>NW_024704743.1:45006398-45362985 GCF_018977255.1 Callorhinchus milii
GTAAACCCAGGATTAGTGATAAAAAGACCAATATTATTATTGCCTGCACATCTGCATCCACATCCAAACCCACTCAGATCCTCCACATCACATCCTCAAATTACACTGATACAAAAACCAAGAGATTCTTCTCTCCCCCCACCACATACACACACTCCCCCTCCACACACACACACACTCCACCTCCACACACACACACACACACACACACACACACACGTATTTGGCTTAATATATGTTGTTGTTGTTGTTGTTGCAACATCAGACTAGGGGCCACTTTCCTGCAGAATGACACTGCGCACACACTGCAGTTCACTGAGCAAAGCTAAGACATATTAAGATATTTGTTAAGTAGATCATCTGACAATCCCTTCCTCGCCACATTCAATTGTAATGCAATTTACAAACCCCCACCCTCCACACACACACACACACACACACACACAACCCCCAAAATCCCATCTGATTCAACATCTTTCTCTTTCAAACATTTCTGTTTTCGCTTTTGAGGAAATTTGATATACTCCTCTTATGCAAATTGGAAGGAAAATTGATGCCTTTATGTTGCAGTGTCCAGATAGCATTCAGTGGGATACAAGCTAAGACAAGGTTGGGGCTATTGGAATAATGGCTTTATTGTAACTAACTCACTGCAGAAAAAGCACCTACAATACCAGAGCAAGTTCTGCAGGGTAAATCTGGAGTTAATATTGCCTCTTGATTGTCAGTGACCACAGACGCTAGTATTTCCTGATCTGCTGTTCTTCATTAAGCGTTTTGTGGCTTTGTGTGTATTAATGGGTAGCAGAGACTGCAGATTGATTACACTGACCTGTCACGTATCTGAGAAACCTTTTTTTTGATTGTGCCAGTGTAATGAAAAGGAGATTGAGGGAGCTGACAACACTAAGGTTTTAGTAATGTAATAATGTTGTAAGAGACACTTAAATTACCTGCTTGATGTATATTCAGCAATTTCAGCTGTTAGGGGAAAAAAATCAATCCATAGTACAGTAACTTGTCCCTCGTGTGCTGGGACCAGCTGTAGACTGCTTTTCTTAAGCACTCTTCGCTTAAAAGTTTTATAGGCAAACCTCACTGTCTTGAGGGCCTAATTAAGTTATTAGAATGAAAATAGATGCAAATATAGCTTTAATGCTTCTCTGGGTTTAGTGCGGAAACAGTGTGTGACGTTCCTCTGAGCCAAATTATTAATTCATTATGCTGTTCCAACTCTTTGAGTATTATTATTCCGTCTACAGTAAGTAGTCTATAAATATTAAACTGAGCTGCCACAGGTGTTCTACATAATAGGGCCGAATGTGTTCAGGCCTATAAAAATCAAAAGAACAAGAGTAGTGTCGAGATCAGAGGATGTTAGTGCCCTGCTCAAAACCCACCTAATTATCGACTGTAACTGAGACATCCATGTGCCCACCAGAGCTGTGCTTGTACCACAAACCGAGGACAACTACATAGGGCAAAATAAAATGCCAGGTTGAGAATGTGAGCAAAACAGGATGCTACCAGACCTACACCATCACCGAAACTATCAGCCTTGGACCACTCCCCTTATGATGTGCCCCACTTAGTTGTGTGTGCCTTCTCCTTGGCACCTCTCTCTGGAGTCATTAGGAGCTTAATACGTGTACGTAGGTGGGTATAGTAGGTGCTGGTGAGTTCATGCCCTGGCTATCCGTAACACAATGAATCAGGGTGGGTTCAAATTGGGGCTGTGCCTTTGTCACTGGGTTGCTTTGAAACAGGAAAATGACGCAAACTCGTGTATCTTGCTTACACTTCTGTTTGGCACACTGCAGCTTGCCCTGTTATAATAATACCAATCTTCGCATTTGATACAGTGCCTTTCACGTCAGGAGGATGTCTTATTTGTGCATATGGGCAAAACTGGACCATTTTGCAAATAATCATCCTTCAGCGAGGTTAAACTAAATGAGCAATCTGATAGAATGTGTCAGCTGGCGTTACTCGCTGTAAAATTGCAGATCTGGAAAATGACAGTTATCTATCAGTGGTAATAATGAGCATGTTTTATGCTGCAATAAGAGACCTCGAGCTGCTTTCAGCTCTCAGTCCCCCATTCCAGCATAAATCATAGTAGAACGATCATTATTACCGCGATGAATCAAGGAGTGCAATTATATTCCTATTTGAATTTACAAATTTATTAAAGAGGCTTCCCTGCTAAGTTTAAAGCAATGTTAATGCAGCATTTCTGCTAGCATAATTTGTTTAAAAATATTAATCTGTAGAGTTATGTATATATATTTCTTAAAAACTGTTTATAAGGAAAAAAGAACAAAGTGCTCCATATCTTTGTGTCAGGCCACTCCTCCTGCAGCTGAAGCAGAACAAGAAGTTGTGTCTGTGATTCCCAGCTTTCCCTCCTCTTTCTGCCATCCTTAAACCTCAATGCCAGTTTCACAGATCGTGCAGACCCTGTACACTCACTATCTCTGCTATCCTTGTACCTAATATGAAATAGATGGAGTATGGTGACTGCAAACAGTGGAACCTTACACAGGCAGTGACTCTAGACAGGTGGAGAGTGACGACACTGGAGAGAGGTAGAGAGCAATAATGCCGGACAGGTGAAGAGCAGCTTCATTAGACAAGACGAGAGCAACAACTTATAACAGAGGCAAAGAGCAGCGACTTGGGACAGGCAGAGAGCAGTTACACTACACAGGAGAATAATAAGGTAGAGAGTAATGATGTTAAGAGCAGTGACACTGAACAAGCGATGAGCAGTGATTCTGGACACGCGGAAGAACAATTCTGGAGAGGTGGAGAGCAGTGACCACAGACTGGCAGAGAGCAGCTTGACAGTTTGAGAATACATGGTGCTAAACATGTTTTTAAATAAAAGGATGAGGAAAAAAACACGTAGGGTTACAAAACATAGCTGTGATGTGGGCAGTTGTATTTCTAGTGTATACAAGACAGTTTTTATGTACTTCAGTTCCTCACTATTGTATTTCATGTTGTTTGTCAGGCAATAATTCACTTGCTGTTGGGATGATTGGATGAGCTGAGTCTGTAGTTCAGGGCGATGTGTATATTTGTAAATATCAGCGTGTCTCGATCAGCAACTCACCCACTGCATTTATGACAAGAAACAACAGGATTTCTGCAATGTATTTTTGCACAGTTACAGGAAACACTGAATGGGAGGACTTCATCTGTAAAATCTTTATGAGCAAAAGTGGAGATATCGTAAGCTGCTTTAACATAAACAGCCAAATTCCTTATTTCCCGATTTGATGATATCTTGCAACAGAAACTTGAGAAGATTGTTTTTCCTTATAAACAGAAAACCTCTGGATACTGCAGCGCCTTTGCAATTCTGGAACATATTGTATGCTTTAAAACTCTAGGTCAGCAGGAAGTTTAGTGTTCGAGGGGTTAATATTTTTGTCTGTGCATAGGTCTGATGTTATAACAGTGCAGACCAGAAATAGGTATAAATGAACTTGATAGACTTCACAAACTTGCTGCAGGAGATGGATAAATGAGTGGAAGGGGAGGGGATGCTTTCAAACTAATTATTATACAAGGTACTTGTCACGCTTTAATCAGCTTGGAGATCTTCTATTCTAGGATATATAATAATAATAATCCTTGAATTTGATATAACGCTTTTCACGTCTTCTAGACATCTCAACGTGCTTCACAGAATATACTGTAAAGTGAATTGACTGTATATTTGTGGGCAAAATGCAGCAGCCAATTGCACACAGCAGTGTCCCACAAACAGTCATAGACCCTGACATTTACTCACCAAAACAATTAAAAAAGCTAATGGGCGTCGATCCCCATTCTGTCTAAGACTCGTACTAAAGAATGGTTGGCTTTAGAAGCATCCAGTTACTGATGACATTGCTTTCTGTGCACTGCACAAGCAAACCGTTTGCATTGTGGAGTCCTGTAGCATAGTGATTAGAGCACTCACCTTGCAAGTGAGAGGACCCGGGTTCAATTCTCGGGCCGGGCGAAACCTTAGGCAAGTTTCCTTATTCTGTTTACCTAGCAATAAGTAAGAACCCGGTTGTTAGTCGATTGGCAGATCACTTTCCAGGGGTAATAATCCCTCAAAAAAAAATACATTTGTCACTCAGTCCATGACAGTTTGTGCGACCCTGTGTGACGTGCTTTGAGACGCTATATCAAATGCAAGGATTATTATTACGCACAGTGAATGCGGAAGCACTGACAGGCAATGTCGGCCCCGTTACAAGGCGGGTTGGGATCTTATGGACTTCAATCACTGCGTTATTATAGATCTCTTCTGACTGCTGCAGCACATCAGATCCTTCAAGGTTATGTGTGGTACTTCTGATACCCAGTTTTAATTATTATAAAATGCTGGGCTATGCTTGAAGTTAATACCTGTTAGCCACTTATTCAGAGCAGCTCTTTATAAACAAATGACTTGTGCATGCAGTTTATTGGAATGTGATATTACCATTATTTATGTTCTCAACAAGATAAAATGCTGGCAAAGAATGGGATGTCCTGTCTCTTGCAATGGGAAACAAAGAAAAAATCCCAGCAGTCTCAGACCACAGGCTTTAATAAAACCTACAAATTATTAATTTTGCAACTTCCCCAAAAATGCAAGGTCACCTGCACCAGACCTCCAAGTTTTTCTTTAACTTATTTATGACATTGACACTTTGCAGTGTAAAAGGGAAGATGTTCCCAGTTTAGTAAGACATAACACAGCACCCAAGTGAGCTTGTATTTGTTTGCATCAGAGCTTGGGGTCGTATTTTCCACTCTCTGTCTGTGGGCACATTTGTATCCCATCAAATCATCAATGGGGTGAAGGCAATCATAATTGCAATGTTTTGTATTTGAGCAAGAAAGCTATGGCTCTGGTTCGATTTAATAAACAGCCACACCATTTGGCTATTTAAACTCTTATTTGAATGAACATCTAATGCACCAATTCTCTATAGATGACATGAACAGGTTGGATGAAGAAAACCCTTCAGTCCATTTGATCCCTTCCACAATACCTAGCCATCCACCTGTGCAACATCAAGCTTTTTTTAAATGAGTTCCGGGTGCTGGCCTCGACCACAATCCATTTCAGTTGTTAATTACCCTTTGGGTAAAGGAATACTTCCTGATGTATGTCCTGAAATTGCCATTTACAGATCTGAACCTGTGTACACTTGTTCTGCTGCCTTGGCATATCAGAAAGTATTGTTCTTGGTTTATATTTCTTCATCGTATATACCTCTATAATGTTGTCTATGAAACATCTCTTTTCAAGGTCGAAGAGCCTTAGATTAGCTGGTCATTCCTCGCAGCTCATCCTTGTAACACTGGGGGTCATCCTCATTGCTCTCCTCTACACTGGCGCTTGAGTTTTCCGAGTATTGAGGTTGAGTTGTTAAGTTTGGCTCCATCACCTTTCTTGAATTTTGATGCTGCATTTAGTTCATGTCTCTGGAGATAGCCTGGCATTACAAGGCCAGGTGTCTGCGTGATTACTTTAACTTTGAAGTCCTTACAGCATGTGTCAGAATGGAGGCAGTCTGTGTAACAGAGGAGAAGGAGATAGTGCAGAGGACTCACTCAGGCAAACACAATATCCAAATATGGCATTTATATCATTGATGGGGTTAATCTTTATAATTATAGGAATTACAATACTGGTCCTTGTGAACTGCCTTGTGAGTCATCATACAATATCGTTGAGTAGTTTTTAATACTGGGCATTCAGGGATAGTGGGCAAATGTCCCATAAAGGGCGGTATCATGAATGAACTGTTGACAGAATCACTTGCCTCCTATTGCATTGTTCACATCCCCTCTGCAGAACATCTGCCAATTTATTAGATCTTCATCCAATTTCCCGTCTTTTCTCTATATACCTTGACACACATATTTCCTATGCATGTAAAGTGAAATTCAATTGTAAGTCAATAGTTGGGGTCTATCAAATCCCAACCCACGCTATAACGTGGCTGTGAAAGTTGGGTTCATTTGGACATGCTCACAGTGAAGCAGCTAGCTTCCTGCACCAACGGGTTCCCATGCTAAAAAAGAAGGCCAATGTCTGGGTCATCAGGTCACCGTCAGTGTCACTTTCTGTGTGTGGTAAATGCAAAAAGAAAGAAGTGACATCAGCAAAGACCTATGTCTCAGAAATCTTCCATTTTAGTGCAAAAGTTGTGTCCCACATGGGAAGCAAGACTGTGTATGTGTTCAGTGAATGGAATCCATACGGCTACCATGTTATCAACCTGGCTTAATCGGTAACACTCTCACTTCTGAGATACAAGATTGTGTATTCAAGCCGCATGTCAGGAGCTTGAGTTCATAAATAGGATAACACTCCAGTTCAGTGCTGGGTGAGGGCTTTCCTGTTGGAGGTGCCATCTTTCAGATGAGATGTTAAACTGAGGTCACAACTGCCTGTTCATGTGGATGTTAAAGATCCCTGGTAGTATGGAAATGGGAGTTTCTTATCTCCTGATGTATTATGATAATGCCTGATAATGCCTGATTATGGGACATTGGCACGCATGAATTGGCTGCTACGTTCGCAGACAAATATACAGTCATTTGACTTATAAAATCTGTCTGTCTGTCTGTCTGTCTGCATCCCTATTGATTCTGTATATAGAGTCTTCTGAGGCAATACATGTCACATTCTTCAGGCCTTCTTGTCTGCAAAATTGACTGCATAGAGTTAGGATCATTGCTCATCGATACTGTGCTATCACCATGCACTTCCATAGGGATGCAGCGCAGATTATAGGTAAAAATCAGAGTCCACACAGTTCATTTTGTGCAGCCAAATGAACAATCATCTGAATGGCTGGACCCCAATATTGATTCCTTTTGTGATTTCATAAACGGATTACAGTTGTATGATGAACAGATGGATCGACTTTTTCAACTCTTCTGCTCGCTTACAGATGATTTAAAAAGAAAGCATGGAAGAGACGGCAATGAGTGGTCCATGTTATTAATTTTTAATTTTATTTTTTTTAAGATTGCTTGTCTTTTGATGTTTATCAAGTCAAGCTGCAGAGCATGCCTGTTTGGAATTAGCCTTCCAAGCAGAGTAAGCAGTGTGATCAAACAGTGCTCTTTACAAAGCTGACAGACTGACACTGCCAATTGAATCAGTGCTCGGAGAGCAACCCCAGGAACAGTGCGGCACTGACCTGTGGACACTGATTTATGGAACAATACCTACTGTATTGAAATGTACAGTTCCCCGTCTTGATACTTTTGGATGGGCAACTTTGTAGTTTTTCTCAAGAATATCCCAAATTGAAAAATCCTCTTGTTAAATGATATTTCTTCTTGTTTTATTATTTCTGTCAATCTCCCTGTTTTCTTTCCTTAAATCGTCCCTCCAGATTATTACTCTCTATCTTTTTCTCTCTCGTTCTCCCTGCTTCGCGCTCTTTGGGATGCAAGATGTAATCACTTGCATGACATCACTGTATATAGTTATCTGAATGCCCGGAAAGTGACTTTCACAGTGTTTTGCAAAAGGGACTTCTCCTTTCCTGCCAACAACAATTTGCATTAATCTTGAATCTTTTGTCTAAAAAAATCATCTCAAACCACTAAATAGGACAGGTAGACACTAATGAGGAAATAGGAAGAATTTACAGGTGCCTGAAAGCAGGATCAAAGAGAAAGTTCTGGTGAAAGCAGGGAGAGGTAGCGAGGCAAAGTGTTTTTGTGAGTGATTTCCAGTGGACAGAGGTAACATGGCCAAGGAGAAGCTTCCAATAATGGATCAGAAGGAATGGGGTGAATGAACTAGAGTCGGAAGAGAGGAGAGTGCAAATGGGATGTAAGATGTGAGAATAGAGGACAGCAAACATGCACCAACAGGGGAAAACAAAAGATTGTTGAAGGTTGTTTAAAGCTCTATCTCGGAATGAAATACCAACACTCTGGTGTTGTAGTTACCCCTGTTGTTCGGCTCAGTTGATAGTACTCTTGGTTCTGAAGGTTGTAGATTCATGCCCCCAAATCACATCCCAGACTGAAATCAGTGCCCTAGTGGGGAGCATTAATAATCCTTGCATTTGATATAGCGCCTTATCATGTCTTCAAGACATCTCAAAGTGCTTGTATACATCAAATGCAAGGATTATTTATTATTATATGCTGTAAAGTGAATTGACTGTATATTTTGTGTGTGAAACGCAGGAGCCAATTGTGCACACCAGTGTCCCACAAACAGTCATGACCAAATTTTGTTTTGAGGAATTATTAGCCCTGGAAAAGCAATCCGCCAATTGACTAACAACCGGGTTCCTACTTACTGCTAGGCAAACGGAGGCGTGTGGAGTAAGGAAACTTGCCCAACGTTTCACCCTGCCGGGAATCAAACCCAGGGCTCTCGCTTGCGGGGCGTGTGCTCTAACCACTGAGCTACAGGACTCTGACATGTCAGAGGTGCCTTCAGTGGTCTCGTCTGCCTGTCTATGTAGGTGTTAAAGATTCCATGATACTACTGGTGAACAATAAATTTGTGATTAGTCCAGATAAATTAATCATTCATCTCATCGCTGTTTATGTGATATTGCTGTGTGGAAAATGGCTTATGTGTTTACCTACAATAAGAGTTACTACATTTGACAGTGATTACTGTGAAGCACATTGACAGTTTCGATATCCTAAGCATTGCAATCGTCTTCCCCTCCTTGACACAAAGTACCTTGGTCCCTTGTGTAAAACAGATGTTTCCATAATCTTAACAGAATTTAATTTATATAGCGCCTTTCACGTAGGAAGGACGTCTGAAAGCACTTTATGCAGCTGCTGGATGTGGGGGGCGGGGGGACTGCAAAAGGAGGGGAAGGAGAAAAGATGATCGAAAGCACGGCAGGCTTTAAATGTAGGCAGGGATGGGGTGAGACTCTGGGATGGAGCTCCAGAGAGCGAGAGCTATTGCCTCTTAATTTGATAAGCTGACCCTTTGAGTGAGAAGGTGTTAGAAAAGCCTGTGTTTGTCTGACATCGCTGTGCTTTGTTCACATCCCTAGCTTTATTACATTATAAACATTCAGCTGATTGATGTGCTGTTTGAGAGCACTGGAGACTTGTGACCCTGACTCCCTCCCATTCGCTATTTCTTGGTCTGTCAGTGAGCTGAGGGTGCCTGTTTGATCAACATTTTGAGAACTGCCAATGGAGCTAATTCTGGAGTCACATTGTTTGCACCTGTTCCACAAACAGTTCAGATCCATGTATCACAGAGAGCTGGATCGCAGCAGCACTGCACAGCCAGACCTGTGTACATGGCCCGGTCAAACACTCTGACTGAAGGGTCACGGCCAGTTCACTGAGTCAGGACTGCCAAGCGCAGAGCATCCACTTCTTCACTGAACTGTAGCTCCCCCAATGACTAACGTAATACAAAAATTGACATTCACCCAAGAAAAACGTAACATGAACATTTGTTATAACTATAAAACTGTTTATAGCATCGGCATTAAGTATGATTTTGTACAGTTACTCTGTTACTTCAGATGCATTAATAAGTCTACAATGACTGATACAGCAGGATTTATGTTTGAATATGGGATAATAAGTGAAAGCAGGAGGTGAAAGCTGAGTGCTTACCCTGAGATTTCCTATTTCAGTACAGAGACTGGAGGATCATTTATTACAGAGTTTAGTGCGTGGACCAGGGTAAGATTTCTTTGCATGGATTTTCGGTGGATTTTCTTGTTGTTTTCCTTCAGCTGCTGAAGGTTGGAAACTGATCTTCAGAATGTCCCTTTTGCTCTGGCTGTTTCAATCCACACTGTTGCTATTAATTTATCACCTCCATTCCCAGAGTCCCTCTGACTCCCTCCCTCACCTTGTTCAAGGTCTATTTCAAAACCTACCTCTTTAATCGTGATTTCCTACACCTAACTCAGGTGTTAAGCACTTTGGGACGTCCTCCCGACATGAAGGATGCTATGTAAATTTGTATTATAATTTGTATTGTAAAAACATATTTTGTTTCTCTTGGTAAATACTGAATAGGATGACTTCATTTGTTTTGTGATGGTGCTATTCATATTCTGACGTTTGTTGTCTCTCAAATGGCATTTTTGTTGGGATGGTTGAAAAAGCTCCATTTGCTCTGCTCAATTTCAAGAAACTAATTTTGAAAACCTTCCACTAAATCTTTGCCAAAGCAACTCAAGTAGGGCATTACTGCACTGATTAGATGTGAAAATGGAAAATATGTGAGGATGTATGGGAGGCCAGGTCAACAAATGGAAAACTTTGGAGTGAAATTCGCAACTTTTCACAACAAACACATTATGAAATGTTGAAAATGTCACCCTTATGTGCATTATCTTTAAATTTTTGCGTAGATATTCTCGTGTTAGTATTCCACATTGGGAAAGCTACATTTGAATAGAATTTGCTTCCTGGGATGCACTCAATTGGTATTCAGAATACTAAACAATCAATTTGGAGAAGCAAGTGGTTTTGAGTTACTGGTTATTGAGTCTCAGAGTGAACAATGGACTTGGAGGCAAAAGCACTGGTTGAATTTAAGTGAAAACGAAAGCTTATTTTCCTCGGATTGATAAAAAACAGATATGTTTTATTCTGATACTGCCGTCTAGAAGTTTTATCCCGATACTGCTTTCTAAAAAAGAGGGTTGCCTTTGTTTCCCAACCTTAGGTGGCTTATAAATAAATGCAGTATTGAATATACACCAAGGTATGTAGCAAATCTGTTCCTAATTACTTGTACTTTCGTTGAACTTTGGCATTTCCTTTGACATACTGCCTAATGTATGCAAACTGTGTGTCTTTTGCTCCAGCAGTGAATTCATAAAAAAAATCCTGTCTGACTTCTTTCTGTGCCAACAAAAATGAGGAATAACAGAATGTTTTGACCGAACGCAACACTTTGGTATATACTCTAATTAGATGAAATTGTTCCATCCCACATGGGGCTTGTGGCTTAGTACTCAAAATTTCCCTCGGGGCTGGTCAGGAAATGCCTTTTGCTTTACAACTTCTTTCTTTTCTAGAGATAAGCTAGGTTTCTCTCTCTCTCTCTTTGTGTGTACAAGAATGTTTAATAAAGACACCATACTGTCCACAGGCGTAATTCCACAGTTCATTTTAGAAGGTTTTAGCACTGTCTCATCATTCCATATTGAAAAGTTGTGTTAAACTGAATGCTTCTCGTTTCCCTGCTAACTCCTGAAGTGGAAGATGGTATATAAATGTATATTGTACCTGACAGGCCACTTTACTATTCCAAAATTTCCAAAAGCATCTTGACTATTACAACATCTAATATGTCAAAAAATTGCCCAAAATGTGAATTGTTGTTTGACCTGACCAATGTGTGGATGTGACAATCACTCAGACTGGTTGAATTGAACATGCTGCTTATTTGGTCCAGTACATTCTCACAATCATGTACTGTCAAAGAACAACGCTTGAAAAAAGACAAACCAAATTCAAAGACTTATTTTCTTCCATTCGAAAAGGTAAGGTACAAAAGGAACACTAGACAGCATTCAGGAGAAACTGACCTCTCCCATCTTATTCAAAAATCTAATAACTCCTTTCATGATGGTCCTCGCAGTATTAAAAAAAACCTGTTTTGATTGAGAAATTGTACCAAACCCAACATACTTATTGATTGCGTGTTTCTGGAACAGCGCCCAGTGGTTCTGCAAAATATTTTTTGGCTGAACCATATGACTAATGCAGTATTAAATGAAGAATTTCACTGACTAGGCTAAATAACACCCGCCTTTTTTTGGCTGCCGCATTTCGCCCACAACTATACAGTCGATTCACTTTACAGTATATTCTGTGAAGCACTTTGAGATGTCTAGAAGACGTGAAAAGCGCTACTATCAAATGCAAGGATTATTATTATTATTACAGTTTTTGCCCAGCCTACATTATTGCAGACAGCACTTGTTTTTCGATGCGAAATGAGCTACATCATCAAAATAGTATTACAAGAAAAAAGCGCTTTAGGTAAAGTTTTATTTTTCCCTTTTGAGTGAAGTGCTTGGTTTATGAATAAATGATGTTTTGGGCTGAGCTGCTATCTGATCTCAATGATTTGAACACTAAAGTCTTAGTCTGAGTGCTGACACTTAAATTTACATTGAAACTGTTCAGGACAGATTGTGGATTGGGTCCAAGTTATTTTTTTCTCTCTCTCTTAATACTTCCAAGATGTGTACTGAGAGTAACTCCACTTGGATCGTTTTTATGGTCTTGGAAAGAATACACTGCAGTTACTTTGTGAAGTGTTTTTTCTCTCTCAGTTCACATACTGTACAAAGTAACTGCAATGTATCGCTTCCAAGACACATAAAAACTGTGCGCTCCTACGCTGCTGTCTTTTGGGATTCAGAGAAACTAATAAACTATTCAGCACTGGTACGCATTATGGCACTTCCACACTCTGCTCCACTCCCCACACCCGAAATAAAAAGCATTGCTTTTGTTGCATATAAAATCTGTAAATGTTTTTGTACATTTCTATCAAAAGCTATTGATATTAAAACTATCAGAATGGTATTAACTCACCATCTTGGAAAAAGTTTTAAAAGTATACATTTTGTTACATTTTGACAGAGGTGTGTGAAGGCTAATGTTGTCTAAGGCAGACAGTGTAAAATAGGGTTTTGCTGATTGAAACTAGTCAGGTGAGTATTTTGGCTTATCTATAAGGTTTGTGAAGGGCTCCTGCATCACTAATACACTACTCTTCTGCCACTCAAGCAATGATCTACCTCACTTCCTCTAAATTGCATCACATTTAGATCCCATAGTGTGTATGTGTGGGTGTGTCTGTCTCTCTGTGTGTGTAACTCAATCCACGACTGTTTGTGGGACACTGCTGTGTGCAATTCGCTTCTGCGTTTCGCCCACAAAACACAGTCACTCCACTTTACAGTGTATCCTGTGAAGCGCTTTGAGAGGTCTTACAGACGTGCTATAAGGTGCTATATCAAAAGCAAGGATGATGATGATGATGATCTACATTGTGCAGGAAACCCAGTGCCATAATTCTGGTGCACTTTACGTATGTGTTATAAATACAGCTGCTTTTTAGGGTTACGCTTTGGTGCTCTTCGAGGTAGAGGACGTCAACTCTGAATTTTTTTCTTGTTTGATACCGAATGTTAGTGTCAGGGACCACCAGATCTCAGATG
Source organism: Callorhinchus milii (assembly GCF_018977255.1). Lineage (NCBI taxonomy): Eukaryota > Metazoa > Chordata > Chondrichthyes > Chimaeriformes > Callorhinchidae > Callorhinchus > Callorhinchus milii. The sequence goes on from NW_024704743.1 coordinate 45,019,613, forward strand.
CAAGGTAAAGCACCACTTAATTTGCAGATGTGCTGTTTTATGACCGAGAGGTGAGAGTATTACCAACTAAGCCAAGCTGAAATGTGGTACATATTAGAGCAGGCAACTTTGACTGCACAAACACTGTACCTCATTACCAGAGTCATTCCTTATTCAGCTCAGCAACACAGCTTCTAGAATATAGTCCACCAATCAGGATATAGTCCGTAAAGTGGCAGCACTAGAGCACAATGGCAGGTATAGGGCGACCATGGTAGTCTGGGTCCATTGACTCCCACCCACGTTACATTGAAGCAAAAAAATGGCCCTCTTCAGGGTTGTCAGGTCATTGCTGATGTCACTTCCTAGGCATTGAGTGCATGAAGCAACATTATTCATTGTCTTTTGCAAAGCGACGCCAGCGCTTCCTGCATATAATGCACAAACCCACGGCACACAATGTGGCATTAGTGATGCTTTCTGTGTGTAGCATGTGTACACAGCCAGCAGGAAGAGGCAAGCTGGATGTTTCCTGTGCGTAACGAGCAGGCACGCAATGCGCAGAAAGTGATGTCAGCAGCGACCTGACAACCACAGGGGGTGGCCATTCTTTACAATGGTAAATTGGCTTGTCAGCATGGTAAGCTGGGTGTACTGTGCTTCCAGTATGGCATAAGACCCTAGTCCACCCATGCTACAACTGGAATATGGAGGTAACCCCTGTGACTGGGCCAAAATGTGCAGCACTCACCAAGTATTTTCCTCAAAACCTTTGAGTGTCGCTGTATATGTGCAATAACATACAAGGAAAAGCTAACACCACTGAGTACCTGCGACAAAAGTCAGGAGGTATTTTTTAACCAAAGTATCAGGCAGTATCCATCAGACTTTTCACACAGAGAGTTGCTGGGATGTGGAATGCTCTGCCAAGTAAGGTGGTTGAGGCAGAGTCCAATGTGGGTTTCAAGAGGGAAGTAGACAGCTACATGAAGGATAGAGGCTTGAAGCTGTTTAGGGATAGGGCAGAGGATTGGGATTAAATTCACACCTTGCTCTGACAGCTGATGTAGGCTTGATGGGTCAAATGGCTTCTTTCTGTGCAGTTTCACTTTTAAGACTCCACAGACTTGTTACTTCCTACCTCTGCGATCTACTAAAACCTTACTAATCTGTCCACTCACTCGACTTGGGGGCACTGGCCTTCTCTATGTTCCCTGCCTGCCCCACCATCAGCAGTCGGGTCTTTAGTCTTTCTGCCCCCACCCTCTGGAACTCCATTTTAGATTCCCTTCACCTTGTCACCTTCCTTGCCTCCTTCAAGACCCGTCTCAAGACATTCCTCTATGACCGTGCTTTCGGTCATCCTTCCAACCCCCTTGTCCTCCACCCTTTTTGATTCCCCCTGCTCAGGTGCGAACCCTTCAGTGTCCAGCACCTTGGAACGTCTTCCCGATGTATAAATACAATTTGTTGTTGTAGATTTCTATTAGACTATTGAGTGACTTATTCCTGACACTTTAGTTTCTTCATGACTGTCATTTGCTGGGATTCACAATCATTTCACAATCAAATAGAACAGCTTTTAATATTCACAAACTATGAGATAAAATTAACAAATAATCCAGTTTGCAGAATTTCAATTTAGACCCTTCTAACCTGCATTTGTTTCATTGTATGTGCAATATCTTGTCATTCACCATTGTTTTAATTAAATCTTGTTCATTTTCTTGTGCAAATTAGGTTTAGGGTTCTTTGCAGCTCCCATTTTCTGTAGCTGGGCTGACTACATAAAGGAACCTAGGCTGTGTGTAAAATTGTGGGACTACGATTGCATTTAGTAATGTGATTAAATAGCATGCATTATTTCATGATTTCTGTCCTTTTATTCACAATCCGATACACTATCAATTCTTCCTGTAAGTTCTTTTAATTTTGTGTCAGTTTAACTTGATCATCACCAAAGTCTGAATCAGTTGAATTTCTTCTCATCTCGTGTGTACCTAGCATTTTCTTTCTAATGAATGTCTCAGAGATAATTCCCATATACCTTCCAGAGTATTGTGTTTTATTTTGCCAATTTTTTTCTTCCTGCTACCAAAAACATATTCGTAAGCTGCGTATGAAAATAAATTACAGTCATCTAAACAAAGCACCAAAATGAATGAAAAATGAATTGTCTTTGTTCATAGACAAATAAGGTGACAAAACATCACCATGCATTTAGTATAGTTTTGGAAGCATATCCCAAAGAGCTTCACAGGATTTACTGTGAAATGGAGTGATTGTTTTTTACGCAAATGTGGCAGCTCAATTGTACACAGCAACATCCCGTCAACAGTCATGACTTTACAGATAATTTGCTACCTTTATTCCAATATTCAAAAGACTGATACTACTGTAACAAGATCCATTAGATTGTATTATCTACTTCCCTGTACCAGGATCCTTATTGTACCTGATGTTGGTTTATCATCCTACACAGAGAGATCCTCTGACCACACGAAGGGGGAGGTAGAGAGAAGCCCAGCCGAGCAACACTTTCCTTATTCATAGTTTTGGGGGAGGGTCACTGTAGCTATATGGGCCACTGTGCTTCTCAACACAACACAGGGATTGTTTCCCACTGAGACTTTACCATCTGAGCCACTGGGGATAATGTAGTAAAAATTTTCAGTCAAAAGAATAGGTAAATAAATGCAAATAATAAGTGTTGCAATGTGCTAATGTCTGAGAGCTGCCAGTACCAGTGAAACTCCACATCCGCTACAGGATATCACTGACTAATATAATACCAACACAACCTGAAACCGAGACCTTCCACTTTGGTTTCCCCAAATTTGGAGCAGTAGGTGAAAATGATTTTTTTTCTGAACGTACGAATGAATGCTGAATTTTTATTTTGAAAATTAGTTAGTTTGGAAAGCTGGATTGTAACAGGGTTAAACAAAATGCTTGGGTGGTAACAGGTACTTCAGACATACTAACATTGTATCCCATAAAGGTTCGCTTTACAATAACTTGTTTAAGTGGTTACAGTTCCTCAAATTGCAATACTGCTGTCTAATACGGTGTTTGGTGCATAGAACTACCTTCTAATACAGTGCACATTTCCTATACTCTGTACCCATTCTATCAGGACATAGCCCCACTTTTTATCTTATAATGGTCCAATTCAATGCAACAAAAAGGCAAAATAGGATTGCAAGAATTATTATAGCAGATATTTGCCTGGTTTTATGAAAATGGTTTAAACAGTGGTTATTAATAGTAAGGGGATATTACTATTACTACACTAAAACATGCATTAGAAAGAGAGTCTACTGTACATTACAAGAAATGAACTTTTACCATTTAATTTTTAAGCACAACTTGAACTTATCTAGAGCCTTTCAAATAGGATGAAAGTCTCAAGGCGCTTTACAAAGACGATGAAAGAATAATGAGCAGGAAGAATAAAAAAGGTAGTTGACTGAAAGCACTGTCAAAGAGAAATGTTATGAAGGCAGAGGTGAGAGCCTTGAGGTAACTGTATTTGGGGAGAGGTTTAAAGATTGAAGTGGTTGTAATGTCGATGGGGGTGGGGGGGGACATTGTAGCTGAAATCATAGCCATACATTTTTAGAATTATCAAACATCCCAAAAGAATTTCAGATGTTGAAAGCCCTCTGGCCCATTTGATTATATGCTTATTGAATACCTATCCTGCCATCTTCCATTCCTTACAGGTCAGCTTTACAGAAGTCAAAACTGCTTTTGGCATCTGTGGGGAGCTCTAGAGAGTTGTTTGGATCACATCGGGATTTGAGAATTTAAGAATCTTCAATAATAATAATCCTTGCATTTGATATGGCACTTTATCACATCTTTAAGACGTCTCAAAGTGCTTCATAGAAGATACTGTATATTTTGTGGGCAAAATACGGCAGCCAATTACGCAAGCAGTGTCCACAAACAGTCGTGGATTGAGTGATCAATTTATTATTTTCTTTGAAGGAATTATTACCCCCGGAAAAGCGATCTGCCAATTGACTTAACAAACGGGTTCCTACTTACTGCTAGGTAAACAGAGGCATGTGGAGTAAGGAAACTTGCCCAACATTTTGCCCTGCCAGGAATTGAACCCAGTTCTCTCACTTGTGAGGCGAGTGCTCTAACCACTGAGCTACAGGACTCCAATGTACAATTTGTACATGCGGGATAATCATCGGTGCAAAGAAGCTGAAATGTTTGGATGATATTGCTTATTGAGTCAAGATTGTTTATTAGCTCTGAAGGGTGGGTGGAGACAACCCATCAAAGAGTGAGATGGTGAGATGGTGTTTTTTGCTCCGTCCCTCTGATCCTGGGCTCGGGTTTGCCCTTCTCCAAGTCAGGTGTACAAGAGAAGAATTTCAGTCTGTGAAGTGATGCAGAGTAAAGAAACCTGAGTTATATCTGTTTGACTTGCTGCATTTTTAAATATATATATTTTATTCTGTTTTTCAGCAATTGAAACACAAAGTACCAGTTCTGAGGAGATTGTACCAAGTCCGCCTTCCCCAATTCCACCCCCACGTGTGTACAAACCCTGCTTCGTCTGTCAGGACAAATCTTCAGGCTACCACTATGGGGTCAGTGCGTGTGAAGGATGCAAGGTAGGGCTACACGATGGTCTGAAGACAGTGCTAATGTGTTTTTATTGATTGCAGTCAGTTTTGATAATAGTGCTCAAATACCTGTGACACAAGCGAAGTAAGTGCATTGAGGGATATGGAGAAAAGGTGGGGATATGGGATTAAAAATTCTGTCATGAACTAATACAATAGGCTGAATGACCTCCTGCTGGCACTATATTACCTGAACCATTAACTATGAGAATAAAAGAACATCTGAAATTCTACCTAGACTTTTAAGACTAACTTCAGATTGCGCAGAATTGTAGGAAGTTATTCAATTCTTCTTCAATTTGGAAAGCCAGTTCCCTGTAGTTCTCAGAAAGAAACAAGTTTCAAATTGAAACTGAATTTAGGAAATTTTCCACAGTTGTGTGCAATCTTCATTTTTAAGATCAAATGGTCTTCCAGGTAAAGACAGGGTGAAATAAGGGACCTGTTGCTCAGGACACAGCCTCATAGTGAAGCAGGGCTCCAGCATCACGCACTTGCAACCATACCTAAGAACAGACGCCTCTTCCTCATTTATGATCAGACCCAGAGGTGAGGATCAAAGCCACAATCTCTTTGTTTATGATGCAAAATGTTATTACAGTGGAAACTCATTAACGAAAGTCATCAACAGATTGAGGAATTTTCATCACATTTAATGGGTTGAGCTTCATTTACATTACATAATGTTAAATTAAAAAGACTGCGAAGAAGCTGACCACACGGGCAAGTTAACCACACTAAGTAGGAACCCAGTTGTTAGTCGATTGGCGGATCGCTTTTCTGGGGATAATAATTCCTTCAAAAAAGTAATAAAATAATTGGTCACTCAATCCACGACTGTTTGTGGGACACTGCTGTGCACTATTGACTGCCGCGTTTTGCCCACAAAATATACAGTCAATTCACTTTATAATATATTGTGTGAAGTGCTTTGAGACGTCTCAAAGATGTGATAAGGCGCTATATCAAATGCAATGATTATTATTATTGGAGTGATGTTGAGGTGGGTATCCACTGTATATATACCCCCAGCAACCAGTGGTGAATTTTGGGGGGTGGGCAGCCAGGTGTCTGATGCATGCAGAAACCCATATCATGCTCAACATTGTCCAAACCAAACTGAGAGTTACATGCATCCCAGCCACACATGGAAATTCACATGGAGATGTTTATTGGAATGGAATGTGTACTCTCTCCCTATTTACCTAATTCCAGAAACATTGTATGGTTAACAATAACAACAAAATTACATTTATGTAGTGCCTTTCAAGAGTTGCAGGTTGGCAACAGCCAACGTTTGTGGGGAGCCCAGTGTTAGGAGGGTTAACAGGAGCTGAGTGGGAAGAATCCCTGCTTCTAGTGACTGGTCTGCCCTTCAAATCCTGTCAATAAGCCAAGCTGACTGTGCTGTCATCAGCAGTGCCTTTGAATACTGTGAACATGCCTGGCTTAAGAATTGGACGACTGAGACAGCCAGAGAGAGTTGGCTCGATTCTGACATTCTGTTGACCAACATGTCACCTTGGAGCCACTTTAGCTCCAAGGAGTCCTCGCTTACCTCCCCACAAAGAGGATAATCACCAATTGGTCATTTGGCATCCGACTAGTGTGGGTTTGAGCTCTCACTAGGTAGATGACAGGCACCAGGAACGCCCTGCAAACTTCCTGGTGGGCAACACAACTCAGCATGAAAAACATAATGTTGCTATGCAGTTTTTTAAGCGCACATATTCATTTTCAAAGTTCTTACTAGTATTATTGAAGAATATTTGGACCAAATTCTGAATGTTGGTCATTGTTTAATGGTCATTAAGCGAAGTGACCATTGGAAATAGAATCTTCCCTTTAGTTTTCCTGATTATGGATACGGTAGAAGAATAGTCTGCTAGAAGATTGTGATTCCAATCTGCAGTATTTCTAGAAATCCCATTGATCAGCAGGAACTTCACAAGTAGATTGGAGAGTATTGATTAGAGCACTCGCCTCGCAAACGAGCGGACCTGGGTTCGATTCCCGGGCAGGGCGAAACCTTAGGTAAATTTCCTTACTCCACATGACTCTGTTTACATCAACAACTGCATTTACATAGCGCCCTTCACATAGGTAGCATCGTGGAGCACTTGAGAGTGTCGGAGTCTGACTCTAAGCCAGGGGGAGAGGGAGGGGTAGGTGACCATAAGCATGATCAAAGAGTAAGTTCTTTAGGCGGGATTTGACATGTCTTATCTTGCCAACATTCAGCTGCAGGAAATCTGCACTCATCCAGGCCTTGATGTCCGTCAAACAAGCTGACAGGATATCAGCAGATTGGGAGTCGCAGCTGGAGGAGAAGTAGATTTGGGTGTCATCCGCATACGTGTGGAAGGTAGTCCCATGTCTGCGTATGACATTGCCAAGTTGGAGCACATAGATAAGGAAACTAAGGGTTGGGGTTAGGTAAGGATTAGGGTTAGGTAAGGGGGTCAAGGGTGGAGCCTTAGGGTACCCCACAGGTGGCTGGGTGGGAGGAAAAACCATTGGCCCAGAGGTATTGTTGCCGGTTTGTTAAGTATGATTTGAACTACGCGAGTGCATTCCCACTAAGATGGATGATAGAAGAGAGGCGGTGGAGGAGGATGGTGTGATCGACTGTGTCGAAAGCAGCTGAGGTCCAGGAGAAAGAGGAGGCAGTCGGAGCCCTGGTCAGCGAGAAAGAGAACATAATTTGCTACTTTGACAATGCTGTCTCTGTGCCGTGGGCTGGATGGAAACCGGACTGGAGGAGTTTGAATAGGGAGTGGAGGGAGAGGTGTGAGCAAAGTTGATTTCCAATGACGCATTCCAAAACTTTAGCCAGGAAGGGCAGGTTAGAGATGGGTCCAATGTTTGTGAGGTTGGAGAAATCGAAGGTTGGCGTTTTAATGAGCAGAGGGATGACAGCGGTTTTGAGAGGGAGTGGGACAGAGCCTGAGGAGAGGAACTGGTTGATTGTGTCAGCCAGCAGTGAGCAGAGGAGGGGGAGTTGAGCGACCAGAGGCTGGGTGGGGAGGATGTCGAGGCAGCAGGTAGTGGGCTTCATCTGGGTGATGGTGGGGGAAAGGGAGGAGGGAGAGGGGTCGGGGAGGCAGCAGCCAGGTGGATGTTATCTATCTTAGAGATAAAGAAGTCCAGGACCTCTTCGCATCAGAAGTGAAGTTTACCTCATGGTAAGTAGGAACCTGGTTACTCGGTGATTGGCCAATTGCTTTTCCAGAGGGGAATAATCCCTTAAAATAATAATAATTTGGCCATTCAATCCATAACCGTTTCGGGACACTGCTGTGCCGAATTGGCTGCCGATTTCACCCACAAACTATACAGTCAATTCACTTTACAATATGTTCTGTGAAGTGCCTTTGATACATTTCAATGATGTGATGAGGATCCATATCAAATGCAAGTATTATTATATTGTGTTGCAGAGGAGTTGCAGAGCTATACATCTGAGTACTGGAAAAAACTTATAATTTTCATAACTTGGTTTCTTTGTTAAAACCATTAAGAAATAGCATAAACTAGCAGCCCCAACAATGTAGTTGGCAGATGTGCAGTTTATGGACCAAGGGCTTGCTGGTTTGAATCCCACCATCTAAGCTGTGTTGAGTTTAGCCATTGACCCCCCCAATCCCTCCCCAAGATTAAATGTCTGCACTGTTTGAGGATAGACTTGCCTGTGATGACCCCAGTTAATATCTAGGCTCACACATGATGAATGGTCTCCTTGGCAAGGTCCTAGCACATGCTAAATGATAGTGGAACTGTATCCTAGCAAACAGTCAATAACGCTTTGATACCAGGAGGAGGAATACTGGAGCAAATTAAGAGAAAAAACTCTTATCCGTGAAATTTGTATCTGCAATAATAAAGATTATTGTGGCTTCTATTAAATATCACACTTTGCACAAAATCAAATTGTCCTGTTTTTCACTTGGTTCATTTCTGATCTGGTTGTGTGTTGATTGTAAGATTTGTTGTTTAAAGAATGGGCTGGCATGAATGAAGACGATGGATTTATTTGACAGAATCAGGATTATTGACTCTCAGTTTTAATTTGCATAGACACACTGGATAGCCATTTTGAGAAATGTGGCAACCATTTTACTCAGTTGACTGGAACAGATAGAACTGACAGTGTCAGTCACTATTTATTTTGTGTAATTTCGTAGAGAGAGAGAGCGAGCCTTTCAACATGTTTGACCTTTTATAAGATAAGCACAGCAGTGTTTTCTGCAAAAGAATTGAATTTTGGAAACATAAGAGCAGTGGACTTAATGAACCACTCGGCTTTTTTTTTCCGCTCCTTCCTGTCTTTGTAACTACATTACAATCACACATTTATTTATTATCTCTAGCAAAACTACACTGACATTTTACTGTCGGCTCTGGCAAAAGAACTTCATAGAAACACAGAAACAGGCCACTTAACCCATCAAGTATGTGCTGCTGTTTTTCTCCACATTGAGCCATCTAATTGTTTTCCAGCTCACTCTCCATGCTCTTTCTATGCTATTCCCCTGTAAAATAATTTATAGACTTTGGCTCAGAAATAGGTTGTGACAGAGAATTTCATGTTCCAACCGCTCTCTATTTAAATATTTTTTATTTCTATTTCAAGACAGAACTGAAATAATTGAACACTTTAAGCCCTGAGCTTCCTTTGAAACCTTCAGCACATATCAGGATTTTAATATCTTCTGAAACACTTTAGCTTTAGATATCACCAGCACTTTTTTATATGTGACAACAATAACAACTTGCATCCTTCATGTATGATAACATCTTGAAGTGATTCACAAAGACAGGCTGGATGCCAAGCAAGGGAAAGGGACATAACTGTAAGCATTGGCAAAGAATTAGGTTTTCAGCTGAGATTTAAAGATGTATAGAGATGTTGAGATGGGGGTATCCATGCCCTGGAGATAGTACAGAGGAAAACATTGAGGTTGATCCCCAGTACTGAAGGGATGAGAAATGATTAGATAAGCCAAGAAGACAAGATTCTGAACAGACGTTTTAGAGGTATATAAGATGATCAAGGGATATAAAAAGCAAAACCTGGAAAAATGCTTTCAGATGTTTCTGAGTGGTAGAATGAGAGGACACAGATTAACAACAACAAGATTGCATTTGTATAGCGCCTTTCACGTCGGGAGGATGTCCCAAGGCGCTGGACAGTGTACAGCATTTCAGAAAGGCAAAATGGCGATGGTCAGGAGGCGCTCGCAGACCTTGAGGCGCATGGGGCCGGCTGTGGCTGTGGGTTGTGCAGACTCAAGCTGGGGCGTCGGGATCCCTGGCGCTCGAGTTCGAGGTCTCCTGCGGCTGGGGAGCCTGGAGTGGAATTCGAGACGGAGGCGATCTACCCGGGATCGGGGCCCGAGGCACTCAACATCGAGCGGCTGAATGTCCAGCGGGACCTGGGACACGGTCGGCACCTGGGGCGGCTCAGCGGTGAGCGGGACCCGCAGCAAGGCTTCCCCGGTGAGGAGTTCGACGTCCTGAGCGGAGACCAGATCCAGCGCGGGGCCCGAGGCTGCCCGGTGTGGTGCGGAGGGACTCGCGAGGAGGGACCCATCGCCTCGGCTGGCCCACACCAACAGCTCCCGCGCCATCATCAGCTCCCACGCCACCATCCGGGGACTCTCAGCCACTCAACAACCGGCTGCCGCGTGACGTCATCCCGCGCGCTTCATTTGAATCTCGAGGCCAGGACTCACTGGGAAGATATGCCCCCATCTCCTCACTGAGCCTCACCAGCCCAGCCCAGCCGCCTAACCATTGCTCGCTGAACTCTCCTGTTCGTTCCGAGTCTTGGCGTGCGCACATTGGCTGCCGCAGTTGACCCGAGCTGCTTCCCCAAGATGTTTCCAACCCCCACTCCTTCCCTACACTACTCAGATTAATATTCTAAGAGGCAATTTTAGCATTAAACACTAGGAAGTATTTTTTTACACAGAGTATAGTCAACAGGTAGAACTTGTTCCCTGCGAGCAAAACAGCTTTGTGCTGCAACAGGGAGATTTTCGGGTTGGTTTTATTGGAAGGTTAGATCGCCTGCGCTGTCGGAGCACCTTGCTTTGAATTTTCTTTGTGACCTTGTCATATATCATCAGGTCAGTTGACAATGGAATGTGTCACAGGCATGTCCATTCCTGTCCTGTCCTCACCCAATCCGATCCTCAACTAACGCCCAAACATAGTCACTTTCCAGTACTGGCTATAGATCAAGATCTAGACCCTTTGCTGATTTTCTCCTCCCGATCATCTCCTTTTACCACCCCGCGCCCCCTCCCACCCCCCACAAAGCTAATTATTGTACCCTGGCTCTGATCACATACAAATATATAGTCACTACACTTTACAGTAAAGTTTGGGAAGCACTTAGACAGGACTTTCTGATCTGTATGGCTTAGAGCTGGACTGGGTGATGCCTTAACCCACTCGACTATCAGAGGCCAGAAATTCCACCTAGTTTTGTTTGTAAGACCATTTTGTTTTAGAATTTTGATTGTGCAAAATTGTGGAAAATGTTAAAATTCAGACTTAATTTGAAAGCTGGTTTTAATAATCTTGGTATTTGATATAGCACTTTATCAGGTAGTCAAGACATCTCCAAACACTTCCCAGGACTTTATTGTGAAGTGGACTGTAGGCAAAATCGTCAGCCAATTTGCAATGACCCACAAACAGCTATTAAGTGAATCACCAGTTTCATGAACTGACTTCCAAATTGAGACTGAATGTAAACATTTATCCACTCCTCTACAAATCTTAAACATTAAGACAAAATGGTCTCACTGACTAAGGCCAGGTGGAATTTTGGGCCTCAGGATTGAGTACCTGGAATTTATAAGCGATTACTACTACAACAATAACAACAACCTGCATTTATATTGCACCCTTCACCCTGGAGTGTGTTTCGGAGCTTAAATTAGGTAGTTTAAAGAAGGAACTTAATGGCCAGGGGTGACTTTTTTTCTAAAAGTTAACCAACTAGCTTGTTCTTTTTGGTCTGACAACATGAAACAAAATGAGTGACCTCCCAGTGAAACTTTCTTGATCAGACACCAGCAAACATCCAGGATAGAACACCCAGAAGGCAGCAACTTCATCATTTCTTTTTCTCAATGCTTCTATCTGGGAGCAATCGTAACGAAGATGGAGAGCTTCCAAAACCAAAGGCAGACCCAGGTATAGAGAAACCAACATGGTGAAATGGTAACACATTCTGGAATGCTGAGAAAGAAGTAGTCTTGGACAACTCATGTTCTGGTGAGTGATGCACACAGATTTTTTTGTTTAAAAAATGGACTTCCAAGTAAAAAATGTTCCTAGTTGATAAATTAATGGGTGAAAACATTCAATTTTACAAGATTTATTGTAAAAGCATGTGTGGTTCATGGATAGTCCAGTTCAGTTGATCAAAATATTCTTTCATATCTTCATAGATGATCCTTCCATGTCCTTGGAGTCCCTCCAAGGCACTGTCGTGATCTAAGAAGAGAGCAATGAGACATCTGGTGGGTGAGAGGGCACATTCCCCAGTCACTGAATGAAGACCAAGGGATCCAGGGTCCAACTTATGCTGTTGTAACATGGGAGCACCTAGTACTTGCACTATGCAAGTCAGAGAATGTGTTACTACAGACACTGGGAAGCGTCAGTACAGTAGATGGGTGCTGATTCTTCATCATTCCCACTGTCTGGCAAGAACGTGTAGCAAAAAGACGTTGGTATTAAACCTCAGGCCATCCTAAATGTCTTGTTGTTGCACATTCTGATTTCACCCAAAAGTACTGACTGTATCATGGAAACATTGCATCAGATTTTGCAGCTGAATTGGAGAAGGCTGGTGGAGCCAAGTTGGCTCTGCAGTTAATCTGTTCACCGCACCAGTTGAAAAGCAGCAAGCCTTCTCCTAACAGCTGTAAGATGTGGAACTCTCTTTCTCTCTGTCTCATCCTCTGAAGGCCAATCTGTGAAGGCTGTCAGATCGCCAACTGTGGCTTATGTGACTTTTCATTCAGGATGTGGAGAATCCTTTGAACAGTGAGTCCTTCCAGTGCTCAGCCGTCAGCTTGTGATAAATTCTGGTCATAGAAAAGATGCCCCTTTCGAAATAGTGTTACTAGAAAAATGTCACTGCATTCATTAAAGAACGTTTTTTTTGTTCAGTTTTTATGGGTTGATATGGGATGTGTGATGTGTTGACACTTTTGGTGCTAAAGTCGGGAGGATGTCCCAAAGCGTTTTACAGGATATACTGTCAAGTGCGGTGACTGTGTGTCTTGTGGGTGAATGAACAGATTGTTGAAGAAAGTGATCCGTTGATGTGTTCATGTATTGACTGCTGTGTTCTGTGCACTTGAAGCAACTTCTGCACCTCCCCCCATTTCCTTAATGGTTGTACCCAACAAAAGAGCCATGCATGATTAGGCTATGGCTATTGGGATTGGATTTACAGATTGGGGAATAATAATAATTGGAGGTTACCAGAAGAACTGACTTTGTTTGTTGAGTTAAGGTTTCCTGCTAACTGGCAGCAAATGCTAGGATCTAGGAATAACAAGCCCAAGGAGGGGATTTGGCTGGCTTCTGGACGCGACCTTTGTGAATGATTTTGAGGGTTGGTGTCAGTCTTCCTGGCATCTCCTATCTCTCCAGCCTTTGCTTACCCTCCTCCTCTCACTGTCTTCATTTAGATAACTCAGGCTCCCCAGCCCTCCGCACCATTATTGGTGCCAAGCCTTTACTTCCTATGCCCCTAAACACTGGAACGCCTTCCTCCCATCAGTCTATCTTGCCCTCACTCTTTCTTTCATCAAGACTCCTCTCAATTCCTATCTCTTGCAAAGTGCTTATGGCCACTTCCTCTTCCCCTCCTCCCTCTTCCTTGCTCAGCTGTAAACTTCATCCTTGTAGAACATTCAAAGATATTGCCTTAAGTGAAGGGCACAAGTTGTTATTGTTGTTCATGCCTCCAACCTCCACACACATAGACAGTGAACAGTAAATCTTGTGAAGCACTTTGAGATATTTGGAGGAGCAGACCAGTCACTGAGGATACGGATTCTGCCTATTGGGTTCCTCTTAACCCTGCAAGCCAAAGCTTGTCAAATAGAGCAGGCACACTTTTGCTGGCTTCATTTTTCACTGACAAGCAAATTAGTGCATCTTACTAACATTTAAGTAGAATAACGAAGGTAGGTAAACGTTTTATTTGTGTTTTTAATTTGTCTGACATTTTGTATGGTGATTTGTTTCATTGTTTGGTTTTATTGTTTCATTTTCTACTGTGCTCCAGTCCTGTCGAGGGCTTTGCCCCTTTCTACTTGATGCACAGAATGTAAACCTACAGCATGTTGTCACTCTATTGTTGCAACAATTAAAGTTTGGGGAATTTATTGCAAGGTTCTCTTCTTTAACCTCTGGTACCTGCTTCATATGAATCATGTAAGATATTTGGATTCAAAAGGCCCTTTGGGCCATTTGTCTCATTGTTCCTAACTTCTTTCCATTACAGCATTAACCTGTTTCATAAATGAGTCCAGCTTTATGGCCTCAATCACCTTTCCTAGTAACTCTTTCCAGTTGTAATTTCCCTTTGTACTTAGAATGAATACCTTTCACCCACAAAATAGTCACTGTACTTTACAGTCAAGCACTTTGGGACATCCTTCCAAAGTGAAAGACGCTATACCAAATATAAAAGATTAATATGTAGAAATATTTGCTGGTGCGTCTGACCTAAAACACTTGGTTTTCTGATACCAGTTTCACATTTCTCCCTGTTCAGGTATCTATCCAGCACTGCCCCATCCTTCAAATAAGACATTAAACCAAGGTCCCATCTGCCTGTTCAGGTGGATGTTAAAGATCCCATGGCACGATTTGAAAAGAGTAGGCAGTTTCTCCTGGTGTCTTGGCCAATAATCCCCCAAATAAAATTGGTCACTCACTCCATGGCTGTTTGTAGGACATTGAAGTGTGCAAATGGCTGCTGTGTTTCTCCCCACAAAATAAACAGTCAATCCACTTTACAGTATGTCCTGTGAAGCACTTTGAAGCGTCTCAACAATGTGATAGGGTACTATATCAAATACAAGGATTATTATTATCATTAGAGACGTCCTCAAAGGTAAGGAATGAGCATGAGTTTGGATGTGAGAGAGGAATGTGGGTGTGACAAAAGGGGGAGAGAGAAGGAAGGGAGTAAGTAAGTGAGAGAAGGAAGAGAGATTCAAAACAATGAGCAAGATAGTAAACAAGTGAATATGAGAGAGGAAAGAGTGAGTGTGAAGTGTGAGAGGGAAAAGTGAATATAGGAGGCAAGAGTCTGAATGAATGAATGAACGAATGATGGAACGAATGAATGAACGAATGAATGAACGAATGAATGAATGAATGAATGCACAGTTTCAGAGGTAAAAGGGAGATAGAGGGAAAGTCACTATGGGAAGGGAGTGGAGAGAGACACGGGAGAACAATTGTGAGTAAATGTGATAGTAGAGGATAAGGGAGAGCTAAAAGACAAGAGACAGTGAGGGTTTCCCAAAGTGAAGATACAATGTCTATATAGATCTGCAGAGTGTGAGTGACTTGAGTGTGAAAGAGGAAAGAGAGAGTGAGTGAAGAGAGAGAATGGGAAAGAGCAAGTAAATGTGAGAGACAAAGAAAGAAAAAGACTCATAAAGAGTCTGACAAGAGAGAGACTGACAAAGTGACGCACATTAAGGCAGAGTGAGAAACAGAGAAACCAACCCACAGGCAGACAGGATGGGGATAAAGAGACCATTAGAAATAAGAAGTGACAGAGAGAAAAACAGAAAGAGACACAGAGACAAAACAGGAGACAGACTCATTCACAAACATAAATTATACTTGCGCTCGCTGCCAACAGTTCACTACTGCAGACACTCATTCCCATGTGCACCCTCCTCCTTAATGCGCATACTGGTAATATATACCTCTATATACTAAAGCTACTTGCATCTTTCCCATAGGAGTCTTAATTGGTGATTTTATTCTAGGATTGATAATCCGTGAACATGTCAGTAAGTGGAGCATGGTAACTCGCTAAAAGTGACTTCACTGTCACAACTCAACTTTCTGATATTTAGTTGTTAAAATTACCAGCATCCCAAATATAGTCAGTTACGCTGCCCTTGACAGGAAATCTACTGACAAATGGAAGCCCATAACACTAAAGTCAGTTACGTATTGTCAAGAGGCAAATATCTCTCCGAGGGTCCCATTGGGACTTGATTTTATCGTTGAAGCTAACACTCCAGTTTAATAGTGGAGAATGTTACATTGTAGGAGGTGTTATTTTTTGAATGAGATATTTCAAGGCTCTATCTGTTAGTTTTTAAGTGAGTGCCAAAGATCCCATGATGATAATAATAATAATCTGCATTGAAATGTTTTTAGACGTATCGAAGACGTGATAAAGGGTTATATCAAATGCAAAACATCTCAAAACGCTTCACAGGATATGCTGTAAATTGGTATGGCTGTATGAATTCTGTGGGTGAATGCAGAGGCCAATTTTGCACACAGCAATGTCCCACAAACAGCCACGGAGTGAGTGACTGATATTATTTTGGGTGTTGGTTGGCCAGGACACCAAGATAAACTTGGATAAACTCTTTTGAAATTGTACCAGAGGATCTTTAGTGTCCACCAGACAGGTCAGGCAGACATGACCTCAGTTTCACGTTTCATCCGAAGGATAACACCTTTGACAATGCAACATATCCTCTGCACTGGAGTGTCAACCTAGTCTAAATGGGTTCCAAGTCCCAAAGTAGTTCTTCAACCAAAACCTTTTTGACTCAGAGGTGAGACTGCTACCAACTATAGCCAGCTTGCACACTACTTGAAAAGAGAAGGGAGTTTCTGTTGGTGTCCTGGCCAACAATCCCCCAGATATAATTGATCATAATGACCATCTGTCGATCTTGCTGGTACAAATGTCTGCAGTATTTGCCTTCAAAACAGCTACTAAAGGGTAATAATCAAGTGCTTTGTAAAGCACTTTGCAAAATGTTGCCACAATAAAGTGGTATTAAAAATGCAAAGTTTTCTTCTATAAAAATCCCATGGAACTGTTCGAAAAGAGAAGGGAGTATTTTTTTTCCCAGTGTCCTAGTTAAAAATCCCCCAAATTGGTTGCAATGTGTAAGGAGGAGGCTGCCAAGTTTACCTACAAAAATATACAGAGACGTGTACTATCATGCTTTGAGATATCTTGACGATGGGTGCTATATTAAATGCAGAGATTGTGATTTTTATGATTAAGTTCAAAACTTCTCATAAACTAAAATGCTCAGTGTTTGTTAAAAATATCATCTGCTTTACTTCTTAACTAGTTGCAACATTCCTTTTAAAATTCAATATGGTTTCTCCATGACTGTATTTGAGAGATCCCCACAATGCATGTTGCACAGTGTGTTTTATGTACGTTTTCTATTAACGATCCATCAGCAATATAACTTACTATATATCAGAGGCTGCAGAACATCTGACACATTTATAGTGTGAGGAAATGAAGTATTCTGGTATGTGGACAATAAATGGGAAAGTAATGGAAATTCCAGTATGTGGACAGTAAATATCAATAACGAAAGTGGGTAGTAAAATATAGAAGTCAATGGGATCCTCTCACATACATCAAGTTGAAAATACCATTGTAATAATACTTACATTTGATACTGCATCTTATCATGCCAAAACATCTCAAATTGGTTCTTCACGCAGTTATTTTAGAGTAAGCCTCCAGATTAATTGGCCATTTCATCTCATCGTGCAAATGGTTGTTGTGTTTGCTAACAAAAACAGTTGTTATGCATGACAGTAATTATTTGTGAAACGCTTTGAGACATTTCGACAGAAGGAGCTATTAAAATTCATGTTTTTCTTACAGTAATGAGTTTTTATGTAGGCAAATGTGGAAGTTAATCTACAATGGCTGATCTGCAAAAGCATCGCTCTGCACACAGCAATAAGATAAGTGACCAAATCTAATCTTTTTTGGGTCAGGCATGTGTCTGGCACATGTGGAAACTCATCATCATGCTTAAAAATATCTCAACTAGACAGAGCTGAACATATATATTCCAACTAAAAATGAAATTGTTCTGGAATGGAATGTTTACTCTCTCCCTGGAGGGATGCATCCTGCTTATCTAATACCAGAGGGTTTTACGCAGAGGTTAGTGAAAGGCATGGCTCGTGGACCGGAGAGCATGCGTTGGGGTATTGATGAAGTTTAACCAGCTAAAACAGTAAAGCGTGAGAGCACTGTCTGGCACACCTTCCAGAGCTAAGATTAACCCTGGGTTAACAGGAACCAAGTAGGACAAATCCCTGCCCTTACAAGTCCAAAAATGAGCAGCCTGGCTCATTTGTAGTCTCACCTGGAGTACTGTGGACCTCCCCCCACCCCATCCCAGGTAGGACCATTGATGTGTATTTTTGTTACTGCACATAATGAATGAAGCTACTGTTCAAAGGACAAGGTAGGGCAGTGTTGGTATTGACCAGGGGTTCTCAAACATTGTCAGAGTGAGCCTCCCTAATTTAAATAAAAACAATTTAATCTCCCATAGTTTACTAAGACAACACTTACAGGGCCACATAGTGTCATTTGCCAGAATGTCGCCACAAATAACACACAGAGGCCCTGGCACTTGCTGAAGCCGCTCCATGTAAATCCCAGTCATAAATAAACATTATCATTTTTTTAACCTCTGTGTTTTGCTGGAACCTCTGCCGCTACCATCACTTTGTCCTATGGGGTACCCATACGTTTTCTCCCTTTGTGTCGTGGAGTCCTGTAACTCAGTGGTTAGAGCACTCGCTTTGCAAGTGAGAGACCTGAGTTCAATTCCAGGCAGGGCGAAACCTTGGGCAAGTTTCCTTACTCCACACGCCTAATAATAATCCCTCCAAAACAAAACAATAATAAAAATTGGTCATTTTCAATCTACGACTGTTTGTGGGACATTGCTGTGCGCAATTGGCTGCCGCGTTCGCCCACAAATATATAGTCAATTCACTTTACAGAGTGTTCTGTGAAGCGCTTTGGGATGTCCTCCCAACGTGAAAAGCGCTATATCAAATGCAAGGATTATTATTATTATAAAACAATCTATTTTTCCGAACGGATCTTTCTGTTGGAAAATGTTTTTGGTAAAATTTGTCCCAAAAACTTGTTTTTAAAATCATCAAACCATTTTTTTTTAAAAATCGACATGGAACTGCATACGTCCCAATGGCCCTTTTTAAAATAAAAAAAATCTTTACCTATGAGTGCTGGAATCAGCTAGGCGGTGTGCCGACCTCTCAAGGTTATTGCAGGAACCATGCACTCACACGCACACACAGCCCAGCCGATTTCCGCACTCACAGGGAAGGGAAGGATTTTTAAAAAAACGGGATGTTTCTTAAAGTATGGGGCCCTGGGAAGAGGGCCCCATACTTTAAGAACATCTGGTATAGACTGATGGCATTGTTTTAGTTTACCCTTGTTTGACATGCAAATTTGATCATTTGCAAAAATTTACATTTATTTTTCTTCTCGGCTAATTTTCCCCTTACATTTGCCCTTCCCTTCTACTGCACCCGGAAGGGGTGTAAATTCTAATACAATGCAGTTCCACGGATGACAAGACCCTCCAATTCCCTCGTCCCAACAAATCAGTATGAATGCGTGAGCCTTGTCAGTGTGTAGTTGCAGACTATTTGACCCCAGGGGGAGGGGGCATCATATCTATGGCAGTACCTGATCTCAACCAAAGACCAGCACGCAAACCTTCTATCAGTTTCTGGGAGAGAGAACTTTGACTGGGTTTCCCCCACAAGCCCCTCCAATCCCCACCAAACCTCATGGCGTTGAGGCTATTGCAGCACCCCAACTGATGCATTAGACTGGCTGAGATCATCTAACTCAGGCAGGCATTTGATTCTACAATGTTTCAGCCTGTGTGATCTAGTGCTGAGCAGGGACGAGCATTTGCCCACTTGGCTACGAGGAAAGAATAATTTGCATACTGTGTACAAATTTGTTTCTCTGCAGTTGGCAACTGTCAATCACTTTATGAATTTCACCACAGTCCTCTTCCTCTCACCCCCCCACACCCCCCCACATCTCCCGAACCGAACAAGATGCAGAATCATTGTACAATGTATGTTTTGTCAAACTGTACAAGTGAACAACCCTCAGTCACACAGCGGGAGAACAGTTTGTGAGAAGATGATAGGTTTTTCAAAAGAGGCAAAGAAAAAGTGACTTCATAGCCTTTGTAACAACTTCTGAAAACCCAGTGTGCCCTGTGAGATGCCTCTTGAACAATGCCAGTATTGTGTGTGGGGGAGTGAAACTGGCGCTTTGGCAGATTCTGCTGTCTGTTAAAGTCTTGTTGCTTGTACTTGCATTGAAAAGGCGACATTCCACTGCCAGCGGTGTGCTTGGGAGCCTTTTTGGCAACAGCTTCTGTGGGTATGGGAGTTGCCTAGGGCTTTTTATTGGTACAAACAGCCAGCTATAGAATGTAGAAAGCATTGGTGGTATTTTAATGGCGTTTCAAGATGAACCAGTTTATAAGGATCATTAAAACACTGTCATTCTGCCTCTCTTCCTGTTTCTGTTTCTTTGTCTCTCTCTTCCTTTCTGCACTGATGACTTTTTAAAAATGAAAATGGTAACAAAAACACTTGCATTTGATATAGGGTCTGTCCTTTGGTTGAGATGTTAAACCGAGGTCCCGTCTGCCTGTACAGGTGAACTTTAAAGATTCCATGGCACTATTCAAAAAGAGAAGGGAGTTTCTTCCGGTGTCCTGACCAACAACCCCCAAATGAAATTGGTCATTCACTCCATGGCTATTGTGAAACAGTGATGTGCGTAACTGACCGCTGTGTTTCGGCCCCAAAATATACAGTCAAACCACTTTATAGTATATCATATGAAGCGGTTTGAGACATCTCATCGACGTGATAAAGCACTATATCAAATGCAAGGATTATTATATAATATCTGGAAGATTGTTGGTCAGTACACCAGGGGAAACTCATTTCTCTTTTAACGAGTGCCTTTGCCGGTTAAAAAGCATCAGTGTAATTAAGAGGAAACAATACGTGCAATGAGAGAGAGGGAATGGAGGGTATCGGAGACAGGAAGAACAGAGATGGAGACTCGTATGGAGTATAAACGCCAACACAGACTATTTCAGCCGAATGACCTGTTTCCAAGATAACAATAATCCTTATTGATATAGTACCTTTCACATCGTCGAAACATCTCAAAGCACTTCACAGGGTTTACTGTAAAGTGCATTGACTGCTTAGCTGGAGGCCAACACAGCAGCCAATTTGCACACAGCAATGTCCCATAGCGGTAGCGTGCCTTCTCTATCACCACCTAACCTTGCATCCCCCAGTGCTGCTGCAGCAAGGGCAGTACCTGCCAGGACACAAACACACAAGGTGAAAACCTAGGAGCAAACAAACCACTTTAAACAGTTTATACCTGTAGCACTGTACAAGCACAACTTAATAAATTGTTGTAAATTTAGTCAGTCTTCAATGGCCTAAAATTTGATTGTACCTCAGGGTGTTCCAAGGCATTATCCTGCGTGAAGAAAGAGCACTATATAAATGCAAGTTGTTGTAAAATACAAGGTTAGTTTCACAAAAAAATTAAACTTTAAAATAAAAATGACTATCACTGTTAATTGTCACACAAGAAGGAGCCACAGGACTAAACCGGATGGGGATTTGGCTTGCGTTCACTGTTATGGTGTATGATTGCAGTAGACTTCTGGAGTGCTGCATTCTGCTGTTTTCATCCTCACAATCTGCGTTGGTGCAGACAATGATAGATGCAGTGATGGTGGCGGATGATAAGAAATCAATGGTGGTGTCCATTGCACCACATCTGGAATCTTTGTTGCAAATGTCTTTTTCCTTTTTCAGAGAATTTAAGACATCTGTCAGAACACATCAAGCAGCAGGCATTGAACAAATCAATGTGTATTCTTGACTGATATGTGTCAATAGCTTCCTCAGTGTTCAGAATCAGTATGCACTATTGACACTCAGAAAGTGAGGATGTTGATGTTAAAAGCTCTGACACTACCTGTATCCACATGAATGGACATCCAAACACCATATAATAGGTTTTCTTTTCCCATCCCTCCCTCTTCCCCTCCCCACTATCAAACACACAGACTAACAACTGGCTCAAGCTACTGCTGTTTCTCTTCTGGGGCAAAATGGTAGAGTGGGAAGCCTTTAATTATTTACAGCCAATGTGAGTGTGATCCCCTGGAGCGAGTGGCAATTCTGTGAGGCTAATACACTTATTCAGTTGTTCCCTCCCTTTGAGCTGCTGGACAGAGCTAAACACATAGACAGCGAAGTTCATTTTCACAATATTCTCTCTGGGTTCCGGAGTGTAATCTTCTGCCACTAGAAATGCTTTGAAACATTATTATTTGTATGTGTATTTCATTAAATGCCCTCCACACCCCTCCCCACCCAAGAAAATATTGACAATTTTATAATGAGCAGTGCCAGGCAACGTTAACTGCACCGACCTCATTATTTGAGATTGCAGTCTCTGTATTCTCTTCCTATTTTAGGTTGTAGACTACTCACTGTGCTAAAAACAAGGCTCACTGCATGGTGCCAACATTTACTTCATTTTTTTTCTCCTGTGGCAGAGAAGACGGAAGGAGGTAAATAACTCCTTAGCTCCCTCTGTCAATCCCTGTCGCACTCAAGCTTTTAAAACCCAATCTTCAAATCCCTTCTAGGTTGTTAGCTCATGCTCCTTTATCCCTCTCACTCTTTTGAACCTTGGTGGTGACATGCATTGTGGACCTTGGCTGTTCCTTGAGGTTCCTCACCTCAATAAGAAATAGCCTAAGGAAGTAACATCAGATTTTGAGGAAGAGGAATAGTCAGCCAGAAATCCCAGCCCGCTGATGCTGAAAAGTTCGGTTGAGGATTATTTATTTTACATATTGTGTGGGTGAACTTCTCTTTAGATATCTATCTAGCTCCTTCTTGAAAGCTGATATGGAGCCTGTCTCAACCATTCAGCTGAACAGGCCAATCCATAACCTGGAAACTCGTGAGGATAAAAAAGTCCTCCTAATCTCCTCCTCTGTTCCCTTGCTTATTATCTCTTATTCATGCCTTCATAACCTCCAGGCTCGACTATGCTAACCCCCTGCTTGTCGGCCTTCCCAACTCTTCCCTCCACAGGCTGCAGATAATCCACAACTCTGCAGCCCATGTCCTCTCCTGCACCAAACTCTGTGACTCCATCTCCCCCATTCTCGCCCGACTCCACTGGCTCCCTATCCTTCAGAGGATCCAGTTCAAGATCCTGGTCCTCACATGCAAAGCCCTCCATGGCCTCGCCCCACCCTACCTCTGCGACCTCCGAACTCCCTACCAACCTGCCCGCTCCCTCCACTCAGCTGGCTCTAGCCTGCTCCACGTCCCCCAACCCACCTGCCCCACCATTGGTGGGAGAGCCTTCAGCCACTCTGCTCCCAACCTCTGCCCCCAGTCACTCTGCCTCACCCCCTCCTTAGCCTCCTTCAAGCCCCGCTTCAAGACCCTCCTCTTCGACCACGCCATTGGCCACCCCTTCCCCTCCCCTCCCAACCCCCCCCCCCCCGACCCCCTGAACCTGTTCTTTGTCCAGCGCCTTGGGACGACCTCCTGACGTGAAAGGCGCTATGCAAATGTAATCTTCTTGTTCAATCGATATCCCCTGGTCACTGAAATAATTTCTCCCTATCTAGACTATAAAACCTTCATAACTTAAACTTTGGTTTAACATCTGATCTGAAAGATGGCACCTCCCCATAGTGCAGCCCTCTCTACAACACTGCATTGAAGTATCAGGTTGGACTATGAACACAAAGCCCCTTGAACCCACAATCTTCCCCAGAGGTAGGAATGCTTCCAACTGAGCCAGGCGGACAGCTACTTCCTAATGTTTGTTCTAAACTTGCCCTTCACTGCCCTGAACCTGTGCCCTCTTGACTTGCTAACTTGGTGTACATGAAAATATTGTTCCATCCAATTAATTACCTGCAACACTATTGCCAGTTTCCATCTGAGGCATTGCATTTTGAGGCTGGAGTGTATGTGGTACGCCATTATTTGACTCGGTAAATTCCATCATTTACCTGCTTACACCCCACTTCACTACCTTTTGATTGTGCTTATGGTCACCTACCCCCGCCACCCCCCTCCTCCCCATTCCCTTGGCTCATTGTCAGACTCCGCCACTGTGAAGTGTTCTGGGACACTATCCCTCATGAAGGGCACTATATAAATGCAAGTTGTTGTTGTCCCCTTCGCTCAGCTGGCTGTGACCTCCTGCATGAGGTAAACCATGTTATGTAAACCAAATCCGGGGGGTACGTATTTTTTAAAAAATTAACTCACCACAACTTCTGATGCTGGCAGTACTGGAGAAGCTTGTTTGCTTAATGGCTATATTTCTCTGATGAGTGAAAACCTTAGTTTGTTGCTGAACTCAAGACAGGGCAAATTTGGCCAGGGACACAATACCTCAATCGGGGACTGTTCTCGGAAACCAGGCACTTATGTTCACCCTATTCTGCACATCCCTCATCCCCTCTGTTCTACATCGGTGATTGTGCTTTCAACTCCAGAACTTGCTTCCTCAATCTCTCCACCTTGCCCCCTTCGCATAAAGTAGCTTGGCCTCAAACTCCGCCATTGTTAAATATTCTGAGACAGCTTTCTGTGTGAACGGTGCTATATAAATGCGAGTTATCATTCTGAATTACTTTAAGATTAGTCCTGATTTACATTGGTATGTCTTGCCGTATGCATGATACAGACTGTTGTTGAAAGAACCACCAGATTGCTTTGAACAGCAGATATGCAAGGGAAGATGTTTCTCTAAGTAAAACATTCTTTATTTTTTGCAAATTCTGTCTTCTCTGTCTCAGACAAAGGTAATTTCTGTGCTACTTGGTGCAGTATCTCTTATCAGATCTTCCTTTGCCTAAATCTTTCCACAAAGGTAAGTGTGCATCCCACACTTACTTCACTTGTCTTGAGGAGGGAGATACCAAGAAGAAGAATAACAAGCATGTTGGTATTCATAAGAAAGTTACTGGTCTCAAGAAATACTAGAATTTACAACATGTTGCCACTAGTTTACAGTTACTGGACTTTGAATATATGGAAGACATTACTTATTCTTCAAATACACAGCTTCATCTGTAAGAGGCCATGTTGAATAAGGGGTGCTTACAGAACAGACCAGCTCCTATGCTCCAACACAGAACCATCTTGCTTGTTTTTACACAAAGAAACTCTCCCAAATGCCGGAACCACAAACGACACAATGAATATTTTTAGCTGTGTGGCTCTACTCCTAGAAAGAATAACTAATCTTTTTATTTGATATTGCATCTTTCACATCATGAGCACATCTCAAAGTGCTTTACAGGATTTTATTATAAAGTGTAAATTGTAAAGAGCAATGACTATGTATTCTGTAGGTTAACACAACAACCAATTTGCTCACAGCAAAGAGCCATGAAGTGAATGACTAATTTTATCTGGGGTATTGTTGGTCAGGACAATGGGAGAAATTCCTTTCTCTTTTTGCAAAGTGCTATTGGTTTAAGCATCCACCTGAACAGAACCTCAGTTCAATGTCACATCCTCTTGCAATGCAGTGCTCCACCAACACTACATTGGAGTATCAGCCTAGACAAAGTCCAGAGCCCACAATTGTAATAATAATCCTTCCATTTGATATAGTGCCTTATCGCGTTGTTGAGACACAAACTGCTTCACGGCATTCACTGGCAGCTATGTGATCCTTATGTTGCTATACACTGAACGTGTGGAACCACTTTGAGTGTACCCCAATACCTTTCAGGTGACCCACAATCTACTCCTGTGGGTGTCATATTTCCTCCTGAAAGCTGATCCAGTAAGCCTCCGCTCTGCTGCTAATCCTTTGGTGTTTGGAAGCGTTTTCTTTCCTTAAGTGAATCTCATCTATGTGAGTTACAGCCCTCCTCACAGTTCAAATACTGCAGCAGATTTTAGAAAGACGCAGGACTTTGGTTTAAGACTCTTGTGGAAAGTTTGTCCTCTTGCAGCTGGTCTTACAGAAGAGGAAGGTAGGGGAAGGTACATACAAAGAACTGCTGCAGTGTAACACTTTCAGACCGATGGTACCAACAATTGACGAAAGGTTGAAAGGCTTCTATTATTTGAATTTTAAAGTACTTGTGGCCATTCAATGCTCTACTGCACACTGCCACTGCGCCTGACTTCTCCATTCCCCTACTGTATATTGTAGCACCAGAACTGTATGCTACACTTCAGGTCAAGGAGAAAGAAGCCTATGACCTACTTCACTTTTCTATTTCAAAGTAAACAGGTGCCGTTGAGTGGGCAATGCATGGCTGCTTGTGGGACACTGCTGAGCACAAACTGGCCTCTGTGTTCTGCCCACAAAATACACAGTCAATCTAATTTACAGTATTTCCTGTGAAGCGCTTTGAGACATCTCATAGCATGATAAAGTGCTATATAAAATGCAAATGCACGGAATCGGTTTTATGAAATAAAAAGGGTTACTTAATCCCTGATCTTGTCTGCTGTTCCGCCCTTGTCTTCCCCATCCATGCAGTGTCGAATGCTAGGCTTTACACAGGGTGCTGGACATATGCTGCTCTGTGTTTAAATAATGCAGCCAGTAAATTGCTTTGCACTCCTGGCTCCACATATCAATTCCACTTTCTTTACTGTAGAGATAACATTTCATCCCAATTAAGAATTTAAAATAAGCTGCCTGTTTGTGCTTGTGGTGAAAGTATACATAACAAAGTGCACGCACTGAGCATAATGTTGTGTACTGATTATTGAGTTAGTCATCGTATTATTTTTGGTCAGCTTGACACATGCGGAAACCCATCACAATTCTGAACAAACCAATGTGACAGTTCCAAAAACAAATAAACAAATTGCATTTATAAAGTGCCTTTCACATTGGGAGCTGGGCCAGTTAGGAGTAAAACCAAGACCCATTTTGTTTACACAAAGGGTTATGGAAATCTGGAATTCTCTCTCTCCCCAAAAAGGCTGTGGATGCTCAATCAATTCGAATTTTTAAGACTGAGATTGATAGTCTTGTTAGGCAAGGGTACCAAGGGTTATGGAGAAAAGGCAGGTAAGTGGCTTGAGGTACAAATCAGCTATGATCTAATAGAATGGTGGAACAGGCTTGAGGGGCTAAGTGGCCTATTCCAGTTCCCTATATTCCTATGGAAGGACATCCCAAGGTGCTGGACAATTGTGGGTATGCATCTGAGCTGGGGGTAAGATTTGGGAGGGTTGGGGGCCAAGGAAGATAGGGAAGAGGCTGAGGACACATATGTATGCTACTAATACATGGAAATTTTCTTGTATCGAAAATGGTATGTGTGCTCTCTCCCTGGAGGAACCCACCCTGCTTACCAAATTCCGACGAGTGTTGGGCGCAGACCCAGAGTCTGTGTTGTGGTACTGTTGGTATTTAACTAGGTAAAACCATTCAATTTGTCATGAGGGTACTGCCTGGTGCAGCAAAGACCACCCTACCTGTCAGGCTTTAGCTAGCAGAGTTAACGGAAGCTGACTGGGAAGCAGAGTATGTTCCTCCTGAGACAGAGTGTGCTTCCATTCTAGGCGAATTAGAAATTTCCATGTGTAGGTGACATATATATGAGGAACTCTCTGAGTCCTTTTGGACACTCTTCAGCATGGCAAAGTGTTTCGGCACGTGTCAGACACCCGACTAACAAAAAAAGAACATGGAATGTTCTGTGCTGGAGCGGCTCGATGGGCTGAATAGCCTGTTTTGCATCTCTGGGAGAGGAGCCAACAAAACACATTCCCCAAAATTCTCTGCTGAATTTTAAATAAAGAATTTGGCATCAATATATTAACTCAAGGATTGAGTCCTGTCCTCCATGTAAGCCTTTTCTCCATGGCCACGGACTCCTATTCAGTCATTCCCCTCTCTATGGCTTTTGACTCCTGTCTAATCTCCTCCCAGAAGTTTCAAGACTGCAGATCTGCAGCTGTCTAATATGCCCTGCCTTCCAGGATGTAGTGAAGCTCATCTTGATCATGTCCTGAACTCTGTGTGTACGTGTTACGAAGCCACTCACCTTAAAATTCCTCTTTGGCACAATAATGTGTGGTATGAACAAGATACATGACAGGACACGATTGTTTCTGCAAGAACAAACCAGCACACATAGCTCTCTTACATTATGGACTTATGAATTATGTCCCAAGCAGCCCATCTTGTATCCCACTTGAGGCACTGATTCCAATTCAGAAGAAGCCCCTCCCCCCTTTCCCACTGCCAGAATCTCCTCACATCTCCCTTTTGTACCCTAACCACAATGATAACAGAAAATTGATTTTTGATTGGATCATTGCTGCATTCTAATGCGTCTCATGCCTTGTATTGAGCGACAGATAAATAACATTTACTGCCATTCAGCAGTAAAGAAAATCAGTGTAACTACTGCAATCTATTCCCATGCCATTGTAAATGTGTTCACGTTATTTATTGCCATCTCACTGCACAGCTCACAAAGATAAGGAACCAATTTCAGTACACCACAAGCGTAAGGTTAGATGTGCTTTTCTGGTGGAATTTACATTTTTTGATTGGATAAGTCGCAGTCACTGTAAACTGCTGTAAACTACTGTATGTCTTTGAGGTGCACTCTAGCTGTGTAATAGATATTTCCTGCCAATTGATTGTGGGAATGGCACTGAGTAAATAAATACTGTATTCTGGCCGTTCACAGTGAGTGATGATCTTCCTGTTATAATCTGCATAAATAGGACAATGATCTGTGATTTCCCAGCAACTGCGAGCACTCATTCTAGTCTGACAATATAAATGCTCTGTTCATTGACCTCCTTATCGATGTTCTATACCAGTGAGAGAATGGTAATACACATGTCTATATATTTTAGTCATTCCACCAAAACAATGTGTAACCCATTGAAGTGCAAATATTCTAATGTCATTTATATTTTAAGCACCTTTAAGGAAATCAAAAGGATGCGTAGAATTGTAACAAAGCCATTTTGAAGAAAGTATAGACAATATGAACCTTTAAGCATGCTTAGTTGCAAAATCTGCAGAGATCTGGTTGCCTTTGCTCTATGCCAAAGGAGTGAGAATTGACATGGGTCCAGGCTGGATAGGTTCATTCAGGCCGAGTTAACAGGAAGAGGGACCAGGAAGAAAGCTTTGATCATGGAGTGTTTGGTTAAACAAACAATGAAGCAATGAAACATTCCTGTAGTGCTGTTACATTCATACCTGGTGAAGAACTGGAAAACGTGACCCTACATGTGGCCTGAGGTTTCACCCTCTGTGGCTTTATCACTGGAAAACAGAATGCATCGACTAAGCACTAAGCCAGAAATTGGATATCCCACCACATCTT
Source organism: Callorhinchus milii (assembly GCF_018977255.1). Lineage (NCBI taxonomy): Eukaryota > Metazoa > Chordata > Chondrichthyes > Chimaeriformes > Callorhinchidae > Callorhinchus > Callorhinchus milii. The sequence goes on from NW_024704743.1 coordinate 45,048,795, forward strand.
GATGAATAAAGTGTTGGGGAGGCTTTCATCATGAATGTCCTGGTGTCAAACAGTCACAGCAGAATTCTTACTTCAGCAATAACATGGGTGAAGAGATGAGAAAGAAGCAAAAAAGATTAACAATTACTTAAAGATTTGCTTCAATCATGATGGAATGGAATATAAATGGATATGTGCCAGATCCAAACACAACATTCCATTGTAGTGCAGTATTCCCTTCAGCTCCCAGCATCCTTGATCAAGCTATAATATTTCGTGGCACATTAGTTCTGCCTTTATCAGGAAATCCCCGATGCTTTTGCGTCTCACACTGAAGAGTAACACTAGAAATTATATTGCATATCCTTTTTGTTCATGATATAGTTGTGAAAGGATCTGGACTATTTCACATTTATAAACTGCACAATGAAGCTACCTCATACATCCTCAGTTTCATTCCAAATTGGAAAATATGAATTTATCAGATTGATACATTTTTCAAAATGCTGTCCAAATGGGAGCACATATCTTTTTTGTTTCAAATACTGTATATGTAGTTCACTTCTTGGCTTTTTGTGAAACACTACTGTGCACAAACTGGTTGCAAACTGGTTGCCTCTTTTGCCTACAAAATACAGTCAATCTACTTTATAGTATATCCTGTGAAGTGCTTTGAGGCGTCTCAATGACATGATAAGGCGCTATATGAAAGAAAATGCAAGGATTACTTGTACCACTTCTCCCTACTTATCATGTGTGAATATCAGGAAAGTACCCAGTTAGTATGAAGCTTGGAATACTGTATCAGATGATCAACATTTCTCAAGAGTAGAAAGTTTCATGTTGTTTTTTAAAAATCAAACAAGTTCCTTGTAGCAATTTTGGTTTTAAGAACTGCGGAAAATAGGCTACCAAATGAAGACCAAATTTAAAAATTCTACACAATCTTAAATAATAATCCAAAAGGTGGTTCTTATTAGCTAAGGTAATTAGAATTTCAGGCTTATCACTGTGTTTCTGGCACAGGATTGACCATTATGCCATTCTTGATACAGGCAGGAATGTTTTACTTTTTATGGACTTTTTAAAAAAAAATCAGCTATTCTTTGATTTTGGCTGTGTTAGCAGCACAGTATGTTGCAAGTTCCATAGCTGAAGTCTCAACTCAGCAAGATAATTTTTTTTGAAAATATCAACATACTCGCCAAGCAAGCTGTCTGGGAGCATTGAGCTAGCAGATCAACTGAGGCCAAGAATTCATAAAGGACATTTCATTTTTGAGTTCTGTGACTTAAATCAGCAAGAGAAACAGCTGGGACATGCCAAGCACTGAGAGGCACAGTTGCAATAGGAGAAGGGAAGGGCTGGGATGTGGGTGAGGTTCGAAAGGGAAGAAACTGATGGTGCCAACATGGCACCACAAGGAGTTATCTAGAATGACGTCACAAAAACAGGCCTTTCAGACCAATTAGTCTGTGTCAGTGTTGTCACTACACACAAGTCCCCATCCGTGTATTCTTCTCCTTTATGTACGGATCAGTTTCTCTTAAAACCATTAATCAGCAGTGAGCTCCACCTTTCTGCCACCCCATGTGTGAAGACATTCCTTCTAAACTGGCTATTAGATCTACTACTAGCTATCTTATATTCGTGCCCTCTTGTTTTGATCTCACCAATCGATTCTGGGGCCAAGTTTCAAAACATTTCTGCTCCATCTTAAATCTCGTTACGCAGACCCAAATTTTTCATCCCTAGAGCTAACGCAGACCAATTTACTTCACTAGATCACAGGGAGAAGAAGGCCCTTTTGCCCATCTGATCTCATCACCCAACTGATCCCCAGGAATCCTGTAGCTCTGGTTAGATCACTTGCCTTGCAAGCGAGAGACCTGGGTTCAATTCCAGGCAGGGCGAACCCTTGGGCAAGTTTCCTTACTCCACACGCCTAATAATAATCCCTCCAAAACAATAATAAATTGGTCATTTTCAATCCACGACTGTTTGTGGGACACTGCTGTGTGCAATTGGCTGCCGCGTTTCGCCCACAAATATACAGTTAATTCACTTTACAGCATATTCTGTGAAGCGCTTTGAGACGTCTAGAAGACGTGAGAAGCTGTATATCAAATGCAAGGATTATTATAGTATTATTATAATACTGCATCAAGCTGTGTTTTAGATGAGTCCAGTCTCCTAGCCTCGATCACCTTTCGTGGCAACCTGTTCCTGTCGTTGATAAATTAGTATCCTATTTTTAGCTGCACCCAAGCAATGATCTCCAAGACACTACCCTGCACAAAGTTATTGTTGTTGATCTCTGTGACCAGGAGTAGCAATGGAGTGGAAAACCTTTCGGGGCTAACCATTATGCTTGGGGTGGGTGAGTGGGGAGGAGGCAGGCTGGGCAAGGGATGAAGCTGAGACCATGAAGAATTTCGGGCTTTTAGGCTATGCACAGTACTCCAAGTGGGACTAGACCTGTGCTTTGTACTAGTGTAATGCAAGGCTATCCTATTATAATCGCTTCGCTGGAGCTCAAGATCCTGTATGGAGCCCTGTAGCTCAGTGGTTAGAGACCTGGGTTCGATTCCCGGCAGGGTGAAATCTTGGGAAAGTTTCTTACTCCACATGCCTGATAATAATCCCTCAAGAAAAAAAAATAATAAATTGGTCACTTCAATCCATGACTGTTTGTGGGACACTGCTGTGCGCAAATGGCTGCTGCATTTCGCCCACAAATATACGGTCAATTCACTTAACAGTATATTCTGTGAAGTGCTTTGGGACGTCTAGAAGACGTGAAATGCGCTATATCAAGTGCAAGGATTATTATCATTATTATTAAGATCGCTTATAACACAGATCCTCTGTGAGTTAGGACAAGAGAGAGGTCAGTAGGTCAGCAGCAACTGGTCTCATGAGCATTTTACTCGAGAGAGAGAGAGGAGAGAGAGAGAGGGTCTGAAGTGCTCTGGGACACTACCCCACATGAAGGGCGTTAAATAATGCAAGTTGTCATTGTCAGCTTGACCGCCTGGCTTCTTGTGCACTGTGCAGTTACAAAAAGCTGGCCAGGTCACACTGGTAACAGGAAGTGAGACACTTTTTGTCACAAACTCGTTGTAACGTGGTGTCTTAAGTTTTTGAACCCCGTAACATGTTTTTGTGCTCTATCCCACTTACTCTCACCACTAAAATCTCCCAGGATGTTGTCAACACCCACATTCAGAATACAAGATGGTGAGGCAGAACATACAGGATAGAACACAAAAAGCTCCGGTATTTAAAACAGAAATGTGTAATCTTTACCTACTTATCTCGGAATGAGCACTCAAGTAAACCTATAATTTGAGTCCTGTGATATCAGTCATCCATTCTCTTTAATTATAAGTACCGTTACAGTGTGCTCAACTGGTGCAGTCTGCTTATTACTGCCATCAATTGATTTGTTGCAACTCAAAGAAAGTTGTCTAATATTATCCAAATAAGTATAATGCACTTGAGATCAATTTTAATTCTATGTTAAGGAGAGAGGTAACTTCTCTAATGAAATGTTCCCCCCATCCAGTTTAGAAACAGCTGCAGTGTACATTCTCACCAGATGCTGAAATTAAGCTATTGCTGCATTTCATACCTGATATAATTTAGCCCAATGCAAAGCAACTGGACATCGTCCATTTCAGCTTCCTGTGCTAAAGAAATGGCCCAATTATGGGTCATCAGCAAGTAGGAAATTACCCAGAAGTCGACCATTTATGTTCAGCGTGGTGAACAGTCTCCTTATGAGCACTCACATGTAGTGAAACCAGCTATTGTCCGACTATTTTTCCCGTAGCTTAGTGGTTAGCAGCCTCGACTCGCAAGCAAGAGGACCCTGGTTCGATTCCCGGGCGGGTCAGGGTGAAACCTGAGGCAAGTTTCCTTACTCCACACACACGCACCTCTGTTTACCTAGCAGTAAGTGGGAACATGTTTGTTAGTCGATTGGTGATCGCTTTCCGTGGCTAATAATCCCTTCAAAAAGTAATAATTTGGTTACTCAATCCATGATTGGAAACTGCTGTGTGCCATTGGCTTCCGTGCTTCACCCTCAAAGTATACAGTCAATTCACTTTGCACTATATTCTGTGAAGTGCTTCGAGATGTCTCGTATACGTGATAAGGCTCTAAATCAAATGCAAGGATTATTATTATTGTGCCATGTTATAGAGTGGATTGTGATTTTATGGCTCTTAACCACCATGTTAGAACAGGGCTTCGCTATCTTATATTGCTGACATGCCTCCACCATTCTTCATTCGTAAGTCCAGACAGCTACAGTCTGTGGGCGGTGGACATCTCAGCTGAGCCCACCCTCACCTGACTGATGCTGCCACGTGAGAACTTTCTAATGACAGTCAGGCATCACTGGCTAATAATACAGATCAGGCATTGATTCTTTCATCTCCCCCCGTGCAGCTCAGGGTTGCTGAGGCCAAGTGTGTTACCCACCATAGTTAACTCAGTACAATCTCAGAGACTGACCCTCAGAATGTTCCTGTGTGTATGGTTCAGCCCCACAGCATACAGACAACACACCAGCTTAGTTATTGCTTAGATGAATCTAAATGTACATTGTAAGTCTGCTCTTACAGCATCTTGTTTGCTTCTGTCACTTTGCTTTTCCTTTAATACTCTATAATTAAATGCAGTGAATTAATTAGAGAGCTTTTAGATTTTATTTGTTCGCCGATTGTCTTTGAACTATAGAGTAGCTACGCCCCGAAAAAGCATTTCTTTTTATGAGCTACAGTGTTTCCTATCCATTTTAAATCTCTTTCTCACCATGTCCTGATGAAACTGCCCACAGCCCTCTTCCAGTAAACAGCACTTTTGTAAATAAGTAAATAAGTTGGCTTTTGTGGGCTTTCTCTACTTTTTGGTTGTATTTCTTTATCTCATATTTTATCTCCAATGTTATCTCCCACTCCATCACGTCCTTACCTCAGCTGAATCCGCCCTCTATTGAATTTCATCCTCAAGACTAACAAAAAACCCAGGTCGCTAAGCCTTGCAGTGCGTGCTTATATCAACAGCACCAAAGGTTGTAAATTTACTGAAAAGTGTAGCATAATGCATTCTCACTGACTGACGAATATCCAAATATTTATAAATAAGCACCTTCTTAATTACCCCTCTCCCCAAGTATAACATTGTTCTGTTTTCTCCCCCCCCTTTCTGTAAAAATCTCACCAAGTCACACACCTGTAACCTGCACCCAGTCCCAACCAACCTCACTTCACTCAGTAGCTGGGAGGCTCATGACACCAACTTAGTGACAAATCTGCCTCCAATATTCCATCTCTCTTGCTTGGGTAGAGTAGCTATCCCCTAGCACCTTATTACTTACAGCAGAGCTATTTAAATTAGGAACTTGATGGAATTTGAGTATTGAACCTTGGGCCCCCCACTCTGTGGTGCCGTATATACATTGGTGGCTCAACCCATTCCGATATTGCACTGACAACTTCTTGCAATTCTCAGTATGTGACAGGAGAAGGGCATGTTTACAATGAAACGTTGCTTAATTACAGACTTGTGTTCATGAATTCTCAGGGGTTAAGTGTTTGAAACAGTTGCTGGCATTGTGTCGGGTCTTTAATCTTTGTCGCAAGGACAAGATTGGTGAATTTGTTGGCTTGTTCAGAAAAACAAGTTGATTAAACTTATCAGTGTAGACAAGAAATTGCTCGTTTAGTTACCAAGATTTTTCTTTTAAATTCTCAAGGCCGGCTGAGCCATGGCAACAGAACGTGTGTCTGAGCAGGACATCAGCATTTCTTGATATAGTTTATCAGGCAGCTTGCTTTGCATTGCAACCCTTTGCATAAAGGAAGCTGTTCCATTTGGAACTTCATCTAGTCTAAGAAAGATCCACTTTGAATGTTTAAATGCTGACGGTTGCCTCTTGTACTCTTTATAGGGTGAAGCTTCTCTGTCGACTTCACGTTATGAGCATCCTTAAAAATTCTATAAGTTATGTTATGCAATAGAGCAAAAACAAATGAGACATTCTCAGACTTCAAAGAAAAATAGGAGCTGAATAAAGGCATGTGTTAGAATGCTACACTGTAGCCCTCTTATTATAAACATCTGGCTCTTTTGATCACCAGTAGCTGTGGTTTTAAATGTTTTTGACTTTCTAACTGAGTGACAGATTAAAGAGGGAATCTCATCAGGAGTCCTCTTTAATGTCAATCAGCTACAAAGAATTATTTTGCTTTATGTTCTGCATTTCTGTTGTGTTTTTCTGCTTGAAGGTTTATTTCTTTGCTAGACCTGAGTACTATTAACTTTATAAAGGCATTCACTAGCTTTTGGAGTCACTGAGTCCCACAAAATGAAAAAGCTGAGTTAACATAAATAGCTGTGGTCATTAACTCAGGATGCTTCAGTGATCTTATCATTGTGACTGTGTGAGGCAGCAATTCATCTCCTTCAAACTGTCCCAACAGTTATTCCTCAACAGAACAAGGATCAACACGAGCAGAAGGGCAAAATGAAAAGGTTGTTAAACATAATCACAGTTCTTTGCAATCATTTGCGATATTGATGCCAAGACTCACACCTCTGAACAATGCATCCAGGAGGTGTAGACATGTCCTCAGCCCTGTGAGCAAGCCAAAGCTAGGCTTGACCCTCGCTGGACAAGTATCATTGGTGCGTGATCATTGTGTTTGAACAACTGGCTATTTCAATTACTCCAAAATGTCAAGCCCTGCCTGTGGGGATGAGGCATATCAAATGGAAAGGAATTGAAAGAAGCACAGGTTTTGTTACCAGGGAGGAAGGATGGCTGCAACAGTCACTGGTCAGCTTCTGCATGCTAACATTCTTGTGCCAAAGTAATGTGCTTAGCCATAAGCTGCATCATCACATAGTTGTGTTTTACAAGTACAGAAGAATAGTTTGCTGAACATTTCGCACCAAAGCCAGTGCCCCTAGAAACCATAGAAACCTACAGCACAGAAGAAGGCCATTTGGCCCATCGGGTCTATCCTGGCTCTTTTAAGCCCCATTTATCTGCCCTTTCCCCTATCCAGCTGTCGCTTAGTCCTTTTTTGCTATTTGTCTATGTCTCGTCTGAAAGCTAATATGGATTCTGCCTCAACCACCACTCCCTGCAGGGCATTCCATATTCTAACCACTCTGTGCACAAAGTATTTTCTTCTAATCTCTCCATTTGCTCATTTTCTAACTATCTTAAATTGATAATAATCCTCTCATTTGATGTAGCGCCTTATCACATCTTTGAGATGTCTCAAAATGCTTCACGGAATATACTGAAACATGAATTGACTATATATTTTTTGGGCAAAACGCGGCAGCCAATTGCGCTCAGCAGTGTCCCACAAACTGTCATGGATTGAGTGACCAATTTTTTTTGAAGGAATTATTACCCCCAGAAAAGCGAGCTGCCAATCGACTAACAACCAGGTTCCTATCTACTGCTAGGTAAACAGAGGTGTGTGAAGTGAGGGAACTTGTCCAACATTTTGCCCTGCCGGGAATCAAACCCATGTTTCTCACTTCGAGGTGAGTGCTCTAACCACTGAGCTACAGGACTCCACTGTCCTGTAGCTGTAAATTGATGCCTTCTACTGACTCACTGACCACTGGGAATAATTTCTTCCTGTCGACTTTATCAAAACTCATAATGCTTTTAAAGATTTCCCTCAACCTTATTTGTTCCAACGGCAAAAGTCCCAGTTCCCAGTTAACCCTTATAATGCATTTAGATATGGCACTATATCAAATGCAAGGGTTATTATTATTTATACAAAAAGAATTGTTTTCACATCAATAGGTCATTGTGGCTGTTACACGGCCTCTTAAAACTAGTAGCTTCTTCCTTTTATTAATAACAATAATATTAATAATAACTTGTATTTGAAATATTTGTTAAAGAAACATCTCAAAGTGCTGCACAGGATTTAATGCGAAGTGTAGTGACTATTTATAGTTGAATGTGGCAGCCAATTTGCGCAGACCAATGTCCTACAAACAGCCATGGGGGTGGAATGTGAAAATTTCTACAACAAATTGTGGTTGTACAACAACAACAACAACAAGATTCCATTTATAAAGCGCCTTTCACGTCAGGAGGACGTCCCAAGGCGCTGCACAGTTGGGTCATGACCCGAGCAGGGGGGAAATGGTCAGGGGGAGGGGAGGGAAGGGAGGGAGCGAGGAGGGGGAAGAGAGTCGAGAGGGGAGCTGAAGGCTCGGTCAAAGAGAAAGGTTTTGAGACCGGCCTTGGAGGAGGAAAGGGAGGAGGCGGCGAAGGCACTGGCGGATAGAGTTCCAGAGCCTCGGGGCTGAGAGGCTGAAGGCCCGACCACCGATGGTAGGGCGGTTGGGGCGGGGGACGTGGAGCAGACCGGAGCCAGAGGAACGGAGGGTACGGGCAGGTAGGTAGGGGGATAGTAGGTTGGAGAGGTAGGAGGGAGCAAGGCCGTGAATGGCCTTGTAGGTGAGGATGAGGATCTTGAAATCAATCCTCTGGGGGATGGGGAGCCAGTGGAGGCGAGCGAGGGTGGGAGTGATGTGGTCCCGAAGCCTGGTGCGGGACAGTACACGAGCTGCAGAGTTCTGAATGACCTGCAGCTTGTGGAGGGAGGTGGCGGGAAGGCCGGCGAGGAGAGAGTTCCCATAGTCCAGCCTTGAGGTGACAAAGGCGTGGACCAGGGTTTCAGCAGCGTGAGGGGTGAGGTAATGCCGTAGTCTGGCGATGTTCCGGAGGTGATGGAAGGCGGTGCCAGTTGTGGTGCGGATGTGAGGGAGAAAGGACAGCTCAGGGTCGAACAAAACGCCGAGGTTCCTGACTGGCTTTGAGAGGTGGAGAGTGCAGCCTTGGATGCTGATGGTGTCAGCGCCTGAGGTGCGGAGGCGCTGACGTGAGCCAATCAGGAGGGCCTCGGTTTTTCGCACGTTGAGCTGAAGAAAGTTGTCTCTCGTCCAGGACTCGATGTCGGACAGGCAGCTGTCAGGACATCGGTGGTCGTGGAGTTGAGAGTAGAGGAGGAAAGGTAGAGTTGGGTGTCATCCGCATACATGTGGAAGTTAACTCCATGTCTGCGGATGATGTCACCAAGGGGGAGCATATAGAGGGTGAAGAGGAGGGGACCGAGGACAGAGCCCTGAGGGACACCACATGAGACAGTGCGGGGGTGGAGGAGAAGCCATTCGTCGAGACAAAGTGAAGACGGTGAGAAAGGTACGACCTAAACCATTCAAGGACAGTGCCTTGAAGGTTGAGGTGGGAGGACAAGCGGTGGAGTAGGATAGCGTGGTCGACCGTATCGAATGCTGCCGATAGGTCGAGGAGGACGAGGAGGCAGAGGGAGCCCTGGTCACAGATGGTCAGGATATCATTGGTGACCTTGACCAGGGCAGTTTCTGTGCTATGGGCAGCACGGAAACCTGACTGAAGGGGTTCAAAAAGTGAATGGGTGGAAAGGAAAGAGCGCAGTTGGGAGGCGACAACTCTTTCCAAGACCTTGGAGAGAAAGGGGAGGTTGGAGATGGGCCGGTAGCTTGATAGCTGCGACGCATCAAGGGAGGGTTTTTTCAGGGTGGGCGTGATGGTGGCAGTTTTTAATGGAATGGGGACAGAGCCAGAGGAGAGGGACAGGTTGATGATGTCAGTGATATGTGGGGCAAGAAAGTGGAGCTGGGAGATAAGGAGTGGAGTGGGGATGGGGTCAAGGGAGCAGGTGGTTGGTTTTAGGGATAGGATGAGTTCAGTGACAGAGGGTGGGGAAACGGGTACGAAAGTGTGTAGGGGAGGATGGGTAGGAGTCGGAGTGTGGGAGGGAGGGGGTGGGGGGTTGGTGGAAGTTGGAGGGGAAGTGACCGCGGAGCGGATTCCCTTGATCTTGGATTCAAGGAAATCCAGCATCTCCTCGCAGTGAAGGTTGGAGGAGATGACCTGCGCGGGGTGGCGGGGGGGACGGAGGAGTCGGGTTGTGGTGGAAAACAGTAGCCTGGGGTTGTTCTTCGCCTCCAGGATTATCCTGGAGTAGAAGGACGACTTGGCCGAGGCTAGAGTGGAGCGGTAAATTTTGAGGAGGTCCAGCCAGATTTGTCGGTGGACCGTTAGGCCAGATTTGACACAGGTGCGTTCAGCAGCCCGCACCTGGCTTTTCAGTGAGCGGAGGTGGGTGGTGTACCAGGGGGAGGAGCGGGAGTAGGAGACAGTGCGGGAAGTGATGGGGGCAAGAGTATCGAGTGTGGAGGAGAGGGTATTGTGGAGGAGGGAGAGAGGAGAAGAGGGGTCGGTGAGGGTTGAAGGCCAGAGGGAGAGGAGTTCAGAGGACTCCAAGGCATCGGTTAGGGATTGTGGGGGTAACTTCTTCCAAGGGCGGTAGAAGATGGTGGTGGGTCTGGTGGAGGTGGGGAGGGGGGTGGAGGTGGTGAAGGAGATGAAGTAGTGGTCAGAGATGGCCTTGTCGGTAATAGTGACATCCGAGACACTGAGGCCCCGGGTGATCACCAAATCGAGTGGGTGGCCGTGACTGTGAGTGGGGGAGTTTATGTGTAAGGAGAGGTTGAGTGAGGAGAGCAGGGAAGAGAAGTCTGTGGAGATGGAGCAGGAGGGGGTGAAGTGTAGGTTAAAGTCGCCCAGGATGATGAGGCGATCAGAGCAGAGGCAAAGAGATGTGAGGAGTGTTGAAATGTCAGAGATGAAGGTGGGAGAGGTTTTAGGGGGCCGGTAGAGGAGGAGGATTTTAAGGGAGAGGAATGAGGGGTGGGAGAGGGTGAGGTGCTCAAAGGAGGGGAAAGAGCCAGTGGAGTAGGGGGATAGGGCAAGTGGTGTCCTTGAGATAAGGGCAACACCACCGCCACGGCGGTTGGGGCGGGGGATGTGGTGGGAGGTGTAGCCGGGTGGCGTGGCCTCCGTGAGGGGGAAGGTGTCGCCTGGGGTGAGCCAGGTTTCTGTTAAGGCCATGATATCAACGTTCTCATCAAGGATGAGATCGTTGATGACCAGGGCCTTGTTGCAGAGGGAGCGGACATTTTGCAGTCCGATGTGGAGGGAGCGGTTGACAGAAGGGTGTGTGGGAGGGGAGGGGGTCCAGGTTGTGAGGCAGGGGTGGGGGGAATGGGGATGAGGGAGGAGAGGTTGACTCCCCGGGTCTGTGTCCGGGGTGGGTGGCGAGTGTGGTGGGGAATGGGGCAGTCGGTGTGGCTGCTGCTGGACAGCCAACGCCGAGTGCCACGGTGAGCCCGGCGGAGGATTCCCAGGCTGGAACAGAGGGAGGTTGTGGGAGGGTCAAGTGGGGATAGAAGACGAGAGGGACGGAGAGAGAGGAGGAGAGAGCGGGAGAGATGCAGAGGGGGGAGGGTTTGGGGGAGAGAGGAGGGGGGCGGGAGGGAGGGGGTGAGGGGGCTCGGGTCAAAGCGGCAGCCATAGTGCGCACGCGGGGACCGGGGGCGAGCGGTCAGGTGGATGGCATTATCCCGTAGATTGGGGCAGCGAACCCAACAGGACCATAGTGGGCTCTGATGTGAGCCCTGGGTGGGGTGGGGCGCAGAGACTTGTAAGCACAGTCCATGGATTATTCTAAAAGGGAATTGGAAAGGTTCTTGCAAAAGGGACAAGTTAAATAATAATAATAATAATAATAATCCTTGCATTTGATATAGCGCTTTTCACGTCGGGAGGACGTCCCAAAGCGCTTCACAGAATAGACTGTAAAGTGAATTGACTGTATATTTGTGGGCGAACGCGGCAGCCAATTGCGCACAGCAATGTCCCACAAACAGTTGTAAATTGAAAATGACCAATTTATTATTGTTTTTGTTTTGGAGGGATTATTATTAGGCTCTGTGTGGAGTAAGGAAACTTGCCCAAGGTTTCGCCCTCTGACTGGAATTGAACTCAGGTCTCTCACTTGCAAAGCAAGTGCTCTAACCACTGAGCTACAGGACTCCACACTAAAGAGTGCACAAAGACTGCACTAAAGAGTGCAGGGTGAGAGCAGGAGGATAGGATTAGATCAAAGTGGCTTGTGTGGAGCAAAACTCTAGCACAGACTTGCTGGGCCAAATGGCCGGTTTGTGTGCTGTAACATTCAATGATCCTGATACAAAAGTGAGTAGCATTCTTTTGCAGAGATAGATTACAAAAGATACACAGAGCGTGCTGCCCTGTATTTAAATAATGCAGCCAGTAAATTGCTTCTCTTATGCCTTTTGTGCTCAAGGTTTCACATATCCCTTTCTACTTTCTTCACCGAAGATAAGATTTCAAACGCGATTAAGAATTAAAAACAAGTTGCGTACTTTTAACATCAATGAAGGTAGTTGGAGTTGAGAACAGAGGTGAGGTTTGTTATTGGTAGACTAATTTTTTCAAGCAAGCAGTCTAATTGGTGAAGGGAGTGGGGATGGACATATGATCAAGAGTTGTCAATCAGCCACTGTTAGCTAGTGGACTCTTGTCTTATCTAAGGGATTGTATTCTGGATAGATGAGATCAAATGGCGTGTACAGTCTTCTTCATCTAAACCTCTCTTGTGATCTCCTGTTTGTACTGAGTGCTTTGATCTGACTTTGTTTTTAAAAAAGGGGACAATGCTCCTGTTATATTTTTAAGTGAAGCCAAGCCTCACCCCTCAGTCTGGTTGCACAGGCTTCTGGAGACCCACCAAACAGGTGGCTTGGCAATGCTTCCAATATAAAAACGGGAGCCAATGGAGTTCTTCAGGATCCAGTGCAGATCCTATGACACATATTGAAACCAGCATCCCCCCTTCTCTCCCCGTATGTACTCCTTGGCAAGTCAAGATTTCTGGCCGGAAGACAGCCACCAGTAATTGGAGTCAACGTGCTTGGCTGGGTTCTTTATGGCAGACATGGTGAGCACTCTGGTTTCCTCTGAAATTCAGAGCACCGCTGCTGACCTGCGGACAGGTCTGCCTGCTATAGGAAACAGCGGGTATGTGTATTCCTCTGTGCAGTGCTGCTCAAAGATTCAGTGGATTCCTAGCCTTAAGAACCTTATCTCAAAATAAACGATTGTGCAGGATTTTGGAAAATCCATGCATTCTCTCTTCATTTGGAAGCCGTTTTTCCACAGGTTTTAAAAAGAACTAGTTTCCAAATTATTCCAAGTCTTCAGTATAATCCTAATGTCTTTGTGAAGTTTTTCTGCTTTTAGGAGCACTTCTTCAATAAAATTAATTGTATATTTTTGCTCTTCAACCTGAGTTATAATGAATGTGCTGTTTCCATTTAATAATAAAATAATAATCCTTGCATTTCATATTGCAATGGTGAAACCTTATCAAATAGCGCCTTATCACGTCATCAAAGTGCTTCGGGGAGTTACTGCAAGGTATAGTGATTGTGTATTTGTAGACAAACGGGGCAGCCAGTTTGTGCACAAGAATGTTCCACAAATGATATAAATGACATTTGCTGTCAATGGTGATAATTAGGAATTGCAGTGCGATTGCACATGGGCTGCAGTTTAGCTCAATGACACTTGATCCTAAATATTGATCCGATCATTCTGAGCTGACCTGTATGACTGAGCTCCGCACAGCTTCTCTCGTTCTCCTTTAGAGAATTACCTTTTGGTTTTCAGACTGAGAGTCAATGAAGTTACAGAAAGTAACCATCCTAACATTGTAGCAATATCAAAAATTGAAACTTAAATATATTTGAGCTGCTGATGAGGCGTTCATTCCTTAATAACAACAACTTACTTCTCATGTAGGATAATGTCTGAACACTTCGCAGCGAAGTTGTGGAAGCTCAAGCCAGGTGGGAAGGGGCGGGGTAGAAGGGTTGATCATTTTAAGAGGTAGGATTTATAAAGGTTTTGAAACCTGTGAGGAAAGATTTGTGGAAGGGAGTTCTACAGAGTGGATGCATAGTAGCTGAAAGCCTGGTAATCAATGGAGGAATTGTAAACCAGGTCCAGGCTTGAGGAGCAGAGGGAGTGGGTTGCAGGAGAATCCTCCTCTTCTACTCCAAATGACAAATAGGGACTCTATCTGGTAATCGGAAGTGCATCAGGCCTACAGCTGGAGTTCCCCTCTGGAGTTAGATTGTACAGGAGCCGAGTTTCTGCACGTCCGTGTGACTTGCATCCGGTTTGAGTCATTGTTGAGTGATCTCATTAGAAATTACTGTAATTTAGACCCTGTGTATAAATATCATGTGGCTCTGGAACCGTTATAGCATTCTCTGCTCTATATCACTCACCACAGTGTCAAATAAAAGAGGAATTTGGTATTGGAAAAGCCGTCTCTAAAGACCATTCACCTCCTCTTTGTTCCCATAAGATATGACTATACTGTAATACATCCAATAAAATGAATGGCGGAGGTGGATTGTTTTTCAATTAGATCATTGCTCTCCGAGAGCATGTTTTCTGCCCAGTTATAAAACACATTAAATGCCGTTCTGTTTTTTTAAAAAAGGTGTCCTGGAAAAAAATGTCCTTACCTCCTTTTTCTTTTTGTTTACATTTCTCAGGGTTTTTTCCGGAGGAGTATTCAGAAAAACATGGTTTACACATGTCACAGAGAAAAGAACTGTGTCATCAACAAGGTTACTAGGAATCGCTGCCAGTATTGCCGGTTGCAGAAGTGCTTTGAAGTGGGCATGTCAAAAGAGTGTAAGTTTATGCGCCAGTTTGTTTGTCTTTTTGCAATTCATAGACACTTCATTTACTTCCCAGAATCACACAAGAATTAGCTACCGAACTGTTGGAAATCTGGTGAGATAAAGGGTGTGATTCTTTGGTCATTTTTTTTTTACCCAGTGAGTTGTTACGATCTGGAATGCGCTGCCTGAAAATGGTGGTGGAAGCAGATTTGATCATAGCTTACAAAATGGAATTGGATATGTATTTGAAAAGGAAAAATTTGCAGGGCTATGGGGTAAGAGCAAGGGAGTGGTACGAGTTGGGTAGCTCTTTCAAAGAGCCAGCACAGGCACGATGGGCTGAATGGCGTTCTTCTGTGCTGTGTGATTCTATGATCAGTAACGTTGCAAACCTTGATAGGTGGGAATATTGTTTTTCCGCAAGTCCGTGTATTTACTGACGACTATTGAATAACACTAAAGTCTGTTGTCTTGACTCAGCGTCAATAACCTTTCAATGCTGAAGTTATTTGTATTCGATGACTTGCGGATACCTCACAGATTTTGTCTCCTAGAGGTGGCAAGCCCATGAAAAATGTGTTTAATGTGTTTGATTCAAATCAGTCTCCAACTCATGGCTTGCTAACTGAGGGACAGAGAATTTTGTAAACAAACCTTGCTTGGAATCTATGCACCCGCTTGCTATTTTAGTTATTGTAGGGATAATATGTTATTATTCCTATAAGAAGAATCTGCAGAACCGATTGGGGACCCCAAGTAGGAGAGACGTGGTGTTGATGTGGCATGACTCAGCCATTCCACCACTTTATAGAGTGAGGGCTAGCATTACCAAAGGGAATGGCCTTAAAATCAACACTTAAGACCCCGATCTCAGTTCTAACTCAACAACAACAACAAATTGCATTTGTATAGTGTCTTTCAGGTCAGGAGGATGTCCCAAGGTGCTGAACATTAATTCCCTGTTCAGAATGTTACCTTTCAATGGGAAAATTGCCTTATTTAATATTTTGGCTTAAATATGCAATAAGGTAGTAAGGATATGGACATCATTTTAAAAGTCAGATATTGTAAAGTGACCACGCAGTTAATCTTAAACAGTACACAAAAATAATAGTTTTTTCAAATATTTTTTAAAAATGTGGACAAACTACTTTTATAAGGCAGTTAGGATCTATTAAATGATTAAGAGGAACATTTTAACATCTTATTAAATCTTATGCTGATACCTAAAACTTATTGCACTGGCTTTATTTCTATTGCAAATCAGTTATTTAAAACTGGAGATCACAAATGTGATATTTGCAGTCTGGATTCAAAAAGGATTATAAATATTGGATACAAGCTGGTGATAAAACTTACCAGTAGCCCAATGTACCATTGGAGTGCATTTCTTCATTCAAAGAGTTGTGAAGATGTGGAATTCTCTACCCCAGAAAGCGTAGGTACAAACAATAGGGATGTTTAAAAGACAGGTTGTCGATGTATATATACGTATGTGTGTATATGTATATCAATATGTTAAAACTCACATAAGTCATATCAGTTGGGATCATAACGTTTAATATGACTTACGCGAAGTCTGAGTTGAGGCAAACTATATAAATTGTTTAAAATTTGATTTAATCAATAATCTGCATTGCACATGCGTAATTGAATGCAGCCAGTAAGTGTGCATGCGGTAATTCGTCACGGCAGCTGGTAAGTGTGCATGAGGTGACGGCTTAACACTACGTTTCCCGCGAGTCAATGCATCTTGACCCGTCGCCGCATGCACACTTAACAGCAAGTGTTGGAATTGATTGAATCGCGGAAATCAAGTTCTTCCTCGATGCTTCAACAGACAAAGACTACGTTTCCTACAATTTAATGCAGCTGGTCGGTAAGTGTGTATTCATCGACGGGTCGGGACATCATTTCCTGCGATTCATGGAGGCTAGAAACTGCGGGAGTAATGGAGAATAGGAGTGCGGGATTACGAAATAGGAGATGATTAATACAGTAGTGCAAACAAATCTAATAATTACTGTATAATGAGAGGGCGATATACTGGGATTGAAAAAGATGTAGAGATATAACCTGGTGGAACAGGCTTGATGAGCTAAATGACCTTTTCCTTATTGGTGCCCTTATTGATTAGGCAGTCTATTGCTAAAAAATATTGATACAATTCCCTCATATCATCAGTTTTAAATATCTCTGTCATGCCAGCTCTAATCTCATCTCACTGTTCAGAACAAATGTAGATTCAAGTATCATTGGAAGTGAATAGGAGCTTGCATTAATCAGATTTCTTTTCTATTGATATCTTATAAGAGGGTCCTGAGAGCAAGCTTTCCCCTGTTAAAATAACACCTTTGTGGCGATTACTTTGTTTGGTGGAAGTGAATTGGTTCAAAGCAGTCAGGTATGTAAATCATGAGGGTTATTCTCCTTTTGGGACTTAAAGTACTGACGTTCAGTGATGTCCACTTATAATGTGCGAAGTAAACATACCACGAGTACTTTGGGCAAGAGACAATTAATGCCTCTGAAGCTATTGTGAAGCAATTCAAAGGGAGCAATTCTCCATTTGTCAGTATATTTACTGACCTTGGCGCTGTGTGTTTATAATGGTATAATCTCATTATAAGGCAGCAACAACAACAACTTGCATTTATATAGCACCCTTTATGCAGGGAGTGGCGGAATCTGACACCGAGCCAGGGGCAGAGGGAGAAGGGAAGTGACCATAAGCACGATCCAAAAGGAAGGTCTTTAGTCGGGATTTGAAAGTGGGAGGTAAGCAAATTGGATAGGTAGGGAGATGCAAGAGCATGAAGGAATTTGAAAACGAGTGACAGGATCTTGAAATCGATCCATTCGGTAATTGGGAGCCAGTGGAGCCTGACAAGGACTGGTGTGATGGGGATACAGAGTATTGTGCAAGTTAGTATCTGGCCAGCGGAGTTTTGAATTAGTTGAATTTGTATATGGTGAAGTTGGTGAGCCCAATGAGGAGGGCATTGGAATAGTCCAGCTGGGAAGTGATGAAGGCGTGGACGAGGGGTTTAGCTGCTTTGGTTGTGAGGCATGGACGGAGGCGGCCAATGTGACAGAGGTGGAAAAAAGCAGTCCTGGTCAGAGAATGGATGGGGGTAGAAAGGAAAGCTGGGGATCGAACCTGATACCTAAATTGCACATGGGTTCAGTGAGTCTGAGGGAGAGGCCAGGGTGGTTCAGGAGTTTAGACCCGCAGAAGGGAAGACATTAACGGGAGCTAAAGAGTATGGCTTCCATCTTGCCGACATTCAGCTGCAGGAAATCTGCGCTCATCCATGCTTTAATGTCTATCAGACAAGGTGTCAGGACATCAGCAGACTGGGAGCCGTAGCTGGAGGGGGAGAAGTAGATTTGGGTGCCATCTACAAACATGTGGAAGTTGACCCATGTGTGCGGATGACATTGACGAAGGGAGCATGCAGATAAGGAAAAGAAGAGGGCCAAGGATGGAGCCTTGGAGTACTCCGCAGATGCCCGGACGGGGGCGGGAGGAAAATCCGAGGTGGATGAGGGAGGAGAGGTGTTAGAGGAGGATGGCTTAATCGACCTTGTTGAACATGGCGGAAAGGTCCAGGAGGACGAGGAGGCAGAGAGAGCCCTAGTCACAAAGAGAGAGTACATCATTTTGTTAAAATGACAAGCACTGTCTCTGTGCTGTGGGCAGGATGGACACTGGACTGGAGGGGTTTGAGTAGGGAGTGGAGGGAGAGATGTGAGTGAAGTCGATTCGGAATGATGTAATGACCAGTGGAGAATAAGATGCACTCACAGCCAGAGCTCAATTAATTTACCTTCAAAAGGAAAGAACAGGATAACCAGCTCCACACACAATATTACACTTTATTCAAAGTTTCACTGTAGTTACGATCCCCAACGTTGCTCTTAATTCTTTGCTGGTTGATTTATAAATATTTAAACTATTGTAGTTTATACAGTTTAAATATTTATATTTAATAGCACACATTTTAAAGCACACACTAAGTTTTCTTTTCATAAGTTAAAATGGATATTTAATCTGTTCACATACAGTTTCATAAACTCATGATCCACATCATTACATTCTTGAATTAGACCTTGAATGGAATACATACCAATCCTTGTATATTGCTCAATATCCATGTTAAGAAATGCAAAAGCCATTTAAAATGACCCACAAAAATATAACAAAACGTCAAGTAAGTAAACAGTAACAAAGAGAGAGAAATAGATTAAATTGAAAGATTGGTTGAAAGAGAAAAAAGGACAAGCAAGAGAAGTGAAGCTAGTACAGAATTAAGGAGCCAATATTTACACTTTCAGTACCAATGTTAGGGTCTAACAAACGATAATTGGGAACCAAAATTAATGTAGCTATTTCACAAATCTCATAAACACCTCATGATGTTTGTGAACTGGAAGCTACAATTGACGTAATGAATCTGGTTATGACTATTGGTGATAAACTGAATCTAGGATGGAAACTTTAAAATATTGAATCTCAATACGAAATACTGAGAAACGCAAACCCACAATTGCTATGCTGAACAGTGAGAGTAATTTCACCCATTAGTTTATCAATTTTGTTTTTGTTATAACTTTGTACAGTTCCCACAAGCTTTTCTATCATGCACTTGATTCCATTTACATCTTAGTTCTTGAAATAATCATCAGAGTGTTGTAAATATTTTATGGGGCTCTCTTAATTTTTTATTTCAAGTGTAATGAAAGTCCATCCATCATTACGTGCTTAGAAAGCTGTCACTCTGAAACTTAATATCCTCTGAGTCGTCTCAAAATACATCCACACCTTTGTATACAAAATACATGCAAATCGTTTGGCCATGAATTTTAAATTGATTACAACAACAACAAAATTACATTTGTAAAGCGCCTTTCACATCAGGAAGACATCCCAAGGTGCTGAACAATCAGGGATCAAGACCTAAGGTGGGGGGCAGGGTTGGGATGAGGGAGGGCAGAGGCGGTAGGAGGGCAGCTGAAGGCATGGTTAAAAAGGAGGGTCTTAAGCCGTGCCTTGAAAGGAGGCAAGAAAGGGAGCAAGGTGAAGGCATTGTGGAATGGAGTTTCAAAGAGTGGGGGTAAAGAGGCAGAAAGCCCGGCCGCCGATGGTAGGGGGAGGGGGTCGGTCGGGAGACATGGAGAATGCCGAACGGAGGGAATGGACAGGTTGATAGTGGGTCAGCAGGTCAGAGATGGAGGAGGGGGCAAGACCGTGGAGGGCCTTGAAAGTGAGGACGAGGATTTTAAATTCTATCCTCTGAGAGATAGGGAGGCAGTGGAGCCGAACGAGGGTGGGGGTGATGGGGTCATGGAGTTTGGTGCGGGAGAGGACACGAGCTGCAGAGTTCTGGATGTTCTGCAGTTTGTGGAGGGAAAAGTTGGGGAGGCCGACAAGGCGAGTCGAGGCTTGTGGTGTCACAATGCGTATATGAGGATTTTAGTGGCCTGAGGGATGAGGCAGTGGCGGAGTCGGGCAATGTTGTGGAGGTGGGGGAAGGCAGAGCGGGTCATGGCATGGATACGGGGGAGAAAGGACAGTTGAGGGTCGCACAAGATGCCCAGGTTCCTGACTGGCTTGGTGAGGTGGCGTGTGCATCCGTGGATGCTGATGCTGCCAGTGCCTGACATGCTGAGGCGCTGACGGGAGCCAATCAGGAGGGCCTCAGTCTTGCTGACATTCAGCTGTAGAAAGTTGGCTCTCATCCAGGACTTGGTGTCTGACAGACAGTCTGCTGTCGTGGAATCGAGGGTGGAGGCAGACAGATAGAGTTGGGTATCATCTGCGTACATGTGGAAGTTGACCCCATGTCTGCAGATGATGTCACCAAGGGGGAGCATGTAGAGGTTGAAGAGGAGGGGACTAAGGATAGATCCCTGCGGAACACCACACAAGTCTGTGCGGGGGCTGGAAGAGAAATTGTTGGTGGAGACAAATTGGAGGCAATATGAGAGGTAAGACCTGAACCATTTCAAGAACAGAACCTTGAGGTGAGAGGAGGAGGATGGAGTGGTCCACAGTATCGAAGGCAGCAAAGAGATCGAGGAGGATGAGGAGGCAGAGGGAGGCTTGGTCACAGATGAACAAAATGTCGTTTGTCACCTTGACCAGGGCAATTTCTGTGCTCTGAACGTATCAGCATGGAAACCCGATTGGAGAAGCTCATGAAGGGAGTGGTAGGAGAGGAATGAGCAAAGCTGGGAAGCAACGACTCTTTCAAGGACATGCCAAACAAAAGGGAGGTTGGAGATGGGCTGGTAGTTAAAAAGTGGGGATGGGTCCAGGGAAAGGTTTTCAGGATGGGGGTGATTGTAGCTGTTTTTAGGGGGATGGGAATGGTGCCAGGTGATAGGGAGAGATTGATGGTGCTGGAGAGTAGAGGGGCGAGGAGGTGGAGCTGGGAGGTAAGGAGAGGGGTGGGAATGGGGTCAAGGGAGCAGGTGGTGTGTTTCATGCTGGATATGGTGGTGATGAGAGAGGAGGAGGAGACAGGTTTGAAGATGTGGAGGAAGGGATGGGTATGGGCCGGAGTGTGGGGGGGAGTTGGGGAAGGAGTGGTGGTTGGGAGGGTGGAGACAGCTGACTGATTCCCCTCAATTTTGGACTCAAAAGAAATCCAGCATCTCCTCACAGTCAGAGTTTGAGGAGAGAATGAGCGAGGGGTGGGAGGGTGGACGGAGGAGCCGGTTGGTGGTGGAGAATAGGAGCCTGGGGTTGTCCTTTGTCTCCAAGATTATCTTGGAGTAGAAGGATGATTTGCCGGAGGCGAGGGCGGAGTGGTAAGTTTTGATGTGGTCCAGCCAGATCTGCCGATGGACTGTTAGGTCAGACTTTAGCCAGGTGCGTTCGGCAGCCCACACCTGACCCTTGGGGGAGTGGAGGTGGCTGCTGTCCCAGGGTGAGGTTGTGAACAGGAGGTGGTTCTGGAAGGTGAGGGGGGCAAGGGTATCAAAAGTAGTGTAGAGGAAGTTGTGGAGGAGAGTGAGTGAGGAGGATAAATCAGTACGGGAGGTAGGTCAGATGACTTCAGGGCAGCGGAGAGGGATTGCGGGGAGAGGTGGGTTTGGTGATGATGGGGAGGGGATTGAGGAGTTAAAGGAGATGAAATGGTGATCGAGATGGCTTTGTCTGTGATTATGATATTCGAGACACTGAGGCCCTGGGTAATCACCAGGTCGAGTGGGTGGCCATGAACATGGGTGGCAGAGTGGATGTGGAGTCCGAGGAAATAGAGCATGAGGGCGTGAAGTGAAGGTTGAAGTCACCAAGGATGAGGAGGTGTTCAGAACAGAGGCAGAGGGAAGCTAGGAGGGTGGAGACGTCAGAGATGAAGGTGGGGGAAGATTTGGGTTGGGGCTGTGGTAAATGAGGAGAATTTTGAGGGAAAGATTGGAAGGATGGTAAAGTGTAAGGTGCTTGAATGAGGGGAATGGAGGTGGGTGATCGGTATAACAAGCAGTATAGCAAGCTAAGAAAAATTCATGGCATTCTGAAATGTTTTTAATTTTATATTTGTTAATGTGAGTGTACAATAGCAACACGTGGATTCAGGTGTCAGCCTGACTCAGGGATTGATATCAGCCTGGCTCAGCAGTCTCATCTCTGAGTCAGTGATTGTGGAATCAAGCTCCATGTTGAGGCTTTACACTCACAGTCTAGGCTGACATTCCAGTACAGTGCGTGGGTGTGGGGCGGGCACCCGTGCATTGCTCAAGGTGCCATCCTTTGAATTAGATATTAAACCAACTGACTGGTTTATATTAGACTGAATGTTGGATGTTAAAGATCTCATGCATTATTGAAAAGGTAAGGGAATTTCTCCCAGTGGCCTAGTCAACAATCCCCAGATAAAATTAAATCATTCATTTCATGGCTGTTTGTGAGACATTGCTGTGTGCAAATTGGCTGCAATGTTCACCAACAGCACTTTACTACAATTTCTGTGAAGCCCTTTGAGACATCCTCTTAGGATGAGAGGTGCTATATCAAATGCAAGGATTACTATTATTTATGATTGGTTGTTCCCCTCCAGTGCTTGAGAGTGTAAATGTACAGGCATAAAAGTCACAGTCTGAGGCTGGCTGAGATGTTTTAATTCAGTTTACTCAAATAACTCAGAATAGTAAGATTATGTTGCAATCCATTTTAGACACACAAGAGGTTAACATGTGTAGACCTGAAGGCAAAGCCCAAGGCTTCGGCCTTTTCTATTATAAATTCTGCTCCATGGTCCCAAATGCATCAAATTACATATAAGTACAGGATGAAAATAGCACCTCTAGGAAAAGCTTGGTGAATATTGCAAATTTAGAGTGAATAATATAATTTTTCTTACAGCCAAATCTATTGCATTTCCTCAGTGAATAGTATGGTAGAGAACACACATGCACTCAGACTGCATTAGATCTGTTATTTGTACAGGTTTAATGGAGTCACTAAGGCATGTATGTCATCATTGCGAACGAAGTATTATGACCTACTTTTCTTCCCTCCTATATAGCAGCAAATAAACTGCTTCTGCTCGGAGAGAGAATAAATTTCCGAGTCCGTGGAGACTGTCAGCACAAAAATAAATTTTGGTGGCATCTGCCTTGTTAATGCATTTTAAGCTCTTAGATCATATGGTGGAAAGTAAAAGGAAAAACACTGGAGATCTAATTATGATAGTTAATAATAAATAAAACCCCGACATGATATGATAAGTCTTTACTTTGCCGAAGGAGAACTTTGGCTTTGGACCCATCAAGAATAAAGGTTGGCCTAAAAATAAATTCTTCCTCATTTGCTCAATGCCACATACAGATGAATGGGTGTCCATTGGAACAGGAAATCACAGGACACTGATTCATAATCCTTACAGTTGTCCAGCAAGTGATGTGATCTACATTTTTCTCTTTGCCTTCCTCGCCATATGAAATGCTTTGTTCTGATTCGAACATCAATTTGATTTGATCTCTCATCATCATAAGTAGTTCTCTGGTACACTTCACATCTGGAAAAAAGTTCCTCAATTTTCACTGTTTGTCAATAGTGCCCTGTATCTTCAAGATTAATTCCTCAGTGTAATAACTGGTTACCAGCTTTTACTGCTGCAGCTGCCCAATACTTTAATTTCAGCACAGATGTACCACCCTTGCAATTATTTTAGCATTAATAATAATCCTTGCTTCATTCATTTGAAATGTCTCAAAACGCCTCGGAATTTTCTGTAAAGTGCAGTGACTGTATTTGCAGGCTAACATGGTAGCCAATTTGCACATGGCAATGTCCCACAAATAGTTACAAAATGAATGCCCATTATTTTATTTGGAGGATTGTTGGCTAGGACACTGGGAGAAGCTACCTGCTCTTTTCAAATAACGCCATGAGATCTTTAGCATCCCCATGAGCCAGCAGACAGAACCTAGTTTAAAATCATCCGCTAGGCGGCACTGATGACAATGTAACTGGAATGTCAAGAATGATGTTTTGGTCAAGAATGATGTGCCTCAGTATGTGTTTTGGCACCAATCAAAGAAAGAGATTGCCCCCCGCCACCCCACCGCCCCACCCCTGGGAGAATAGATTGACCTTGTTGGTGTGAAGTTATGATCACACAATTCCATTTTGCAACATCACACTGCAGAGGTCAGTAAATCAGTGGAGAACAGTGCACAGTGGGGAGTAAGGTACACTAAGGTTGGCGTTTGCCTGGTTTTAAAATTTTTGCATCCTTTAGTTTAGTTTAGTTTAGTGACTGACCCTCGTGATAGTGTGTTGCATTTCTTCAGTGTGCATCCTATTCACTTGAAGAAGATTTACCATGGAAGATGTAAAAACTGGAGACCAAACCTGTAAAGTAGAATGGTTTGACAAGATAGAAACAGCCCTGGTCAAAGTGACAAATGACATTCTGTCCATCTGCAACCAGGGCTCCCTCTGCCTCCTCATCCTCCTTGACCTCTCTGCTGCCTTTGACACCGTCAACCACTCTATCCACATTCGCCGCCTCTCCTCTCAGCTCAACCTTCACGGCGCTGTCCTTGTTTGGTTCAGATTGGACCTCTCACATCTTCTCCACTTCATCTCTACAAATGGTTTATCTTCTAGCCCCCGCACTATCTCGTGTGGTGTTCCTCAGGGCTCTGTCCTTGGTCCCCTCCTCTTCAATATCTACATGCTCCCTCTTGGTGACATCATCAGCAGACATGGGGTCAACTTCCACATGTATGCAGATGACACCCAACTCTACCTCTCTGAGCCCACCCTTGACTCCAGGACCACTGCTGTCCTGACAGAATGTCTGTCAGACATCAAGTCCTGGATGAGAGCTCATTTTCTTCAGTTGAACATCAACAAGACCGAGGCACTCACAGCATCACCATCTGTGGAGATGTGGAGTCCTGCAGCTCAATGGTTAGAGCACTCGCCTTGCAAGTGAGACACCTGGGTTCAATTCCAGGCAGGGCGAAACCTTGGGCAAGTTTCCTTACTCCACACGCCTAATAATAATCCCTCCAAAACAAAACAATAATAAATTGGTCATTTTCAATCCACGACTGTTTGTGGGACACTGCTGTGCGCAATTGGTTGCCATGTTTCGCCCACAAATATACGGTCAATTCACTTTACAGTATATTCTGTGAAGCGCTTTGAGACGTCGAGAAAACGTGAAAAGCGCTATATCAAATTCAAGGATTATTATTATAATTATTATCTATGGTTGCACACTCCACCTTACTAAGCCAGTCCAGAACCTTGGGTCTTGTTTGAGCCAAAACTATCCTTTCTACCCCACATCTGTACCATGACCCATTCTGTCTTCCCCCACCTCTGCAACATTGCCCGGCTCTGCCACTGTCTCACACCGCAGGCCGCCGAAACCCTCATACATGCTTTCATTATATTGAGTCTTGAACTATGCAAATTCCTTGCATGTCGGCCTCCCCAACTCCTCCATCCATAGGCTGCAGATTATCTAGAACTCTGCAGCCTGTGTGCTCTCCCGCACCAGGCTCTGTGACCCTATCAACTCCATCCTCGCCCGATTCCACTGGCTTCCCATCACATACAGTTCAAGATCCTGGTCCTCACCTTCAAAGCCCTCCATGGTCTTGCTCCCTCCTACCCCTGCAACCTCCTAACCCCTACTATCCTGCCCGCTCCCTCTGCTCATCGGTCTCCGTGCTCCTTCACATCCCCTGCGTTGCTTGCCCTACCATTGGTGGGTGGGCCTTCTGCTACTCTGCCCCCACCCTCTGGAACTCCATCCCATAGTCCCTCCACCTCGCCCCCTCCCTTGCCTCCTTCAAGACTCATCTCAAGACCCTCCTTTTCGACCGTGCTTTTGATCATCCTGCTTCCCCCTCTGCCTTCACACTCCCCGATCATGACCCCCAACTCGGGTCCAAAACTCAGATTGTCCAGTGCCTTGGGATGCCCCCTTGATGTGAAAGGTGCTATACAAAGATATTTTTGTAGATGTTGTTGTAGATGCTACATATTGTAGTTATACGTGAGAAATCAGAATTCTTTTCGCATTTCAATCACAAGAAGAACTGAAACTCCCAGTGAGAAAGAGAATCAAGTCAGAATTGTAACTAATCTGGGAACCAAGTTACGTTTAGGGTGCATAATGGTGTCCACTGCTCCGTGCTCCACTAAAGAATTGCAAATCCTGGCCAATGCCATATCAAAGACTTCCTTGTTCTTGGGAATTTAGAGGCTATTTGCAGGCTATTTCATCCAGTAAAACAGCACTAACCAGTTCAGCTCTGAAGTAAATATCAGCCAATGAACTTCTGCATCATTTTTGGCATTGACTGATTTCTCTGCTGGTAGCAAGATACCAGCCAAAATTCCAGCCGAGAATGAAATGGCCTGAGAAGTAGAAACTAAAAGCGCTATATCAAATGCAAGGATTATTATTATTACTGATGTATCTCACCTCCTTCCTCCGTGGAGTTATGTGTGTCAATATCGATCTGCAATGAATCACTCCAGTGCAGAGTCAGCCTTTTCCAAGACAATCCATTGCGTGACAAATTACCATCTCTGAAAAACTTCTTGCTGCAAGGTATTGAGTCACAAATGCAGGCGCAGATGTGCAATAAATCCTTTCAGAGGCTCCATTTGACGCTTGGCTCTTAAAAAGACCAGTACATTGATGGAAGGCTTGCTTCTGGAAACTAGTGGGTACTCCATCAGGATCCTAAAGAGCCTACACTTTGAAGGCCTACAATGAAAGCTTAAGAAGGTTTCTTCATTGTTGCCAAGGTAGAATTTATTTCTCTGCTTCAGGACGTGTGCTGAGTTACTCTTTGTTGTTACAATCATTGACGTCTTTGACGCAATACTTAGTTGAGATACACCGAATGGTATCCAGTTCATGGATCATCCTGGATCATTGACTCATCATGTGGTAACCTGCTGGTTCTTGTTTTCCCCCAAATCCATGTCCAGTCGATTTAAACCTATAGGTTTATGTGATCTAATGATTGTCTACTACTTAAATATCAAATGTTCTGGTATATCTCCACATGAAGAGTAATGGGTAAAATTCCATTGAGCAGTACATGCAGCTTGTTTGATGACATCAACCACTGTCAATGTGATCTTCTACTATATTTGTGCATCACTAAAGAGGTTACATGTAACACTCAATGGTATTTTTAGCCCTATTTTTACCCCATTCCTTGGTGGTTGATATATCTTATACATTTAACATTGGACTTTGGGGTTTAATTTGCGATGTTCTCGTGTTCATTGTAACGTCTGGTTAGCAAAATTGAGGGCCTGTGAATCCTAAATCCCATATTAGCAAAGGCTGAAAATGGCTTTTTAACAACTTTGAATTCACAATTTTACAGGGATGATTTTCGAAAACCAAAAATTGAACTAACACAAGTGATGTATATAAGACCCTCCATCTGCGATTTTTGTAGGAAGCTCTTTCTGCATTTCATTTGTCTCAAAAGGTTCGCTTTTCTAAGGTACCCCAGCCAATACACTCTGGATAAATTACTATTTGCAGGTGTCTTTAAAGCCTAAGGGTTTTGTATACAGAGCCAATACTATTTGTTGATTCAGTTGATTACTACTGCTTTTGGTAACAAGACTTCAGAGAAAGCCATTACCAAGCACAAAATGGTAAAATAGGCAGAAAATGTATTTCTCGTGGTAGGTAGGGGTCCACCAACACCAAAGTTCATTCTGTTTATGCCATGCCTACTTCCTGAATCAGTATGGAAAAGATTTTTCTTGACCGCCGCAAACAGCTATGTTAAACAATCTGCATGGTTTCACACAGCTCAGGGTAATAAGAGTTTTGCTCTGAACTGACCTAAAAATCAAGGCATGGAGTTATCCTCTTATGCTACTACTGCTATTATCTACTTGTACTTGTTTGGCAAAGTTCATTTACAAGTGAAGGTTGAATGAATGAATGTTAGGTTACCTGTCTTATAACTAGTATAACCTTTTGTTGTTTTGTTTGTGTTGTTGTTGTCCAAGTTGTTGTTTTGTGATGTACCAAAAGAATGAAGCAGACGATAACAAAGGTTAAATATCTACCTATTTAATACATGTTAAAATATGTTCCTAAACATATAAAATATGAACATAAGAGTTTATTAGTGCAAAGCCTCATTAGAGCAAAGCCTATCTTGTTTGTAGAAGGCTTCTTTATGCTTCCTATACGCAGCGGCGGACTAGTGATATGGGAAATTGGGAAATTGCCCGAGCACCCCTGTAATTGGCTCCCAAACATCCCCCACAAATCGGGTCCCCTATTTTACATCACAATCCCGAGCCCTTTTGGAGAGCCAGTACGTCATTCACTGTATGTGACAATAATATTTTACCTGATGGTGACTCTTTTATTTCACTATGTAGAATAAAAATAATAATAAGCATTACATTTGGTATAGCGTCTTTGATGTCAGGAGGACATCCTAAAGCCTTCACAGGATATATTGCAAACTAATAATAATAGTTATAGTACTTGCATTTGATATAACGCTTACACATCATCGAGACAATATGATAAAATGGATTGACTGTGTGTTTTGTGGTTGAAAGTATAGTGACTGTGTTTTGTGGTAAATTGACTGCACTAGTTAAACTATAATTTTTAGATAGACAAACTCCTAAACTGGATCTGCATTGCTTGAAGCTGTTGGAACTCCCAATGTAGTTGCAGACAATAAAATATGTTGTAAACACAAGAAGATTTTAGAAAGGATAGCGCCCTTCCCTTCAGTTAATTGGGGCAATGCTTCTTGTGTGGTAACAGCCGATGAGGAGATGGATGGTAGAAAGGTTAGAATTTAAGCTTTTAGGGTACTGAATTTCTACTGCGTTTCTTATGATCCAATATTGAAAAGATGTACTATGGTTCTAGAAGCTTTTTTCAATGCTTTTGAAGGCAAGATATAATAATTCTTATATTTGATACAGCACCTTTCATGTTGGGAGGAGTCTCAAAGTGCTTCACATGATATACTGTAAAGTGGAGTGACTGTGTACCTTGTGGATGAAATGAAAGATTTTCTATTTATTAATGAGTCAGCAACAAAAAGGCATAAATTGAAGACTATCACGAGTAGAAAAAGGCGGAGATTATAAGATATTTTTTGCACAGAGGTTTGCCTGAATGTGGAAAGCCTAACCACAAATGGTTAGGTTTAAAATGAGTCCATAATATCAGGTATTTAAAAGGAAATGGGGTAAATATTTGAGAAAAAAGAAATAGCCTGTTACAGGGTGGTGGTTTGACTTCATAACCTCAGAAGCGCTTTGAGACGTCTAGAAGATGTGAAAAGCGCTATATCAAATGCAAGGATTATTATATTATTACAGACCATGCTATAAGACATCTTTGAGTAATCTTGATGTCTTGATAAACTAGTATATCAAATGAAGGATTATTATATTATTGTAGATCATGTTATAAGACATCTTTGAGTCATCTTGATGCATTAATAAACTAGTATATCAAATGAAGGATTATTATATTATAAGGAGTCAAGCAAAAAAGTGACCACTGGTCAGTGCTTTTGGTATCGTCAGTTTGCTGCTGGTGACATTTCCTTTGTGCCTGAAGTAACCAGTCTTCGACAGAACTTTACAGCACTTCTAAAAGCAAGCAAAGTGTCCTATTCTTCCAATTGTGTAAAAATTTTAGATGAACAAATCATGCTAAATCAGACTATGTTATGGTACAGTTTTTCTGTATTAAAGTTTATGGGGGGGAAAAGACAGGGAATGAGATTGGAAATCCAATGGAGGGACAGTGCACAGATGAGGCAAAGATGATAATAAGCATTACATTTGGTATAGCGCCTTTGACATCAGGAGGATGTCCTAAAGCCCTTCACAGGATATACTGCAAACTAATAATAATAGTTATAATACTTGCATTTGATATGCTATGTTGTAATGCAGCAAAATAAAACCACTGATCCTGTAACGTCAAATTGTTACTGCATAACAGCAAGCTAATTTCGATCTGGGAAAAAGCTTTTGACTGTTTCTAGAATAATTATATCCTTATAAGGTTAAATGATTCCATTTTGAAAAAGGGATTATTTAATTATAATTTTCAAAGCTTAAATATCCAGCAACTCTCTGTTTGGCAATGAGTTAAAAATATGCTGTCTTTAAATAGGAACATCCTTTTCCTGGAAACCTAACATCTGTATTAATCTATCCTGTATGAATCAGATCACTTTCAGGGTGTTCTTTGATGGGAGGCCAATTGCTGGTAAAGTAATTATTATGTAAGAATTGGCTCCAGTGAACTGTATGTGAAAAATAGACAAGAGTGTGAAAATAGTCCAGTACATAGTTATCAGTCATTCATATTCAGAATTCCAATGCCAGATGTTCTTCAACAGATTTTTAGACTTTGATTTAAATGCCGCACAATCTACAGCTAATGGAGATTATCCCAAATTGCTTCTCGTTAATCTGGACATATCATTTTAAAGAATAAATGCAGGAAGGTTTGTGGCCTAATGTTGTTGAATGTTGACACACTTTTACTTATAATGCACAGGAAGCAATTGCCTGTGCTCCATGTTATACATTGTAAATGATGCTAGTTTACGATATTAAATCAGGAGTTTAATGATGAAAGAGGAGGGATTATGCTACAGGAGCACCTCTCAACCTTTGGTGACATTGCTGTGGTTCTTGTCATGGTCGGGAAGAAGTAAGAATGGTCCGCAAACCACAAGCAAAGCGTCCTACTTTTCTAGTTGTGTAAAGGTTTTAGATAAAGAAATCATCATTAAATAGTCCAGAGCCAGTCATACAGTAGTCTGGTGTTTGTACTTTGTGTGTGTGTGTATGTGTATATAATAGCAATGTGGCACCTCACTCATGGCTTCTGCGAAGAGGTGTTACTGGCACTGCTAGGCCAGAACAGTACTAACATTATTATGTGTCTGTCTTTGCTACTGGTCATGTAGTTTGCAGTAAAATGGAATTTATCATGTTTCCATCTTCTTCATACCAGTGCAGAGGTGTGATTGTAAAAATAGATGAAAGGATTTTAAACAGTGGAGGTTATGCTGGCTTTGACTGTGCACTACTCACTAACACTGGCTTTACACCTCACCACAGTCATGTTGTTATTTAGTGGTGCTGCTGAATGAATCATATTTCTGTCCTGTGCCTTTTGATGACGAAGGCTCTCACTGTTATTAAGATAGAGTGCACAGGGTAAAGTCTTACCTGATGTGCAACATGATATTTACGCCATCGGTTTGAATAGTGTAACCCAGGGAATAAAACATAAATGTTATTAGATGGCCATTAAACATTTTCCGTGCAATAACATATGTTTCACAGTTCATCTCCCAGCTTCCATAATTCACTTCTACAGTCAAAATTGCCCTATTGTTCATGTCACTACAGCTACTCTGTTGTCACTTCATCCCCCTAATGGGATCATAAAGCAGCTTAACTGTCGTCAGTGTTAAAAGGAAAAGTGTCAGCCACTAAAAATAAATCTTTAATATGGAGGTGACTGTAATGTTTAATTGCTATTATTTATTCCAGTTTTATTTTCTCAACTGCACAGTGAAAAGTTTTCAGCTTGTGGGGAATCAGCAGACTGATGCTATCATTAGCTTCTATCACAAATCTCCCGAGCAGCACATTGTGGTACCATAGTCTATTGAAAACAAAATCTAGCGAAAGGCTGTATCTGGAGTCTCGATGAAAGTGTTGGGGTGGATTTTGAAAATGCTGTGCCGACTTCAGCGTGATTGGCAGAAGAGTCAGTACATGCTCTAAATTAAGGAGGAGCAGAGCCCAAGAATTTACATCCAGTTATTTACAATCTCAAATTCCACTTTAATCTTTCTGCTAGAGTATGTGAAACTGAGCAGGTCCTGTGATCTCCTGCGTCCCCGTCTTCAGTCTAATAGCTTGAGTCCAATTAAGGTGCTCGTCATTTTGTTTTCTTTTGTAAGTAAAAGTAACGACAGGAGAGCTTTAACAACCGATTTTGAAACGTAAGGCAAATTATTGCATATGCTGATTTTGAAACATACCGGCTGGAGAACCATTTTATTGAGAAGTTAACAGCAGTGAGCAGAGGAGCGGCTTTGGTTGTTCTGTTTTGATCCTTCTCCTGTGGTTTGAGTTGAGTGAGAATGAATGCTCAGTGTTGCCCACTCTATTTCAAGTGCTCTGGGATGCTACCCTGCATGAGGAGCACAATATAAATGCAAGTTATTGTTATTTGTCTACCGGGTGATTTAAAACAAAGTCCAACCTTGTGTTTCCAAATTTCCATGAGAATCCTTTACTCAGGAGTGACCAGAACAAAATAATCAAATGGAATTGGGATCTAGAAATTGGAGCTGAAACAAGAACAACTTTCATTTATATAACGCCCTTCACATAGAATAACGTCTCAGTGCACTTCACAGGGACAATGTTGGATGCTGAGCAAGGGAGGAGAGGGAGATAACCATAGGGGTGGGTGAAGATATAGGCTTTAGGTGGTACTTAAAGGTAGATCAACAGGGGGCTAGATGGAAGGGAAGAAGGAGGGAGTTCTAAAGTGTGGGGGCATAGTGCTGAAGGCTTGGTCACCGATGTGAGGTGGAAGGGTTAGGGAAAAAGCAGCAAGCCAGAGAGTGTGAGCATAAGAGCAAGATAGAAGAGGGTCACAGAGATAGGGAGGTGCTAGAGTGTGAAGGGATTTATAGGTGTGGATGAGGATCTTGAAACCGATCCATTGAGTCAGTGGAGCCTGGCGAGGATGGGGATGATGGGCAAGTGGAGATTGGTGTGGGTGAGGTAGTGGAAGTTTTGAATAAGCATATTATTCAAGAGTTAAATGAGCATGTCTTCCTCGTTCAGTTAAAAAGGAACAAAATGTTAATAAAAACGGCATCACAGTCCTTGCTACAATATTAGGCTTTACAAAGCCTTGAGATATCCCCTCCCCTCCATACTTGATCGTAGTTCTGTTGAAAGACACAAATACTTATAAACCCGTCAATTTGCAAGATCTTTTCCAAATCCCAAATTGAACTTGAAAACGACTCAGTTACTGCTACCAAATCCTCCTTGTGCACTGTACCTTCCATCAAATAAATGAGTGTGGTAATTAACCTTACCTATATCCCCCAACCCCAACAAGGCATCATGGCTCAAAATGATTGGCTGACTGATATAAGGTGAGGCTTAACACAAGTTGCTTGCACATTTTTACGTGAAGATGGTACAGAGATAGAGGTTAACCCAGAGGTTTTTTTTNGGTATTAGGGCAGAGTAGAATAGACAAAGGATTATTTCCTTAAACCGTACGAAATCATGTTCATCCTAATTTATTTTATTTTTGTAAACAGCAAGGTAAATCTTAAATCACCGTACGCACACTCGAAACGTTTGATCAGTAAGCAGGTTTAAGTAAAATCTCCAGTGCTGTATTTTAGAAAGTTCTGTAATTGAAGTTTTGATTCCCGCTATTTCAGCAAGTGGACAGCAGGGAACTGGCGACGGAATGTCACAAATGCAACACAAAGGAGGTTCCGAAAGGAGATTTGGCAGAGGCCTGATGATCCCAAGTGAGTTGAAAACTTACACTTTGACTCACGTATACACTATGCAGTTCAGAGAATGAGAATTAAATAATCATCCTACACTAGCCATCGTTACATAGAGTTACTTAGTGTGATCCGGCACCAAAAACAACAAGTCCGTGGTGGTGTCTGTACTCCACACGATACCCCACCCCTCCTATGCCCCTCGTCTATATCCTTTATACCTTTACATTACAATGTTGTTAGGAGGCCGTCCTCACTTTTCCTTTGAACAGCTCCCTGACTGTGATCTTTTAATAAACACAAAACTGTTTCTGCATACTTGTATTTTTACCTGGGATTTGAAAGCAGAATGCGGAAAGGGGAACAGTGGAATGCCTAGTTCGTTCCATTTAAGAATATGACCTTTATAAATTTAGTTGTGGCTTTTAACCAGGAAACAAACGGGCTATCACTGTATCCTGTTATGTGTTTTCTTTCCTTCCTATATATTTTTTGCATCGACAGGAGTTTTGATTGTTTGAGAGCCATATAGATTTATATTCTTTGTAAACAGGTGTGGAAACTTATGAAGCTGGATGATCCAAATGTATTACCCCTAATACACGTGACTCCCTATTTCTCATTGCATTCTGTTACCTGGAATGCCTCTCCTTACGTGGTATAATATCTGAATTTGTTCTGCAGATAAACTTGTAAGAGTTGGAACGTGGGGCAATTAGAAAGATGGTTGCACTGAAACAACAAACTTTACTGTTGCGAAATACAGTTGGAATTATTGACAACAAATTCTTATTAATGGGATCAGTAAACTCAAATGGCCAAGGTCAGTGAATTTACCAACCAGTGGAGAATAAGATGCTGAATAAGGTATGCTTGTGGGTCCAGGGCAGTAATTTTACTAATGTTTGGTAAGCAGTCCTCAATTCTGATTATGAAACATTTCATTTGGTCTTTAGCAGTGACAGCTTACAAGGAAAGAAAGAAAACTGCATCTCTATTGGTAGCCTCACTGATGTTGTTTCCAACGCAGACAACACTAATTGTTAGACTATCACTGGGGGCAAATTCCACTTGGCTCTACATTTCCCTATTTAAGTAGCACTTAGAACATCCAGAATTAGGCAAATTGTTGAATTTAGTCTTAACTTTGAAGTTGGTTTAATTTGTAAAAGAAACTTACAGAAAAACGGCTTCAAGATTAAGCATGTATTTAAGAATTTGCCAAATTCTGGACGCTCTAAGATAGATGGAAATTCTCCACACACATTGCAAAATTTGGACATTTGGATATCTCTATAATAATAATCTTTGCATTTGATATAGCGCTTTTCACATCTTCTAGACGTCCCAAAGCACTTCACAGAATATACTGTAAAGTGAATTCACTGTATATTTGTGGGCGAAACATGGCAGCCAATCTCTAGTACTAACACCGGATAACAGATCTGTCAGCAGCATTTTTATTGCTAAATATGAGCTTTGTGAAAAATGTATTAATGGCCCACATTAAAGCTTTGCTAAAGTTGTGGACAGGAGCTCAAAGCTCCATTAAGAACTATTCTTCTTTTCCGCGGCAGTTTAAATGTTTGTATATTTTGAAATAATGCAACGTTTGTGGAGAATTTAAAGAGCCTTTGGAAATTGTTTTTGTTATTTTTAAATATAGTCTGAAGAAATATGATTTAAAACTCCATCAGCAGACGAAATAGCAGGAAGTACCACCCATGTGGAGGATGCAGAAATTTGGCATAAAAATTTCATCTAAATGGACCATTGTGTAACCGGTGATTTGTGTGAGAGCAGGGAGGGACATTCTCCAGTAATGAGGTCTGAATGAAACCTTTGACTTGGAATTCCTTAGTGTGCTTGTCTGTAATATTTCTCAGGAAGCACCGTGTGTGAAATAGTTAACGCTGTCATGAATCACAAGAGACGTTTAGTGTTTGGAACAAGTTTGTTCTTTTACATCATAGTTTGAGCATGTGCGTGATTTTTATACCCCAAAGGCAGGAATTGCTCACTGCTGGGCAGAAGCTGACATTTGGGGGTGGGTGGGGGAATGCTGGGATAAAAAGTCATGGTCAAAAAATGATTTTGAAGTCTTTTGCTACTGATTGATTGGCATTAGGCTCAAACTGGGTCATTTGCTAACAAAACAATTTCTGTCCATTTTGGTATGTTTTTATTATTGCTGTAATCTTTTTTCCAATTTTGCTTAATGCTGGAGAACTGATAAAGGACTGCATTCTGTACAAAATGTGCTACTTATATAATGAATAATCTGCCAATACCAGATGGGCCTGGGATTCACCTGCATTTTATATAACCTGATTTTAATTTAATTTTTTATCTCAATGAAGATTGCCTTCAAACCCAGCATAAACTAATTTTGAGATATTTACTGTGTGATTTCCTGGGATGGCGATTTAAATTAAATTGTTTGACAGGTGATATGATGGTCTACATTCTTCATGGGAATTTCGCCTTGCAAAGTGAGAGCTTTATACACAACACGGCCTTTAACCCAGAGATCTCCAACCGGTTAATCACTGCTAGGTGCGCTATGGGACGCTACTCCTGTGCTATACAAATGTAAGTTGTTGTTGTT
This sequence comes from Callorhinchus milii, assembly GCF_018977255.1. Lineage (NCBI taxonomy): Eukaryota > Metazoa > Chordata > Chondrichthyes > Chimaeriformes > Callorhinchidae > Callorhinchus > Callorhinchus milii. Next base: position 45,085,126 of record NW_024704743.1, read on the forward strand.
GTAGGTGACGTCTCATGCATGCTCAATAAAGACGAGGAATGAATGATATTTCCTGGAGTTTAAATAATAAAGTTTAAATTTTTAGTTCGAGTTGCATGAAATATTTTGTGCATCTGGTTTCTCTTTCAATTGGGCTAAAAAACTACACAGTTCTGTCGCTCCTTCCTCTTGCCTTTTTGATCATGCGCAAGAGCGCCACCTAGCAGCGATCGATCGGTTGGAGACCCCTGCTTCAACAACAACAATAACAACTTGCATGTATATTGCGCCCTTCACATGGGGCAGTGTCTCGGAGTGCTTTAACCCCTTAAGATACGGTAAAAGGCATTCTGAAATGCTTTTGTTAAAAAAAAGTTGTTAATCTATTTAAGAATTTTTAAAAATGGGAACACAATCTCTTCCAATGGTAAATAGCAATTTTATGATGAATGGAAGGTACACTGACTTTCACAGACAGATTGAGAGTTTCATTTTAAAAAAGATGTCACACCTTTAGTTTCAAATGTGGACGAAAGTACAGCTATACTCCACCCTTTGGTTCATTGCAAGGTTCTTAGTTATAACACTGACTCTGTTATAAGGCCACAAATCTTGGCTCCTGATTCTTTCACATCCCATGTTAATGCTGTGTTATGAGACATTCCCTGTAGCCCACGCTCTGTTACAACATGCAGATCATTTGGCTCATGAGCACCTTGCTAGAATGTGCATGACCCATGCTGCAGCTTTGAGAGAGGCCAAAAGTTACCTCTTATTTTACCATAAAATGTAAATGAATGTATAAAAACTTGAAGACAACTAAAGGTATCTTTGGGGTTGTGCGTACCTACGTGCATACAATGGAATTGGTATTAGGAAGTGAGTGGACTGGAGCCATGTAGATAATTTTGACTCCAAGAGAAATTTATTTTGGCTTCTGAAATGCAGGATTGCAATCTATAGGGAATTTCTCATAACACAGCGTTCATCCAGGATTGCTGGATGAACTCCAGGACGATAAACTCCAGCACCTGAAGCCAAGCTTTTCCCTGTTCTTTACTCAAATGGACTCAAAGGACTGAAGCTGTGCAATCATCACATCTGCCAAGTCTTAGCCTTGATAGGTTCAAAATATAGCTTGTTTGTGCCACTCTCTGAAATTAAACACAATTGTATATTCTAATAAGGTTGTGATCCCTTTTGCTCCTGCTTATAAAATCCCACTTCCACAATGTGCCAGTGAGGGAGGCACCTTCGTTTTGCCTGGGAGTCAAGCCATCAGTCCTTGGAGTGTTGTGATTGATAAGATGTAACAGGATAGAGCAGATGATAGTGAGCTGACCTTTAAGGCCATTGTGCCACTGGGGCAATCAGCAAAAGGTTCTTTAAACACACGTTTCTATCTTTTACATTTACTTTTTCTGCCTCTGTTACGCCTTTTTATGTTTTCTCTCTGGTTTTGCTCAATGTTTCCCGATCTGACAGCCCAAGCCGCAAAGGAAGGGCCAGGAACAACTGGTGAGAGCAAAACAGCAAAAACGTTAATTAAGATTCAGGATTCAGGCCAAGATAGTGGGGAACTGGGAGATCAGGAGATTGAATGTAAAACCAGGCGTCAGAAAGAGAAGACAGGAACTGAAAACATTGGAATCTAGTTTGGATTTGTAAATAGACAATTCAGCAGAAACCCAAATGTGTCTCAGGCTGCCCCTCTAAACCCTTGATTAGACTCTGATCTCAGTTCTAACTTCTGGCTGAATTTTGCTCCTGGTACCTGCTGATAGTCTGGGTCTGGAGGAGTACACCCTGTTTAGAGGTATACATCCTGGTAGACGAGTAGAGGCGTACAACTTGTTAGAGCTGTACACCCTGATGGAAATGATATGTAGCTGGATAGATGTCCGTATCGTGATGGGTGGATGGATGTACCATCCTGGGTTGAAATATATTCTTATTCACAATCAAATCAAATAAACCTATATTCTTGAACTTGGTATTTTAAGATAGTGTTCAGTGGTGCCGACTATACATGCAAATCATAAGTGAGATCTTGATGTTTGGAAAGAATATCTAGGAATACCTTTGCAGAATATCGTAGGAATTTTAAGAGCCCAATTTCCTATTTTAGATCTTACCGCTTGATTTCATTTCTCAGTCCCATACAAGATGTATTTGCTGTTTTTCCAGCTTGCTGATTATAGAGAGCTGCTCTATAACTAGCGCCAGGAGTGGAGGAGTAGTAAACTGGTTCCCGTGTGAATTATCTCTGCTATCTGGCAATTCTTGGCGCCAGTTCATAAGGCTGTATTAAACAACCAATATGTTTGTTTTGTTCATACAGTTCAAAGCTATTGAGCTAAGCAGTCAGTGTTGCTCAGAATTTAGCAAATCTGTCATCAGTTTTAAGATGTAGGTAAGCTTGTTTTCCCTTCTTTGCTGACATGTTATGGTTTCATGTTGTGTAAGGTAAAACTTCTCTGTGAATTGAAAAAAAATGTTTAGATGGAACTTAGAAATTAATTTGCCCTTGACGAACACCTGCAGCCCTCAAGAATGATTGTTCGCAATTCAGAAGAAAGCACCGATGAGCTTTCAAAAGCTTACAAAAAAACTTGCGAACACTCTTCGGCAATATGAAATTCAGATTTAAAATATGTCCCATTCGTGTGCTTATCTAGCTTTATGTTGCGTGCTTTCGAAACATAGCAAAACAGTTGGAAATGTACTGCAGGGCTTTGATGTCTGCTTCTTTAGGAGTTTCAGAGCCTCTGTTCTGATACTCCCTAAACTCTGCCCCACCAAAGTGATGTAACTCTAAACTCAAAGGATACCCTCTCTGTACCAGTATGAATTATTCTTTGTTTTCAGCATCATCCATAGATAGGTTTGAGGTCTGCACCAGCTCAGAAAATAGGGAAGCCACGAGAGAGGAATTGGCCCCTCTAAGATGATGTTGCTTATTGTTGGCCATAACTCAGCTGTAATTGGTCAGATAGTGGTATAAAATTGTCTATATTGGAATGCTTTTTTTATGTCCGTCTCATTGTTTGTGGTCCCAGTACAAACCTTACTCTTATCATACTTGGAGGATGCCTTCAAATCAAATCAGAAAGACACCAAAAAGAGGGCAAATGTTATTATTCCTGTCATGAGCCTTTTTTTAATGAATCTCTTGCATGAAATTTATTGTCAATTTGTATCAGGTCGGGGTCTAAACCATGCTGTTTACAACTGCTATGAATCTTTTGATCCCATGCTTAGAATGGAAAATTCCATTCTTAATCCATTCCGTATTTTTACATGTGCTGCATAATTAACTGAGCTTTCATGTAAATCGACTCACATAATTTTATGTATACAGCCATCGCTTCGCATCACATACACCACTGTAAAGAATATAATATCATTAGCCCACAAAGGATAAAATGCAACATGAGGCTGCCCTGAAGCTTCATCCCCAAGCTTTCGAGGCTTATGTGCTATTCCTCATTTCATCACATCAGTTCATCCACTCCAGCCTTGTTCAGTCACATCAGCTTTATTTATGTACTGTACTTTTCAGATGGTGGTTGTTTAAAGCTGGTTCATAATGCTTTGGTTGTGTGATTACCAGCAGCCGAAATCTGCTGCCAGATCTGTTCTCGGAATCATTTTTCTGCATTATAGAGCTGATTCTTTCCCTGGTTAGTAAATCTCACGACTTGTGGGGTGAGTTCATTTGATTCTCCGCTGTGCTGTATGGCACGTATGCCATCTTTGGCCTTGGATATGGCTTTCTAAGTTCACACTGCCAAGATTGGGACATGAACTGACCAGCAGAGAGTATAGACAATCTGTCAATCGTCCTTCACGTGCTGTGCTCCTGTGATCCTTTCCAATAGTTAAGAAAAAGTAGGACTGTTTGTGGGACACTGCTGTGGGTTATTAGCTGCTGCATTTCGCCCACAAAATATAGTCAATTCATTTTATAGTACATTCTGTGAAGCACTTTGAGACATCTTGAAGATGTGGTAAGGCGCCATATCAACTGCAAGGATTATTATTATTATTATTGAAGGCTTTTGTATTCCAGCTGCAGTGACCCACAATAACATAATTTAATAACATAACGGTTTTCAAACCTCCCCCAAAAATTACTCAAACTGAACATTTTGCACTTTTACAATGTGACTCATAATTCCAATTCAACCCTCAACACAAATCAGCAATTTGGACAGATGCTAATGTAATGGCAGTAGAGAAGCAGAGCCTTTAAGGTGAAGTGGGACACCCAGATAGAAGAAACTAGTGCAAATGGAAAATAAGATCTCTGGCACAGAGTAAATGGTAAGTGGCCAAGTATCCTTGCTTTCTTGGAAAAAACTAAACGAAAATAAATAGTAAGCTCCATGTAGGCTATTGTCTAATCGTTTTTTCTGCTTGTTTTTATTTTTTTGTATTGGACAAAGACCAGCTCCCAGTCAGTACTAGTGTAACCATTCTTTTGACAGTCTGAAGGTCCAGCACAGAAACATCTGGTCTGGTGCTCTCCCATTGTCCTGACTGCAAGAACCATCTCTGGCTGTGCTGTAGCAAGAACTCTATTTGCTTCAACAACAACACTGTGATTGTGTTCACACCAATCCAAACAATCTTTGTATCATTGTGTCAAATGGAACATTTCTGCCCTCCACGTTTTGACGATATGCCCAAAACCTTTTTTGTACAATAACATTTTCTAAAATATATATTTACAGTGTGCTCTATTTTTATGACTTAATCTGTTAGCCCATAGCAAAAACGAACAGATCACATTCTTACCAACATCAAAATCACTTCATGATTTTGAGGAAATACAATATGATTTACATTTATATACATAGCACCTTTCACGGCAGGAGGATGTCACCGGAGCTGGGAATGGGGGCTGGGGGACTACAGGGAGATCAAAAGCGTGAAAAAAGAGGTACGTTTCAAGACGTGCCTTGAATGAGAATGGAGGATATAATAATAATATTCCTTGCATTTGATATAGCACCTTATCACGTTTTCGAGACTTCTCAAAGCGCTTCACAGAATATACTGTAAAGTGAATTGACTGTATATTTTATGGGAGAAATACAGCAGCCAATTGCGCTCAGCAGTGTCCCACAAACAGTCGTGGATTGAGTGACCAAATTTTTTTTAAGGAATTATTACCCCCGGAAAAGCGATCTGCCAATCGACTAACAACCAGGTTCCTACTTACTGCTCGGTAAACAGAGGTGTGTGGAGTAAGGAAACATGCCCAACATTTTGGTAGGAAATTAGCCCAATTGTTTCCATTGAGCATTTTTAATGTACAGATTAAAGTTTATAATTTAGGTATATAATTTATTTTTTAAAAAACCTTATACAATTAGTATTATTTCAATAAGGAACTACATTTTCAATAAATTATGGATTCAATAAAGTGTGCTTTTGGGTGATTGTGTCTCTTTGTTCCCAAACTGCAATGAGCTTGTCATGCATTATTCATTGTTGAATTATTTCCAAATCTAGTCTGATTGAAAAATCATAAAGCAAGATATTCTGGAATCCTGCAGCTTTATAGTGAACTTCCGTTGAAATAGTTTTCTTCCCAATCTTTCCCCCTTTATCTGGATGCTCAGCATCATCTGAGCATTGCCGGACAGGTTGATGGAAACCGATTCAATAACAACTTTTAAGAGAGAAGTAGATAGTTATTTGGGGAGGACATGTTTACAGGGCTATGGGAAGAGAGCGGGGGAGTGGGATTGAATTGGATAGCTCTTTTCAAAGAGCCGGCACAGACACGATGGGCCGAATGACCTCCTTCTGTGCTGTATAATTCTATGATATAATTCTATGATCTCCCCTTTCACTGGGAAACTGAGATGATCTAGACCTGCATTTTCTAGAAATTGATCAAACGGTAAGGCTCACATCTGCATGACAGTGTGTCTAACAGCTAAGCAAAAGAAAGAATGCTCTGAAGTACCCGATAGTTCTTATTCACAAAGTGCCTGGGGAACTGCATAGTTCTTCAAAGGCCTTCTTGTAGAAAAGTGTATTTTGGAAGGTTATTATGTTTTGTGAACAGAAACAGAAGGGGTTTAAGTGATACACAGACCTAGGTCCAGAATCTAGAGCCCTGTGGTGGGGAAAGAAGCATTATGCTACTTAGAAGTTCTTCAAATAGGACTTTGGGAACCCAAGTCCAGTGTTCAAACTTCTTGTGCCTGATCTTGATTTGAGTTTCCTACACTTGAAAGGAATTTTTGATACTTAACCTTTGAGGGTTTGCAAAAAAAACGAATTTTCAGCCAATATGGTGTTGAACAAATTTACTTAATTCATAGAATTGTGACTGATGACTCAGCCCTTCTTATCAAGAGGGATACGGGGGATGTGCCTGACACGGTGAACAGCTATGGTTGTTTTCCATTAGTTCTCGGAGCCTGCCTCATGGTCATACAGTTTGACCTGAGACCTTTGTTGAATAGATGGCAGATGTTTTCACATTGTGGCTAAGGATGGGAGATTAGCCCTCCTCAATTTTTACTCTCTAATATCCCCACCTACCTATTTATCATACATTGCAGCACATCTTTGCTTAAAGTATAACAATAACAACTTGCATTTATATAGTGCACTTCACGCGGGGTAGTGTCACTGGGCATTTAACAGTAGTGGAGCTTGATGCCAAGCTGGGGAGAAGGGGGAAATGATCCTAGGCAAGTTTGAAGAGGAAGGTCTTCAGATGTGATTTCAAGACAGGGAAGGAGGAGGCAAGGCAGAAAGATTGAGAAAGATAGTTCCATAGTTACGGGGTGTAGTGGCTTTACCACAGTAATGAAGAGATTTATAATTGACTGAGGATCTTGAATTCAACCCAGTCTGTAATAGAAAGCTAGTGGATTTGACAAAGACTGGGTGATGCAGGTGAGGCTACAGGCGGCAGAGTTTTGACTTAATTGGATTTTGTGGATGGTGGAGCTGGGGAGATCGGTAAGGAGGGCATTTGAATAATTGAAGCGGGAGGTGATGAATGCATGAATAAGGCTGCATTGGATGTGAGGTATAAGAACATAAGAAATGCTAGACGAAAAGAGACCACGGTCCATCTAGTTCGCCTTCTACCTTCCTGATAGTCGCATGCATAGTTTGTCCCAAACTTTCTATGTACTATATCCCATAATGTTATTTCCTGAAAGAAACTACCTAATCTGTGTTTGAAAGAATCAACACTTCCTGCTTCAACTGTCTCCCTAGGGAGCCATTTCCCCAGGTTCACTATTCGCTCACTGAAATAGTGTTTGTATAGATTCATTTTGAATTTACCTCCTTCAATCGCAGGCTGTGTCGTCTGGTTTTACTATTCTGGACAAGTTGAAATAGCCTGTCATGATCTATATTGTTTAGCCCCTTTAGAATCTTAAAGATAGCAATCATGTTGTCTCTCAACCTTCTCTTTTCCAGAGTGAACATGCCCAATTTACTTAGTCACTCCTCATAGTCCAATCCTTCCATTCCCTCAGTCATTCTGGTTGCCCTCCTCTATATCTTCTCGATTTCTCCAATATCCTTTTTGTACTGTGGTGACCAGAACTGTACTCAGTACTCTAATATGGTCTCACCATGGTCAGAGGCAGGCAATGTGACGGAGGTGGAGGAAAGTGGTGCTAGACAGGGACTGGATGTGGGATAGGAAGGACAGTTGGCGATCAAACCTGTCACCTAGGTTCAGTAAGGCTGAGGGAAAGGATGGAGAGGTTTAGGAGGTTGGAGCCGCGAGTGAAAAGATGTTAATGGGAGCCAAGGAGTATGGCTTCCGTCGTGTCAACATTCAGCTGTAGAAGGTTGGCACTCACCCAGGCCTTGATGTCTAACAGACAAGCTGACAGAATATCAGTGGATCTGGAATTGCAGCTGGAGGAGGAGAAGTAGATTTGGATGTTGTCCACATATATATGGAAGTTGACCCCATGTCTACAAATGACATCACCGAGATGATGCACGCAAATTAGGAAAAGAAGGGGGCCAGGATGGAAACTTAGGGTACCCCACAGGGAGTAAAAAATGTTTGCAGAGATGAAGCGATGGTGATTGACTTATGTAGGAGATTGATTAAGTATTGGTGGTGGTTGGTTAAGTATGGCTTAAGTAGATGTTGTCGATAAAATGCAGTCACTATACTTAACAGTAAATCCAAGGAAGCTCTAGGATTCGGAGGGCAGAGCCAGGACAGCGCAGGGAGAAGCCGAGATCTAGCGGAGTGTATAAAGCCTGGCCGAGGTAAGCAGTCGTTGATTCGGAGGGCGGAGAGGAGCATCTGCAGAAAAACAACAAGTGACATCAATGTGACGTCACACGCAAAAGACAGAACCAGAAAAAAAACTAAAAAAAACTTAAATAAAAGCCATAATCCAGAGTGAGAGAGAGGAGAGAATGGCATGGCAGGTGTTGTGCGATGACTGCAGTATGTGGGAGCTGATGGAGGGCAGCCTGAGCCCGGACAACTACATCTGCAGCAAGTGTCTGCAACTGAGGAAGCTCCAGGTTAGAGTAGCTGAGCTGGAATCCGAGGTGCAGACATTGCGCGGCATCAGGGAAGGTGAGAGGTTCCTGGATAGTTTCATCCAGGAGACAATCACTTCCCTGAGGCTCAGTAAATGTATGGATCCTGCTACTAGTCAGGGACAGGACAGTGTGACTGACAGTCAGGCAGGTAAGTGGACCCCGGAGAGAGTGGTGGAGAAGCCTCAGGCATTAAGCTTGTCCAACAGGTACGAGGTACTTGTAACCTGTGTGGACAAGGAAGTTTGTAAGGAAGAGGATGGGCAAACTGACCCCAGCAGCTCTATACAGGAGGCCACACAAGCGGGGGGAGCAAAACGGAATGTAGTTGTGATAGGGGACGAGACAGTCAGGCGGACAGACACTCTTCCTGCAACCAGGACTCACGAAGGCCTCCGTTGCCTTCCTGGTGCCAGAGTTAAGAATGTCTCTTCAGGGCTGGAGAAGAATTTGAAACAGGAAAGGGATGATCCACTTGTGGTGATCCACATAGAAACCAACAATATAGGTAGGACTAGTAGTGACGACCTAAACATTCTGGGGTATTCGACGTATAGGAAAGATAGGCAATGTGGAAAACGGGGTGGTGGGGGGGGTAGCCCTGCTAATAAAGGATGAAGATAAAACAGTAGAGAGGAAGGATTTTAAATCAGAAAATCAGGATGTAGTGTCAGTATGTGTGGAGGTAAGAAACAACAAGGGGCAGAAAACACTAGTGGGAGTATAGAGCTCAAACAGCACTTACAGTATTGGGCAGGGTATTAATCAGGAAATTAGAGGAGCATGTAGCAAAGGGAATACATTAATAGTGGGTTATTTCAATCTTCATATAGATTGGGAAAACCAAATTGGCAAAGGTAAATGAGAGGATGAACTTTATAGAATGCATTAGAGATAGTTTTCTAGAGCAGTATGCTGAGGAGCCAACCAGGGAACAGGCTATCCTACACCTTGTTTTATGTAATGAAATAGGGCTAATCAGCAATCTGGAAGTTAAGGCTCCTCTAGGGCAGAGTGACCATAACATGATGGAATTTAACATTAAGTTAGAGAGTGATATAGTTGAATCCGAAGCAAGGGTCTTAAATCTAAATAAAGCCAACTTTATAGGTATGCGAGAAAATTTGGCTAAAGTAGACTGGGAAATCAGAATAAAAAATATGACGGTAGACCAGCAATGGCAAACATTTAAAGCTATAATACATAATTCCCATCACATATTCCCTTGAAAACTGAAAATACCACGGGAAAAGTAGTTCAGCCTTGGCTAACTAGAGAAGTTAGGGAAAGTATAAAATTAAAAGAAGAGGCCTATAATACTGCCAAAATGAGCAGTAAACCTGAGGATTGGGAGGGCTTTAGAGATTAGCAAAGAAAAAACAAGAAACTAATTAAGAGGGAGTAAATGGAATATGGGAGTAAACTAGCTAGAGATATAAAGACAGATTGTAAGAGTTTTTACAAGTACATAAAGAGGAAGAGACTATCAAAAGTGAATGTAGTTCCATTGCAGGCACAGACAGGAGAAATTATATTGGGGAATAAAGAAATGGCAGTCATTAAATAATTATTTTGCTTCTGTCATCACGTTAGAGGACAATGAAAACTTACTGAAAATAGAGGGGAACCTGGAGGCTAATGTTAGTGAGTAACTTAAAAAAATGAACATCAGTAAAGCAATAGTACTAGAGAAATTGATAGGATTAAAAACCGATAAATCACCTGGACCTGATGGCCTGCATCCTAGGGTTTTAAAGAAGTGGCTGCAGAGATAGTGGATGCTTTGTTTTTGATCTTCCAAAATTCCCTGGATTCTGGAATGGTTCCCATTGATTGGAAGGTCGCATACATAACACCGATATTTAAGAAGAGTGGGAGACAAAAAATGGGGAATTATAGATCAGTTAGTCTGGCATCGGTGGTAGGGAAAATTCTAGAGTCCTTAATTAGGGACGTCTTTGTGAGGCACTTAGAAAATCATAACATGATTAGGCAGAGTCAACATGGCTTTACAAAAGGGAAATCATGTTTAACAAATTTTATAGAGATTTTTGAGGATGTAACTAGCAAGTTAGATAGGGGGAACCAGTAGATGTGATGTATTTGGATTTCCAGAAGGAATTTGACAAGGTGCCACATAAAAGGCTATTACATAAGATTAGAGCCCATGGAATTAAAGGTAATATATTAGCATGGATTGGAGAGTGGCTAACAAGAAGAAACCAGAGAGTAGGGATAAACGAGTCCTTCTCAGATTGGCAGGATGTGACTCGTGGAGTGCCACAAGGATCAGTGCTTGGACCTCAATTATTTACAGTCTATATCAATGAATTAGATGAGGAAATAGAACTTAATATATCTAAATTCGCGGACGATACGAAGATAGGTGGGAGAGTAAGCTGTGAGGATGACACACGAAGAATGCAAAGGGAAATAGACAGGCTTGGTGAGTGGTCAAGAAGGTGGCAGATGGAGTATAACGTGGGGAAGTTTGAAGTTATTCACCTAGGTAGTAAAAATAGAAAAGCAGATTATTTTCTAGAAGGGGAGAGACTAGGTAGTGTTAGTGTTCAAAAAGATTTGGGTGTCCTTGTACACCAGTCACAAAACGTTAGTATGCAGGTACAGCAAGCAAATAGGGAGGCTAATGCCATGTTGCCGTTCGTTGAAAAAGGGCTAGAGTACAAGAGTAGGGACGTCTTGCTGCAGTTGTATAAGGCCTGGGTGAGACCGCACCTAGAATATCGTGTACAGTTTTGGTCTCCTTATTTAAGAAAGGACATACTAACCTTAGAGGTGGTGCAGAGTAGATTCATTAGGTTATTTCCTGGGATGAGAGGGTTGACTTATGAGGATAGGTTGAGTAAACTAGGCCTATATTCTCTAGAATATAGAAGAATTAGAGGTGATCTTGTAAAAACCTATAGGATTCTTAAAGGTCTTGACAGGGTAGATGCCATGAAATTGTTTCCCCTGGTTGGAGAATCTAAAACTAGGGGTCATAGTCTTAAGATTAAGGGTCAGCCTTTTCGAACTGAGTTGAGGAAACATTTCTTCACTCAGAGGGTAGTGAATTTGTGGAATTCTCTACCCCAGAAGGCTGTGGATGCTCAGTCCTTGAACATATTCAAGACTAAGGTTGATAGATTTCTAAAGGATAGAGGGATTAAGGGATATGGTCATAGGGCGGGTAAATGGAATTAGGTTAGAAGATCAGCCATGATCTTATTAAATGGCGGGGCAAGCTCGAGGGGCCGAATGGCCTATTCCTGCTCCTATGTCTTATGGTCTCTTTGAGGCATCCCTCCGACATGAAAAATGCTATATCAAATGCATCAAGCAGTTCACATTTTTGTGGTGCCTTAAATATCGGGAGGATGTCTCAAAGTGCTTTACACAGCTGACTTGGTACCCGAGGCAAGGGTGGGTTGCTGAAGAGGATGGGGAAGAGAGCACAGATATCTGAAAGTATAAAGATGCAAAAGTAGATGGTGAAATTCCTTAGTTGGGGAGGCAGGAGAACGGGGGGTGCTGAACAATCAGGTGAGACGAGAATCACAAGCAGATGATGGATGTTAAGTTGTAGCCAAATGGTCTTCCTTTCTGAGAAATGCTTCTGTCCAAAGGACTTGGAAAAAATAGTTGATTTCAAATCTTGTCTGTTGATATTTGCCAACTATCCTTGTAATATGGAGGAATTTAGTTTGTATCTGTGACTTGGCCTTGCAGGTATCCAGATTAAATCTTATTATCTATGTACTCAATGATTATTAATCACATATTTGTTAGAGGAAGCTCTTTAAACATGTGAATTTGTTACTTTAAAGTCTGACACTGGTGTTATGGAGGAAAGCATGACAGCTAATCTGTCCCAGCAACATCCTATGAACAGCATTGAGACAAATGGTCAATGAATCTGTTTTTATTGAATTTGGATGAGGAATATTGACTGGCTCTTCTTTAAAATAGTACCATGGGATCTCTAAGCATTCACCTAAATCACCAAAACAGGCAGATGGGATCTCGTGTTAACATCTCATCTAAATGGCATGAACTCCAAAGTGCAGTGCTCCCTCAGGATCAGCCTAGATTATGAGCTCAATCCTCGTGTGAGCCTGAAACTCTCACTCTTCTGACCCAGAGGCAAGGGATGCCACCGACTGAGCCATAATAAGATTTAAGGATGATTCACAGTGAGTGTGTCAGGAATGTCAGAAACTGCAGAGATCAGCAGGATGTGACAGGTTGAGCTGAAGCCCACAAATCTTTATAAATTGTAAAGTAAATTTACCATCACAAGCTTACTATAACTGCTGGTTTGCGTTCAGTCATAGCAGTCATGCCTGAAGCTAGATCTTAAATCTAAAGATCAAATCTAAAGGCGTTGAGACGTTCTCCCTTCGGGAGACTACAATCTTTGAGAGTGAAACCTGGAAATGGTACCTAGGTTTGCTTTCCTTCCATTTCACATCTTTCATATCCAGAAAAAAATTCTCCTTAACTAACCAGCCCAGAGACTAATAGATTAAGCTTCTGATCTTGATATGCTGCTTGATGAAGTTCACATAGGCTACACTTTCTTCAAATGGGTCAAGTTCCTCTAAGCATCTCCACGTCCAAGGCTCTAGGGTAACCTGCAACATTCTGGATATATATATGTGTATATATAGCAGATGTTTCCTTTCAATGTGTTGATGTAAGCTGGACATGTATTTGCACGTAAGCAAAATTTAACCACAGAACAAATTGCCAAAAGGTCTTCACCCATTATTATAGGCGGAATTATGCTTAGGGTGCCAATTATATCATTTGGATTTTCACAAAACTTGAAAAATGAACACCTTATCTTTAGCAGCTCAATTCCTTTTGAAGGTGAATTTCCTATCTCACATTACAGGCAATTGTGAATCTAAATACTGTGTCTTTGAGCACTAATTTGCCACTTTAGTACTGCATGTATGACATGCTCTTAATGTATGTTCATTAAATGGTAAATGTTTTTCCTTGTTTTCAGGACAGACACAGGGGATGCAGAGATTCTGTTGTTCTTTCAATATTCTGATTACATATCGTCATTTTTTTATCATGCCATTTCCTCTTTAGGTTCTTTTGAAAACAAACGTAAGTGTATTCTGATTCACTTATAAAAGAAGTTGTCCACACACAAAAAAAAATTATTATTAAATTAATAGATTGTTCCGTCTTGTATTTTGATGGAAATTTATCTCAGAGGTATTTTAGTGACCTGTAACTTGGATGGAGGAAATAAAGCTGCCATTTATTGACATTTAATATTCTAGTGAACTTTTGTGGTGGAATCGTACACGTCAAGTTGGTCATATGAGACAATTACAACATTAATTAAATGGGAGAGAGATAAGTTCTGTCCAGTTAAAACATATCCTTTACTTGTCTAGGCTATTCACAAACAAATGTCTTTAGATTTGTCCAAAAATTTCAAATGAAAAATGTTTATTTTCTTAAATTGTTTACCACACATTTATCATGGCTGAGTGCTTATCCTCCCACAATTAAATGAGCAGCAAAATTGTGAATCTAACCATGATAGCACTTGTATTATTATTGCAATATGAACTGTGAGGTACATGCCAGCTGTAGACCTCGTACTTCTGGTTCTTTCACTCTTGTGAACTACTGGATTACAGGATGAGTGAAGAGAGGGTGATGGTGGCTCAGTGCCAACCACTGTCACTATAATCCACTCATGTGCAATGTGTGCCAGTAGATAGTTAGTACTGTCACTGTTGAGTATGAGGGACACACTACCTACTTGCCAGCACCGATGCTGAGCTGAATATTTTGCTGTAAATCCTTGCAGGATATGTTGATGATTCTTCTTCGGATGAGATGTTAAACTGAGGTCCTGCCTGCCTGCTCAGGTGGACATTAAATGGGCACCATTCAAAAAGAGAAGGGAGTTTCTCCCGGTGTCCAGGCCAACAATCTGGCAAAGAAAACTGATCATTTACTTCATGGCTGTTTGTGAGGCATTGCTGTGCACAGATTGTCTACCACCTTTGCTCACAAAATATACAGTAAAATCACTTTACAATACATCCTGTGAAGTGTTTTGAGATGTCTCAATGATATGATAAGGTATTATAGCAAATACAAGGGTTACTTATTCACTGTATTTATCATTCATTGCTTACAAAAGATTTTAAAAGCAAATGTTTCATCTGCTGTAGAATATTGATTTTATTCTGGTTACTGAGATTGAGAAGCATAATTGTAAGTGTTGGACCAATGTCTGTAATGCAGTGGCAGCTTTGATGGACATTGCTTTGTGCGATTAGCAAACAAATAGAAGATATTCCTTCGATGCTCATACAAATTCCTTACCGCTCTCCGATCATCAGTAAAGTTACCGACTTTGATGGTGAGCAAATCGTATTATTGTTGGTAAAGTTATCACCCTTAGCGATGTGACTTCTGCACTAAACTGTTTAAAAATCAGTGTGATTATTCATGTCCCACACTCTACCCGATTCTGCACAGGGGTTTCCTTTTGTTGGATTCTGAGTGGTTTGTACACCAGTGTTTTATGCATGAGGACTATTAAAGTCAATTTTTTTTACCCATAAAATAAAAGCCTGGTAAAATGGGAGAGAAGCAGGCAGGGGAAGGAATTTAACATGAAAAGAGGGTAATTTTTTCAAAACTCCCAATTTATTTTGGAACATCCGCTTCCCATCTCTAACTGCGAAATTCACCATACACTCCAAAGCCAGTTCTGGTATTTGGCATCTGAGCGTATTCCCAGGACTAGGATTGTAGCCAACTGCATATATCCCAGAAGCTGGAAAAATCGCCTAATTTGGAGTCAAAAATGTAATTTGGGTAACGTTTTTTATTTGATTGATTTTCACCAACAAAAATCTGTGTTTATCAGTGAAATACAGTAAAATAAATTATTTCATTGGGCTTTAGTTATGCAGGAGAGAGGAGTGCTTCTCTGAAACTTTAGGAACATAGGAAAGCAGTAACAGGAGGAGGCTAGTCAGCCTGTCAAGTCCACCAGTTTCTAGGATCTGGCAGTCTTTTAATCCCAATAGGCACCCTATCACCATATTCCTTTATACCTCTTGATGTTTACTTGTACCTTCCATATTGTGAAGCGAGATTTGATTGATTGATTGAATGATTGCTTGATTGATTGACTAGATCAATAGTTCCAATTTGAAGGGTAATAATTTAAAAAACATTTGGTCATTCAATCCATGACTGTTTGTGGGACATTGCTGTGCACAATTGGCTGTCGCATTTTGCCCACAAAATACAGTCAATCCACTGTATAATATATTGAGTATATTGAGTCTCAACGACATGATGAGGCACTATCAAATGCAATGATTATTATTATAATTACATATATAATTGTTTTGTTATAGAGAATGAAGACTATGAACTAAACAGGTTTAACTGTGCCTGATTTTCATTCTTTGCCCTTCTAGCTGTAAGAAATGACAGAAACAAGAAGAAAAAGGAGGCACCAAAGCAAGAATGTTCAGAGAGCTACACGATGACAGCAGAGTTAGAGGATCTAATTGAAAAGATCTGCAAGGCTCATCAGGAAACGTTCCCCTCTCTCTGCCAGCTGGGAAAATACACTACGGTAAGTATTGGGCCACAGATGTCTGTTGCTTTGAGCAGTGTGCAGAACAGTTAATTAGATCATCTTGACTGAGAAGACATTCATTTGCAGGAAATTTTGAGTTCATTGAAGCTTGTGTTAGCATGAAGCACAACTAACAAAGATACTATGGCACGGGTATGAGCAACGCTAGCTAAGCAGATGGGTGGAAATTCCACCGGGGCCTAGGTTTACAGTATTAATGGGACATTGCTGTGCGCAATTGGCTGCCGCGTTTGCCCACAAATATACAGTCAATTCACTTTACAGTATACTCTGTGAAGCGCTTTGGGACATCTAGAAGACATGAAAAGCGCTATATCAAATGCAAGGATTATTATTATTATTATAATGTAACATTTCAGAGAGTCCAGAATTTCTCAAATTCCTAAATGCAGTCTTTAATTTTGAAGCTGTTTTTCTGTAAGTTCTTTTAAGAACTTCAAAATGAAGACAAAATTCAACAATTTGCCAAATTCTGCACACAATGAAATGCTACCATAATAGAGTAAATTATCTCCACGCCAACAAATCTCCCAAATAAAATTGGTCATTCACACCATGGCTTTTTGTGGGACATTTCTGTACACAAATTGGCTGCCACATTTGCCCACAAAACAGTTATTGCACTTTACAGTACCTCCTGTGAAGTGCTTTCTGATGTCCTCTCAATGTCATAACAATAAAAATAATAATAGGTTTTCTTGCCTTTGGTTTAGCACCTTTCATGTCAGTAGACAAATACAGCAGCCCAATGGCACTCACAGCAAACCAACTGTAAAGACTATTGTTATTAAATTTAGATCCAGTAGAATTTGTTTTCAGGATTGGATTAAACATTTTTGTATGTTTCTTGTAGATTTTCCTTATTACACAAATCTCATTCTGTTTGATATTTTTTACTGCATTTTTGTCTGTCACACAATAATAATGTGTACTTTTGCAGCTGAAATGCACTTATTCTGGTTCCAAAACCTCTGTGTCTTAGTCCTGCTCCTAATGAGCAGTCAGTTTGGCAATCAGAATTAATAGTGTAGCATGGGAGTTTGCAGTGTTTATCACTTTAACAATTTCAGAACCTCCCTTCCCATGGAGACCGCCTCTTCAATGAGAAATAACATCACAAAGTTAGAATTTGTATACAGTTTATTCAGTCTTAGAAATTAGAGAGAGGGTTGCCACCAAGCTCCTCCCCCATTTGTCATTCCCTTAGGAACATAGGAACAGGAATAGGCCATTCAGCCCCTCAAGTCTGTTCCATCATTCTATTAGTCCCTAGCTGATCTGTACCTCAACTTCAGTTGCCTGCCTTTTCTTTATATCCTTGATAGCCTTATCTAACAAATATTTGTCGACCTCAGACTTGAAAATTCCAATTGCCCCAGCATTCACAACCTTTTGGGGATAGAAATAATAATAATAATAATAATAATCCTTGCATTTGATATAGTGCTTTTCACGTCGGGAGGACGTCCCAAAGCGCTTCACAGAACACACTGTAAAGTGAATTGACTGTATATTTGTGGGCGAACGCGGCAGCCAATTGCGCACAGAAATGTCCCACAAACAGTCATAGATTGAAAATGACCAATTTATTATTGGTTTTGATTTTTTGGAGGGATTATTATAAGGCGTTTGGAGTAAGGAAACTTGCCCAAGGTTTCGCCCTCTGCCTGGAATTGAACTCAGGTCTCTCGCTTGCAAAGCGAGTGCTCTAACCACTGAGCTACAGGACTCAACATTTGGAGTGAAAAAACACTTCCTGGTTTCACTCCTAACTTGCCTAGCTCTAATTTTAAGATTATGCCCGCTCGTTCTGGATGTCCTCACCAGAGGAAATAGTCCCAAACAAATGGGAGCATGGCAGACAATAGTGTAAATAAGGGCATACTTGTTGTCATCACTGTTCACATTTGTTTGAATAGATGGAGCCTGGGCAAGTGAAAATACAATTAATGGGCCATCTGTCAGTGCTGGCTGCATTGCCCCTCAGCTGTTTGTTTACATCAGGACCAATCAAAAACCATTGAGAAGCTGGGGGTGTGACAGAAAAGATAGGACTGAGGGATAGTGGGCATCATAATAATAATAATAATCCTTGCATTTGATGAGGCACCTTATCACATCTTCGAGACATCTCAAAGCGCTTCACAGAATATACTGTAAAGTGAGTTGACTGTATATTTTGTGGACGAAATACGGCAGACAATTGCGCACAGCAGTGACACACAAACAGTCATGGATTAAGTGACCAATTTATTATTTTTTTTTGAACAAGTTATTACCCCTGGAAAAATGTTCCATCCATCGACTAATAACTCGTTAAACATAGGTGTGTGGAATAAGGAAACTTGCCCAACGTTTCGCCCTGCCCGAAATCAAACCCAGGTCTCTTGCTTGCGAGGCGAGTGCTCTAACCACTGAGCTATAGGCCTCCAACATAGCAGAAAATTGGGATTTGAGCAAGAGTGGCTGGGGAAGACAATGGACAAAGTGATGTGGAGTGATCCAGAGTGGGTAGAATAGAGATGAGGGCAGGAGTATCTGAGGAATAATGACAGGCAAAGAGAGTGAATGGTTTGGGCTGTGTGTACAACAGAAGCTGCCAAACTGTGCAAAGGAAAAGGTGCTCAACAATCATGACTGGGAGAAGAGAGAAGCAATAGCTAAATGGAGGTGACTGTATTTCCCATTACCTAGCTCCACCCTGGTTAGGAACATTTAACTCATTCAGCCTGATTCACCATTGCCTTAGTTTATGACAGCTCTCCAACTTTCTAATCTCATTTCCCTGTTATTCCACCATACTACTCAATACCCTTGCTTCCCAAATCCCTATCTATTTCCCCCTTGAAGCCCTCAAATGATTCACAAGATCACAAGAAAGGTTTGGATGAAGAAGTCACTTTTGCCCATTTGATCTCATCCTTTTGTTTTTAAGTAAGTCCAGTGTCCTGTCTGAACCACCCTCCTGGTAATCTGTTTTACGTGTTAATTAACCTGTGCAAAGAGAATAATTTCCTGGTATCTGTCCTGAAATTACCCCTTGCAACCATAAACCTATGCCCGCTTGTTGGTGCATCTTAAAAGATAGATTTATTTTCTTAATCCCATTTAAAGTCTTATATACCATTATAAGGTCCTGTGTGAGATATCTCCTTTCAAAACTGAAGAGGCATAGCTTGTTTAGTTGTTGCTCATAGTTTGTTCCTCTACCCCTGGGAATCATCCTCATTACTCTCCTCTGCATTACCTCTAGGGCTTGCGCAGCCTCCTCGTGACACAGCAATCATAACTGTTTGCAGTACTCTAGGGTTGGCCCAATCACAGGACTGTACAGTGTCCGTATTGACTTCTGGGGATCTGAACTCAACTGATGTAGCCCAACATCTTGTTTTGAACTTAATTTGCCAGTCAAGACTTGCCAGAATTGCACTCACAGTCAATTCATTTGACAGTATATTCTGTGAAACTCTTTGAGTCATCTCAAAGACATGATAAGGCGCTATATCAAATGCAAGGATTATTATTATTATTATCAGCAGCTCATGTGCTTACTCCATCAAGGTCTCTTTATAAGACCTTTAGTGTTTCCCCTTATTCCATAGTTTCTCCCCAGCTTGTGAGGAGAAATTCTATCGAGATCTAGATTTGCTTTATTAAGATTTTAGGATATCCAGAATTTGTCAAATTCTTAGAAACACCCTTAATTTTGAAGCTGGTCCATGTAAGTTTATTTTAAGAAAACCAACTGCAAAGTGAAAACTGAATTTTACAATTTGTCCCATTAACAGCACTCTAAAATGTTACATTGAGTAAATCTAAACCAAGGTGGAATTTCTCCCCATTGGTGTCATCTGCAAATGTAACTGCTTTACATTGGGTCTGCAAATCCAAGACATTAATGTCTAAAAGGAGACCCAGCACAGACCCCTGAGGCACCCTCCTTAATACCTCCCACCATTTGACCTAGCTCCCCTCAGAATGACCCTCTGTTTCCCTTTCCTTCAGCCAAGTTTTGAATCCATGTCTATGTCCTGACACTGATACCAGTGACGTTAGTTTGTTTGGATTTATGACCTTCTGGGGCAATGCATTCCAGTCTCACATACTATTGTGAGAAGAAACGTTTTCTGAATTCACTTTTAACTGACATAAATCTAATTTTAAGATTATGTACATGTCTCTTCTGGGACCATTTTCTTTCATTTCAGATGTTGACAAATGTCATCAGAAGCATCGAAGGACTTCCATTAGGATTGTTCTTATCTTAAAAACAATGCATGATGACTGATTATCTGACAGACAGGACTATTAACATTCCTAGGGACTAAACCTTCAGGGTCTTTAGAGAAGGCAATCTTAAATGGGTCAGAGTGCTAATCAATAATTTTGAGACAAATTGCACCGGACAGTACATGCATTTGATAAATTAAGGCAAATATGCAGTTATATGTTATGTGTACCAGGGAGGTACTATGTTCATGCTACAGTAAAGAGACGTAATTCTTAAATTGGGTCATGACACTCAGATGAACATCTGAACCTGAACATCTATCTGTTCAGGTGGATGTTAAAGATCCCATTACACTATTCAAAATCAGTCTCCTGGCCAACAATTCTCCATGTAAATTACTCACTTAGTTCCTGGCTGTTTGTGGGAAATCATTCGCTTAACAGGTAAAATATTTTGAACCATAACACAGGACACCTAGACCAACTGATCTTAAGCAGAAACTGGGGTATATTTTCTAACCCGCATTTGTTCAAATGAGGACAATCAATGAAATGAAGAGAGGATTTTCTGTTGGGAGCCAACCCATTAAGTTGAAATAAATTCTAATTTTACTGATTATTAGATTGTTAAAGTGACATAAACTTATCAGAAACTAATGAAAAGTTGCTGTTAAATTTATAGATTTCAGTTAAGTAATCCCCTTTTTGAAATACTTGTAAAGGTAAAAACCCAGGGTAGGAATTTCTGTACAAACACCAAGCCCACATATATTATTTTGGGGGGAAAAATGAAAAACTTAACCTTGATTTAGGGACTAATTTTCTCCTCCACAGTGATTTAATATTTCAGATCTACACACAAACATGCAGAGATTTTCCAATAACATGCACAGTGGATGAGCATCTCCATTCACTTAAATATACATGGACTCAGCCGAAAATGTAGAACACTGGAGCGGACTATAATGTAAAGAACATTTATCCGGGCAAATACTAAGGCCCACGGTTCTATCTTATGTTACTCTGTATGAATATATACAGATGATGTTTTATTCTGTGGAACAATGCCATACTCTGTGTTTTCCTACAAAATACGCAGTCATTGCAATCAGAACCCATTATAGTATATCCTGGGAAGTGGTTTGAGAAATCCTCCAGATATGAATGAGTTTATATCAAATGTAAGGATTATTATTATTACGTCCATTATGTCTTAAAATTCAAGAACATTGCAAAAACTTGATTAATTCAGGCTTAATTTGGAAACCGCTTCTTTTTAAGAACTGGAAAATCAGTTTTCTAACTAAGGTTGAATTTAAGTATTTTCACATTTCTCCTTAATTTTTGATTTTAAGACAAAATGTTCAGGCTAACATTAGGTGTAATTTCAGGCCTCTACGTTATCCATGTACAACAAATACATTTTATACAAATCAACTTATGTACAAAGTTCATCCCAGCATTTCTACATTTCAATTTAACATCTCATCCAAAAGACGGCCTTCCAGCCATGCAGGATTCCCTTAGTACTGCAGTGGTTGTCACTCTGGATTAGACGTTCAAGCCTTGGGGGGGAAGAGCATGGAGTCACAACCTTCTGACCTGGAGTGCTTACAATTGAGCCAAGCTGACATATAAATAACTCAAAGATTGCAGATATCTGTAATATGGGCAAGGCAGCATGTTATTGCTGTGTAATATAGGGTGTCAGCTTCGCTCAGTTAGTAGCACTCACCTCTGAATCAAGCGGGACAATGGGCTTTAAACTCACAGTTGAGGCTGACAATCCAGTGCATTGCTAGGTTGCATTTTATTTTTGGATGAGAAGTTAAACCAAGTTCTACTTGTTCAGGTGGTTATTAAAGATGCCATGGCACTATTTGAAAAGAGAAGGACATTTTTCCCAGTGCCCTGACCAACAATTCCCCAAATAAAATTGGTCAGTCATTTCATTGGCTGTTTGTGGGATATTGCTGTGAGTAGACTAGCTGCCGGGTTCGCCCACAGATACACAGGCACTATACTTCACAGTAAAATCCTGTAAAGCACTTTGAGACATCTCAACAGCGTGATAAGGCGCTCTATGAAATGGAAGGATTATTATATATTATTAGAATGTTATTCGCTAACAAAGCGTATTAAGGTATTTTGGTAAAAGTTTCTTTTTGCGTTAGCGAACTGAAGTTTACACATATCGTAATGATTTGAAATATTTTTATCCCTATCGTGATACAAAACCACATGAAGAAGCTCGGTAACTAAGATGGCAGCCTTGGGAGTTTGGTCAATGCCTCGGACAACTTAGAGGGTACAGATGGCTGTGTGATTGGTTTCCTCTTTGCAGTTGAATGAAGTCAACATTTCTCTAGTGTTTCGCAGCTGTGTAACCCACTCCCAGCCATCACTTATTTATTTTAAAACAGGATCTGGTTAACTAAACACTTCTTTAATGATTTACACATCTTACTTGCCCTGATGTCGTGTTATGGGAAAGGTCCGTTGTTTTGAAAGCAAATGAAACAGATTTCAAGCAGAGGGTGTTTATGAGAGTCAGCGCATATTTACAGAGTTGTGTTTATGTTAAAAATACTCAATCTGTTCTGAAGCACGTTGCCATATTTACGTGCTTTTGAGTTCAATCAAATTCAGGCAATGTATCAAGATGTCGTATTGATGAATAATTTCAGTAGGGTTTTTTGTGTGTTTTCATTTTTTGTTATTGTTGATTCATTTATTTTAATTTAGAAAAAACAATCCTCTGGCTATTAATGGTAGATATCTTCAATTAGAGATTGCACCTTTGGTAAATAAGAATGAATTGTGTGATTTTCTCTGACTTTGTATCATCTGTTAATTTTGGTACAGAACACCACTCTAAAAAGCTAGCAATAACGGCACTAATCGTTGATAAACTTTCTAATAAAACACTTTAATGTACCAACAGACAGTGTGCATCTTGCTCAGAGTCATTGCTTAGATCTTCTCTGTGTGCCAAGCTTCCTAATCTGACTTTGAGTACTGTGATCTGAAGTTCCACAGGGTCTTAATCTTAAATTTTAAGAGACAACATTGCAGGAATTTGGAAATTTATAAAATTCGGTCTTGATTTGGAAATCTGGTGTCTGCAATTTGTTTAAAGAAATTTCCAAAATCCTGTCCAGTCTTAAATTTTAAAACAGTGATGTTAAGGTTGAGTCCACAAAATACACAGTCAATTCACTTTACAGTATATTCTGTGAAGCGCTTTGAGACGTCTCGACGATGTGATAAGGTTCTATATTAAATGTAAGGATTATTATTATAATTTCAGAGCTCTGATTATTAACCAGAGACAAAGTCCATGTCTGAGCTTTAGGTGAGGAATGAATGCAGCTCGGTTGTAATCCTGCTTGTCGGCCTTCTCAACTCCTCCCTCCACAGGCTGCAGATAATCCAGAACTCTGCAGCCCGTGTCCTCTCCCGCACCAAACTCTGTGATCCCATCTCCACCATTCTTGCCCGACTCCACTGACTCCCTATCTTTCAGAGGATCCTGTTCAAGATCCTGGTCCTCACATACAAAGCCCTCACCCCACCCTACCTCTGCGACCTCCTAACCCCCTACCATCCCGCCCATTCCCTCTGCTCAGCCAGCTCTGGCCTGCTCCACACCTCGCCCCCTCCTTAGCCTCCTTCAAGTCCCGCCTCAAGACCCTCCTCTTCGACCAGGCCATCGGCCACCCCCCTTCCCCTCCCCTCCCTCCCCACCCAACCACAGCTCGGGTCTGAAATGCTGTACTCTATCCAGCACCTTGGGACATCCTCTTCACGTGAAGGCTATCCCAATGTAATCTTGTTTTTGTTCTTGTTGTTATAGTTGAAAAACTTGCTAGTACTCACTGTCATGGTTAATAATAGTCCTAATAATATTTGCATTTGGTATAGCAATTTATCATGTAGTCGAGACATCACAAATCGCTTCACAGGAACGTATAGTAAAGTGGTGTGACTGCATGTATTTTGTGGGTGAACACAACAACCAATTTACATACAATAATGATCACAATTATTGACCAATTTTCTGTTATGTAGTTGACCAGGACACCAGGAGAAACTCCTTTCGCTTTTCAAATAGTTCAATGGTATCTTTAATGTCCTCCTGAACAGGGAGACAAGTTTAACATCTAATCCGAAGGATGACACCTCTGACAATATAGCACCCCCCCAGCACTGCGCTGGATTATCATATTAGATTATATGATTTCCAAGTTCCGACGTGGGGATTGAACCTACAGCTTTCTAACTCAGAAGCATGAGTGCTACCAGCCAAGTCATACTAATATATAAATAATGGCCACTTTCAGTCATCTTTCCCCTCTCCACCCCCTCGGCTTCCATTCCATCCCCAGCATGGGTGCCCAATCAGCAGTGTTAAGCACTCTGTGACATCCTCCCGATAAGAGAGGCACTACTTTAATGTAAATTGTATTGTATTGAGTGAGATACTGGAAGGTGTCGGGTGCCAATGGAACCATATCCCAGTAGATTAAAAAAAAGTCCGGCACCTTTAGGAATGCAGGAAGGAAGAAATTGGCAGAAGCTCCAAACACAGAAAGTACAACTCACACACCAGATGCTACTTAATCTTTCTTGCCAATAATTCTCCTCCAGTTCTCTCACCCTCTTCTTAAAACCATTTGTTTTTTATAATCCTTTTTTAATTTTAAATTAATAATTTTAAGAAGTGGAGGTCAGCTGAGCAGATCCTGTTGATTCAGGACACCAAGAAGTCCATGACCTCCTTTCATTTGAAGAATATGTAGAAATCTACAGCTGCTGCCAGAAATCTGCATGAAATGTACTAAATCAGTGCAAATTGTTGTTGTTGATAAGCACTTTAGTCCTGCAGGATAATATTTGCATTTAACAAAATGTGTGGTTCAGTACTATATTTGTGTTCAAAAATAGAAATAGGAAACTTAAGTAGTTTTTCTTCCAACTGAAATATGTTACTGTCTCATTCCACATCTCTACAGTATATCATTCATTTCCAAAACATTCCAGCCTGGCAACCTCTATTAATCAGCCAAGTGATCATTATTCATATGTGATTGGAACTTAGAGAGTTACCCAGTACACTGAGTAGAGAGTTGGCCAGTACACCTTGTAGAGAGATACCCAGTACACTGAGTAGAGAGTTGGTCAGTACACCTTGTAGAGAGATACCCAGTACACTGAGTAGAGAGTTGGCCAGTACACCTTGTAGAGAGATACCTAGTACACTGTGTAGAGAGATACCAAGTACACTGAGTAGAGAGATAACCAATACACTGTGTAGAGAGATACCCAAACACACTGTGTAAAGAGTTACCCAGTACATTGTGTAGTTACCCAGTATATTGTATAGTTACCCAGTACATTGTGTAGTTACCCAGTATATTGTGTAGTTACCCAGTACATTGTGTAGTTATCCAGTACATTGTGGGGAGGTCCGAGAGAGCATTAGAAAACATTTTTAAGTTTAAAAACAATTTCAGCTTGTTCTTGCTGCTGTCCTCCTTTTCCCCAATTCCCATTCGTTTACTGCTTTACATTCACTTAATACCGATACTCGTTTCGCTCACAAAATATACAGTCAATTCCCTTTACAGTATATTTGAGACATCTCAACAACATGATAAATGGCTATATCAAATATAAGGATTATTATTAATCATGTTTAAAGCTTTACACTGACCTGGTAAGATGGAAACTACACAAGAGCATTGGTGCTTAGCGGCTGTGAGATTATTTCCCAGTGGAAGGAAAAAGGAGGTGTCTGTCCTGAAATTGCCCTTTGCCCTCTAAATGCCCTCTGCCTCGGTGAATCTTAAAGTGAGTCAAACATCTTCCAGAGTGGAGCAGGGGAAGGAGGAAAGGAAGAGAAACTTTTCTTTACAAAAGTTAGAGGCTCAGGTTTCTGTCAGCAAAAGAAGTTTAACTAAGGGTTAAATTGCCTCATATCTTTGATAGGAAGAAATTGCATGATATATTTTACTAAATATATTCCCCCTTTCAAAGGCCTTTTGTACTTCAGTTGGATGAATTTTCCGAAAGAAAATTTTTATGAGAGGCATGAAACTCTGCATTCTGCTGGAAGACAGACACAGGCTTTGTGTTTATATTTCAACTTTAAACAATATAATAGCTTCCCATAGATGCACAATTTGCGAAAGCTGTTTTCAATTTTTGAAAGCAATGTGAAAATTGTTGGTATTGGAAAAAAAAGCTACATGGCTACGTGCTCATCTGGTGGTAGCTTCTTGTCCCTGCCCTTGTTTGCCATAGTCAAAACAATCAATGCAGGCATTCTGCTAAATAACAGGAATTACAGTAGTGGCCAAGCACGTTCTACTCCCTCAGGGCCTCTGATGTATGCTGGATTCTGTTCCTGATAAGAGTCAGCTGGTGACAAGCGTCAGACTTTTGCTCTGAATCTCGTCTTTGACCTCCGTGCTTTTCAAAACAGTTCAAAATCATTTCTAAGATTGCATTCATAGCTTCAAGTAACCTGACAGTGATACTAGTTTTGCTTGAGCTTGGAAACTCCACTGATACTAGAATCTTAGAAATAGAAGTGAAACTGTACAGAGCCCTTCTCATTATCAGGGTCCATTATACGTCATATTTCAATCGCAGTGAAAATACACCCAAACTTGGCTGCGGTTTTGTTATTTTCCAATGGACCCGTGCCAATATTTTGGCAGTCGCATTCCTGAGACTCATTCTGCATGAATTGGAGTGAAACCCACCATCGACGCCATCCACATTCATGCAAGACGGCAGGACAATGTGTCGATGGGTCATGGGTAGCAAACTGGGCACATCGGATACCCACTGTTCTTCACAATATGCCACGTTTATGTATAACAATCCCATACAATGGGTTGTAACTGATGATAGGAGTACAGTACAGATGCGGCCAGTTGGCCCATGATAAGGGAATTAATCCAGATTCGGATATTGCAAGGGAAAGTATAAAATACTATGATTTGGGGATATTTGGTACATTGTGGGAGTTGTTTTTGAGTTTAACTGTAACTAATGGGATGATCGTCACTTACATATAATTGCATAGAATGTTGCAGCATGGAAATAGGATTTAGCTCAACTTGTCAGTGCCAGTGTTTTGTACTCCACATGAGCCTCTAACCCTCTTAAACTGCTCTCCTATACCTCTATTCTCTTCTCCTTCGTGTATGCATAAAGTTTACTCTTAAATATGCGGATACTTTCTGCTTCAGTCACAGCCACCGACATTCTCTTGTCTTGTAAGCGCTCCGGGATGCTACCCCATGTGAAGGGCCTATGTAAATGCAAGTTGTTATTGTTGTTGTTCTTGTTGTCGCTGTTGGATACATTGTCAATCTTAATGTGACTATGAATGTGAAGTGCAGTTTGGGTGGGATGTATTCATTTTTCTAGTATGTTATTTCACAGCACAAAACTGCCCCTTGTTTTTACATGAATTGGCACTAAATTGGCAAGCTAACTAAGGGAGGCCATCAAGATGCCTGGGGTGGGAAATGGAAACAAAAAAGAGTTGCTCCTCTGTGGTTAGAACTAAGACATAGTTCTGAGGCAGAGTTGAGGACACTCTATTCTGTAGCTGGCAGTTCTACACATGATCTGAAAGTACTTGATGCTGACACTGGAAAAATATAATCGCTTCTCCAACATGAGAATGTCTCCTAATGAACATAAATATTCATTAAAAATGTGATTTGGTGCAGCTAACTACTGACCACTTGTGATTTCACAATTTCTTCACAAAAGATAGCACTGGTTAGAAATATGATTTGCAGTAAATTTGTGAATCAGAAATAGAAATGACAGAATCCCATTCCCCATCTTACATGCATATTGTTGGAAAACGGGTACTGTTATGGGCAATAAGACATGCAATGATTTACTTTAAGTATGCAACTTACTTCTTTATTCAGTGGGTTTCAGGAGTTCGATTGATTTTCATAGTCACATTAAGATTGACAAGTACAAGAAAGCTGCTGTAAATGCAGCTGCAATGAATAAAGATACTTCAGTCTGCTCTGATTGTTCCAAGCCTGTCCTGAAGCTTCTTCAAAAATGCCAGGCTCTCTCTATTCAATGGACATCATCTGAATGGAACGTGCTGTTCAATATTCTTCAATAGTCTCCACCTACTCAATCCCTGTTTCAATCCCAAAATACAAATACAAATCCCAATTACTTTTGGTCAGCCTTTTAGCTCTCAGATCTTCAAGCGCTGAACTGCTTTGTTGCTGACAGTACTTGAGCATGTTTTCTAGTACTTTGAGAAAGCAGGTAAAATCTAAGTGTGGATGTAGGATAAGCAATGAGACTGAAATTCCAGTGTTCCCATACATGGAGATGCTCTGCTAGCATCTCTCTCTTGGACAAGATACAAGAATAGGCTTGTTGTCTATTAAATGATCCTTCTTTGACCTCCAGGCTCTCACTGTAATTGCAACTTGTTTTCCTTTTCTCTCATTTTCCTATACTTTTTATGGTCATTCTTCTCCTGAATTTTCCCCTCCTGTTCCGTCCAAACTGAAAAAAAAATTTCCTCATGCTCTTCTGCCTCCCTGAATCCTCATTATTGAAACAAAAAGTCAGCAAATATTTCGTCTGTACACAACACTTTCCCCAAAACCTCCAGACTCTGACACCATTTACCTCCCACACTCTTGTCTCCCTCTTCGATCTAGCAGCTCTGCTATTACCGAACGACAACACTGTTAATTTTGTATTCATTCTCTTGCTCTTTCACTCTTGGTGGAGTCCTGCAATATGAGCCCTTGATCCTTCGGTTAAGCTTCTCAGAACACATTCCCTCTCCCCTCTTCCCCCAGTGAACCTTGGAGCAGAATTGGCTAGCAATACATAACCAATAGAGGAAAATAAATCTGAGGGCAGGTTCTTGCTCAGTTATGTTTCCCATTCAACCACAATCCCACGATCAAAAAGCAACTGTTGTTTTATTAATGACTCATAAGGAGTCCTGTAGCTCAGTGGTTAGAGCACTCGCCTCGCAAGCGAGAGACCTGGGTTCGATTCCCGGCAGGGCAAAACCTTGGGCAAGTTTCCTTACTCCAAATGCCTAATAATAATCCCTCAAGAAAAAAACAATAATAAATTGGTCACTTCAATCCATGACTGTTTGTGGGACACTGCTGTGTCAACTGGCTGCTGCATTTTGCCCACAAATATACAGTCAATTCAATATACACTGTATTCTGTGAAGCACTTTGAGAATCCAGAAGACGTGAAAAGCACCATATCAAATGCAAGGATTATTATTATTTTTATTATTATTATGGGCACTCTGTCATTTATGCCAACACTTATATGTTATTTGTACTTCTGCTTCTTGTCACTGCTGACTCTTTCACATTTAAGAGCCTGTGTGTGAATAATCCACAATTGTTTTGTAATCCATTGAAATCCCCACATCTGATGCATTTCACACTCTCACTCTGACGGATGGGACAGTCCAGCCTTAGGACAACATGATATGCAACAATGGTGCTGAATTTGCAAATAGTGTCTCTTATCAGTAACCCTGTTTGTATCATGCCACTGGAAGGAGATCAGAGTAGAGTTTCAGCAAGTTGAGCTGAGTGGGAGCTCCACTATAACAGTAAACTCCTGATGACTCGTCACTCCAAGGGAAAAGGATTCAGTGATGAGTTATCTGGATTGGCAAGTTCGACATATGGATAAATATTTAAATAAATGCAGCATGATAATTTAAGCATGAGTGACAAGTTGAGCCAGGGTCAAGTTATCAGGAGTTTACTATATATCTTGAGTTACACACAATTATGCAGCAATCCTTGCAGTTTCATAAGGTGTTCCAGTGGACCTTCTGTAATGTATTTGATTTTCATAACCAGGAACTGCTAGACATAATTGACAATGACTCATTCCATCCTGGCCATATGCAAAATAAGAAACAGGAGCTTGAAAATTTGTGCACCAGGAAGTGTTAGTTATCACCACCACCAACAACAAATTACATTTGTATAGAGAGTGCCTTACAGGTTGAGAGGACGTCGCAAGACGCTGGTCAGTCAGGGATTTAGATCCTAGCAAGGGTTTGTGATCAGGGAGGGTGGAGGGCAGATGGGGTGGGGGTAGGAGGGTGACCAAAGGCGCGGTCGAAGAAGAGGGTCTTGAGACGTGCTTTGAAGGAGGCAAGGGAGGAAGCAAGGCAAATGGACTGTGGGATGGAGTTCCAAAGGGTGGGGGCAGAGAGTCTGAAGGCCTGACTGCAGATGTTGGGGCAGACTGGGTGGGGACATGGAGCAGGCCAGAGCCAGTGATCATTAACACAGCTTTGATAAATATAGTCAATAAGGTCAGTCAATAAAAGCCACATGTGTGACTTCCCCACCACCATCCAACTCAGTTACTATGATTGGATCTATAGCCACCCAAACCGCCATTGTACTTGCTGGTTTGCAGAGTGTGGTATTGGACAGACAGATTTCGAATACTTAACTCAACATAAATATTAGGAAAGCAGAGAGCGAGGAGAATTAATGCTTTTCCAAGAAGTGGTTTCCTCTCTTCACTCTCTGCTTTCCTTCAAAGCAAGGGGATCCTGGCGAGAAGCCACTGACTTGAGCCTAGGTCTGAAAAGCACCATTGCTTTCCCTCAATAATCATCATAAAAGGCTTAGCAGCTTTGCTAAGAGGTCAGCGAAATTCTGCCTGATTATGACGTATTCTCAATCTATAACAGATTAGCTTGGTTGAAGCTTCCCATTTGTTTGGGACAGCTTCAGAATAGCCGTTCAGCACGCTGCAGAATCGACTCAAACATACAATAGCGTCACAGCAAAACAAAGTGTTGACAATCCCAAACGTTGTGAGATGCGTTTGAAAGCTGAATATTTTTACTTTATATTGGTCCGCATGTCAGCATTTAAAATCATAGACTCATAGAACATTAAAACACATAAGGAGGCCATTCAGTCCATCGTGCCTATGTCGGCTCTTTGGAAGAGCTACCCAATCAGTCGCACTCTCCCTCTCTTTCCCCATATCCCTGCAATTCCCATTTCCCAAATCTTCTCTTGCAAAATCTTTAGATGGAGGCAATGAGAAAAGACAGTTGACTGCTGCTCACATTTCTCTTTAAGCAGTCATTTTAACCTTCTTGCCACACTGTCCCTTTTCTCTTACCTTCCGCATCCCTATCATCTGGGAGCTGAAGACAGGCATTAAGCAGCATTCTGTATCTGTTGCCACCAATGACAGTAGATTTATATTTTGACCTCATATGGCATCCAAATGCCATACTAATGGAATACTGTGTATCAAAGAGAAACAAATAATTTATATGCTGAATCTAGTTTTTATTCATTTTATTTATTTGTTTGTGGTTTGCTACAAATACACAGTCACTACACTTTACAATAAATCCTGTGAAGCACTTTGAGACATTCCGATAATATGATAGGCACTACTATAGAATCTGAGTGAATCTGCTAAACTTTACTCTAGTGATCCAATTTTGTCTAATAATTAATATGTTAATCTGAATAGTCTGAACTTTCTTTTCTTGTTCTTCCCATGTCACAAATATGCCATCCTGTGTTTACACCATTCTTCCTGCATCCTCACAGTGTTAAAGTCAAAACTCATTCTTTCCCAAGATCTCAAGGCTCTGGCATTCTCTCCCTCTCTGATATCCCATCCTCATACACTCTGCAGCGTTGTAAATCCTGGAATTAGTGTCACCAAAAGAAATCTTAAGATATCTCATTTTCTCTCCTGCTCTTTTCAACCTTGGTATTGTGTCCTGTATGATGAGCCTTACCCTTCACATGGGGTGTCATTAAAGGTTTCTATTTCCTGTAACTGGATGTAACACAATACTACAGGATACACACATTATGCCAAAAACATCAGAATGACACAATTTTTCTACTTTAATTCCTTGAAATCATTGACTCCTGAATTGGACTGCGGGCTCCACAAAATCCTAACGTACCAGTTTCTTCCTACCTCAGAGAGTATGTTTGCTCAGCCATCCGGTTGGAGGTGTCAGACTAATAATAATAATTCTTGCATTTGATATAGTGCCTTATCACGTCGTTCAGACAGCTCAAAGTGCTTCACAGAGTATACTGTAAAGTTAATTGACTTTGCATTTTGTGGGCGAAACGTGGCAACCAATTGCGCACAGCAGTGTCCCACAAACAATGGTAGATTTAGTGACCAAATTATTGTTTATTTTTAGGGATTATTACATCAGGGAAGCGATCTGCCAATTAACTAACAACCCGGTTCCCACTTACTGCTAGGTAAACAGAGGCGTATGGAGTAAGGAAAGTTGCCTAAGATTTCGCCCCGCCTATGTACCTCATGTATTGCCAAGAATGGGTTAAACTTGTCTACAGGGGATGATCGAGATTGGATAATCGCTGAGGCTAGATTTGGACCCTGCCTGTATGAGGGGGATTTCAATGCGCTAGCACTGGAACCACCTTGATCTTTACATTAGCGACATCTAAACAACAAAAAACACTTCTGGGTAGAAGAGATCTTCTGATGCTCATTACATGCCTTCTACCAATTTCCAATATGCCTGAGGTGTGGGACATGTTTCATTATTTTTGCATTGATTCATTGCTTGAGTTTGGCACTGGCTGGAGCGAGGCACAGAAGGGAAGTATCAAAAATGGCCTTTTTTCTTTTTAAAAAAAGTGAAATATTGAAACTTGAAATGTTTTCCATGAGTTTAGATTACATAAAATTGTGCCTCTTTGCTGATTTCTTTGGCAAATGCATAGATTTAATGTGCGCTTGTGTGGAGAATGAATGAATTTCAGCCATAATCCAGGATGTCAATCATAACATCACAGGCGAAAGAGTTTCTTTGCTTAAACATAAAGTGAAGTCTGTTTACCCCAGGTGGCCTTTTAAATGTTCCTCTGAACATTTGCCAATAGGATTTTGAAAACTGATAGCTCAGTGTGAGATCTTTAGTGGGATTTGCTACCAAAATAAATATGATTGGGCTGCTGTTAGCTGCGAAACAGCAAATGGGGGGAATGAGAAGAAAGCAGAAAGCCTTCTGATTAAGGTGTTTAATCGTGGACATTTATTCTAAGCCTGTATTACCTTTCAATGGCCATTTTGAAATCACAAAGTATAAATTATTACCCATTCCATAATTCCTTTATGATTTTTAAGGAATAGAGCATAGTTGTTTAAAGCAAAATGTACAATCTGTAAAATTCAGGCCTATGCAGGCTGATAGAAATTTAAAAAGAGCTATTGTCATTGTTACCAAAAACACAAGGAACCCAGTGAGTTTAAAATCAGATTCACGATTATCTGTTAAGTAGACTCTTTTTCATGAAAGAAACGCAAACTATGCTGACAATCTGCTCACTTCCTGCTCTACAGTTCCCATAGCCACGGGCAAAAGCACTGCTAGGATAATAAGTACAATATGTCTCAGTGGATGGAATGCAAGGGCACTGGACTTTTAGCTGGGAGAGACCTAAGTTTCAGATCCAGATTTCCCTTCGGTGTTAGCTTGACAGTCTCTCGAGCGTTTGGAGGAAACAGGAACAGTTAGAGATCTCTCACACCACTTAAGCATACCTTCTGGTGCCTTGATTGCAGAATGCCATTCCGAGTGCCCATGGGGCTAATGCTGAGATACATTGTCCCACCATTCTGACAGGACAGTGGCACGAGTGTAGAGGAAGCTAAAATTGTTGACAGAGCAAGATAGAGTAGAATAAATTACAGTCATTTTTCTGTTCTTTCTGTTCTTAAAACATTTGAGAGAAAACCGCTTGAAAATTAGGCTGTATTTAAGAATTTTCCACATTCTGAACACCCTGAAATACTACATAAATAGTGTAAATTTAGACCCAAGTGGCATTTCTCCCCATATATCTATTTGAATGTTGCACTTTGCAAAAGTTTGACAAACCTTTTGTGTATGTAACTTAGACTGAATCTTTAGTTAGTTTCTGAGTATGACCTGATGGGCAAACCTGAAAACCAAGGTAACAAAGAAAGAGCTTGCATTTTTATAGCGCCTTGTACATCAAAATATGTCAGTGTCACAATATGTCACAATTACAATAGTTATTGTGAGGTGTAGTGACTTTCTAGACAAACATGGCAGCCATTCTGTACACAGCAAGGTACCATAAAGTGAACAACCCGTAAATCTGGAGGATTGTTGGCTGGGACAATCTCTTCTCGTATTGGACAGTGTCATGGGATCTTTAACGTCCACTTGAAAAACAGAGCATCTCTTCCTCAGTTCAACATCTCAGTTGAAAGACGGCATATTCAACAATGTAGCACACCCACTATTATACTGGAATGTCACCTTAGACTGTGAGCTTAAGAGGGACTTTAAGCCAGAGGCATTAGTGCCACAGACTGTCCCGACCTGACATGACTGGAAATTACTCACTAACATTTTTGAAGACCTTTCTTTCTGTGCTAGGGGCCTTGAATGGAGCCTCAAACACAGGGAGCACAAGTTTGCTGAGGGCTAATAGCCAAAGTGGCCCCGGGATCAGATTAAGTGTTTGTTGTGCTGCCCTATAGCAGAGTTCTAAGCAAAAGATACTGAGGGGTCCTCAGGGCGACACTGAAAATCACCAGAGAAGGTCACTGTTGTAGAAGTGGAAACAAATTATAGTTCGCTGAAGCATTTTATTGTTTATGCTTCTGTGCTTCAGGTCAGTGAAATGAAAATCTGATATTAGATCGATTTTGAGGAAATAGATTTTTCTGAATCCTCAATGAAGCAGAGATATTCTTTGAAGCAAATAAAACAAATATGTGTGTATATATATATACGGTTTTGAAAATCCACAGGATTAGATGTTTGTGAACTGAATAGATAGTAAACATAAATACATTGGCAACAGTGTGGGTGGATTTATTTTATCATTTCTGAAACCATCTAAAGAACATGTTGTTGGGGGGTAAATAGATATTGCCTAATGCTTCATTACGCCCCGTTACTCTGAAGTTCTGAGTCATTGACTTTTCCCTAATTTGAGACCTTTTGAAGCTGTAAACATGTCAAAGCCATGAATGTGAACAGAGTGAAACTGCAGTTGATAACCGGAAGCATGTTTTGTGATTTTATTTTCAGCACACTGCATTCCTGATGTTGTAAACGGTGCTGTGAAGCACGGCATCTCATTCATTACTGCTTGGACTGTGTTTCGATACATTTTAATAGTTCCGTGGTGCTAATGGATTGAGTTTGACAAAGGGAAAATGCTTCCAAATCATCTGAAGGCCAAGTTCTTTGCCGTTTGGTTCCTTTTTATAATAATAAACTGTGCTGATTGGGGAAGTTTTATTACTCAGGTGTTAGACTGAAAGAAGGACAGTTGCCAGATGACTGCCTTGGTGCTTCAGGCAATGTTTTGTGTTCCTTTATTCCGTGGTCTTGAAGTATAAAGACATGAATCCCTTCATACTCGCTGATTCATGCTTTGCAGACTCCTAGGCAATATGAATAATAAATTACAAAAACAGAAGTTGCTGGGAACACATAGCAGGTCAGGCAGCATCTATGGAGAAAGGAAAATGAGTCAACGATTTGGGTCCACGACCCTTCGTCAAAATAATAAATTATTGATTTCATTGAGCTAGCTGACTAGGAAAGATTGAAAACAAGAAATATTAAAGATTATGGGAGTGAGCAGGAGAACGGGGGTGAGATTAGATGGCTCCTGTAGAGGAAAACACCAGTGCAGCATTGCTTGGTTTGTTTCAATGCCATAACATTCTCGAATTCTATAATTTAATACATTCAGTCCAGCCTGGCTAATCTGTTTACAATGATGTGTTGGTTGTCATATTATGGCTTCTAATTTCCTGGAGGCTGCTACTGTTAAACCTTTATTCCAATATTAACCCCTTGCCTTGCCTTTGTCATGTTAGGATGCTAGAAAAGGCAGTGGCCCTGGGTTACAGCAAACCATGTGTCATTGTCCAACACTGTGTTGATCTAGATAGTGATGTATGCATTTTAAATCTTATGTAGTATGTTTAATCCCCCTGCTATTATTTATATTTAATAAAGCTTGATTTTAAAAACACGTGATACAGAACAGTGTACAATACATGTTGAAAAAGCAAACTAAAACCAATATCAACAATCCCTCACCAGATTGCTGTGGGGAAGTGCTGAGTGTAGCTTGATGCTCCCCCNATTGGGGGGAAGGGCAGACTGGCCTCTCACACTGTTTAGATATGATGGTGTGAGGTGCAGGAAGCCTCGGTTGAGAAGAAAGCTGAAAGAGGCACTGTTACCTTCACGTTAAAATAGGTGAATAAAACTGAGAATGCCTCAGGGAGTGACCAGTGCAGAAATGGATTTGGAAACCCACCAACATGCTTAAGAGTATCCAAACCTAAGAATGCCATGCATCCCACCCACACATGGAAGTTCTGGAGATGTTCATTGGAATGGAATACGCACTCTTTCCCTGGAGGGACACATCCTGCTTACCTAATTCCAGAGGGTATTGGGCACAGGTTGGCAAGAGTCAAAGCTTGGAGACCGCAGTGTGCATTGAGGTACTGCTGGCGTCTGACCAGCTAAGAACGCAGAGCTTGCCATTGATATTGCTGTCTGGCAAGCTTTCTTGCTGCTTGTCGAGCTAGGACCATATTACCCATTAGGGCTTTGGCTTGCAGGATTAATATGATCTGAGTGATGAATCCCTGCCCCCAGTGACTGGTCTGCCATTCCAAGTCCTGCCGATGAGCCAGGCTGGCTGTGCTGTCATCAGCAGTGCCCTGGACTACTGCAAACCTGCCTGGCTCAGGAACTGGACTACCGAGACCACCAGAGAAGATGGACTCGATTCTGACAAAATTCCGTTGTCAAACATGTCACAATAATCATTGCATTTGGTACTGCAGGTTTTACATCAGGAGGATGTTGAAAAGCACTGCACAGAATGTTCCCAAGCACTTCATAAGATATATTGTAAAGTGCAGTGACTGTTTTTTAAAATGTGGCAGCCAATTTGTGCACAACATTGCCCCACAAACAGCCATGAAGTGAATAACTGATTTTATTTAACCGATTACTTGTTTAAGTAAGCAATTCAGAATAATTTAAAAGTTGGTCTTAATGGAGACAGAATGCTAAGTAGGATTTTCTATACCGCATGCTACGTTCTTTGTAATATTAATCCTTGCATTTGATATAGCGCCTTATCACATTTCAAAGCGCTTCACAGAATATATTGTAAATTGAATTGACTATTTATAAGTGCACTGTTATTGGACTGATAGTGATTACACATTCAATGATCTTATTGATTACAGAATTCCAGTGCTGACCACCGGGTTCGGCTTGACCTGGGTTTGTGGGACAAATTCAGTGAACTTGCCACAAAGTGCATTATCAAAATAGTGGAATTTGCTAAACGACTGCCTGGCTTCACGAGTTTGACCATTGCAGATCAGATCACTCTGCTCAAAGCTGCTTGCCTGGACATTTTGGTAGGTATACATTCATTAAGAAGATTTATTCTGTGTCAACATAATACTATCTGTCATTGACCTTAGGATTTTGCACCACCCTCCCCTGTCAAAACCAGCTGAGAGCACTGTGTGATCTCAGACATTGATATATAGGATAGGTTCAGTAGTCTTGTCAATGACTCTATCATCTAGACAGCTGAGTTCAGCCAGGAGCTCCCCAGACTCACCTCACTAACTCTCCCTTCCTTAATAACTCTTCTCAAGCAAGACTGCACATCTCGGTGTGTGGGTTTCTCAGCATGTAAAGAACAACCATCATTTAGCCAGTCACACGTATGGCATCTTACAGTAGTTAGAGAAACTTAAGTTTCAGAAGATTAATGATGGTTCAAACAGACAATTTTAAAGCTCTTGAAGTTGATTAAACCATACGTTTCAAAAAGCTTCCCTGACCATTAAGTAATAACCAGAATTTCAAAACAAGGCTTGTTTTCTTTTGTGCATCCTTTTGCATAGAATTGTAATTGAAATCTTGGCAAAAGAAAGTCACTTTCCAAGAATTAGACAGTGACAGAAACAAAATATAAATTGATTTTCTGTCTTTTCAATCAATCCCTTACAAATTGAGCCTTTTTTTCTATCTCTGCGATTAATCACAGCTTTAAACTCAATGAAAAGGCAGATGTCGGTCTTGCTATTTGAATTCTGTATCTAATTGCAGACCACACGTTTAAGTATCAGCCTGGCTCGGTTGGCTGCACACTCACCTCTGAGTCAGAAGGCTGTGAGTTTAAATATATGTTGGGGGTTTAAGCTCATAGCTCCAGTGCAATTATGGAGGAGCACTGCATTGTTAGAGGTGTCGTCCTTCAGAAGTGTTGTTAATGTAAAGTTGTTTTTAGATTTGCAAAAGACCCTTGACCGAGTGACCCACAAGAGATTCCTTTACAAACAAACTCTTGTTTATGTTGGCAAAGGCAGCAGCTAACTCCCTGCTCTTCAAAAAATATGCCATAGGATCTTTAACATCCACATGAACCATAAGATGGGATCTCACCCAAACATCTCACATGAAGGACAGCATCTCCAACAGCGCAGCAGTCTGTCAGTTGTGTTGGAGTGTCAGCCTTGAGTATGAATGCAAGTTGTAACTGGTAGTGTTGAATCCACAGTCTTCTGACTGACTCAAAGGCAAGATTGCTGTCAACCGAACTAAACTGATATACATTGGTCACGACTGAACTAGTTAAAGACATGAAAGTAACAAAATGTAATAATATTGCATTTTTACCTTATTTATCTTTCTTTAAGGTAGAATATGTATATTAGTAGAGTTCTTGATACACCCGCCACAGATTTTGCTTGTATTTTCCAGAGATTTTTATTAGCCCAGCACAGAGGCCCCATTATGATGGAGTCTGGGGAAATGTCGAGGGTTTATCACAGTTAAGGACATGACTAGTCAGCCATGGGAGGATGGGATTGGTATTGATTCTGTATCTATTCCCTCTCTATCTATCTTTAATTCCCACCTTAAAAACTATCTCTTTGGCCTGAGCTAATGGTCGCCCACCCCTCCCGCTTCCTCGTTGCTTGGCGACCAACCGGCCACGGTGCAGCACTCCATGACGTTATCCTCAGTGAAGTTATCCTAAGCTTTTATGAATGTAAGCTGTTGTTGTTGATTCTGGCACTAAAACGTGAAGTGGGTTCCGATGAGAACCCATTGCAAACTCCTCGATGGTTGTGCTTCCCAAAATAGAATCCTAACCAGAACTTTACTCCAAGGCCTGAGGGGAAGCACAGTACTTGGTACGTTCACACAGGGCCCTGTTATGCTTTATGATGGGAGAGTGACACTCACAAGGGTGGAAGTGGGCCACACAAACAATCTACACTTTGGTATTCAGCCATCAGGCTATTTGCTGCACATTAAAAGCACTTTCCTATCAGAAAAACATTTGAGCCAACACATATGCTGAGGCACACAGCTGTGCTAGTCTTACCAGAAATGATTGAAACCAAGGCAGTCAGTGACCACTTCCATCCACAGAGGCTGGAGGCATGAGCTTCAGGAACACTGCTCACGCTACTCTGCACACACAGGGTGGATGATGTGGGGGAATTCTCCAGCACAGACCACTGTTGAAGCAGAGTGCATGCATTATCTTAAATGGGAATTAGATAGATACGTGAAAAAAATAAGAGAAAATGTTAAAGGGTATGAGAGGGAAGCAGAAAAGTTGGATTGGGTTGGAGTAGGATGCTCATTTGGAGAAAACCACCCTTGTAGAATTGATGGGCTGAATCGCCTATTTCTGGATTGTAATATTCCATGATTCCATTGACTCAAAGAATATTTAAGGTTCCTTTCAGTTTGCAATAATACTCCAAAAATTATTGAGGTCTAATCCTCAATAAGAGGAAGTCGCCCTACACATGGGATGTTTGCCTGTTGCCATGGACTTTAAAGACCCTATGGCAGTACGCAAAAAGAGAGGGAGTTTCTCATGGTCTCCTAACCAGCCGTTTTCCAGATAAATTTGGCCAATTTCCTCTAAGGCTGTTTGTGAAATATTTGCTGTGCCCAAATTGGTTGTTGCATTTGCCTACCAATACACAGTCACCACACTTTACAGTTAAATACTGTGAATCGCTTTGACACACTTTGATGATGTGATAAGGTGCTATATAAAATAAAAGGACTATTATTTTACAATTTTTTTGTGCTATCAAGATCATATTGTTAATGTTGGTGAATTGAACACTGTTTTACACTCAGTATCAACAACAATTGTAGCGTAGTTAGATGCACAGTAGCGCTCCTTTTCCTCTGCCCCAGCTTTGTGCAGTAATTCATAATCTCAGAAGAGCAACTCCTATTGTCATAGGGGGATATCCTTTTTCCATAAACCTCTCTGTCAGAGATTATATATTTACAGAGATCCCAGGCACTAATTTGAAAAAGAAAAGTGGGGTTCTCCCAGTGTCCTGGGCAACAATAAAAACAAATAAAAATATTTGTGCATTGAGTGACCACATTTATTTATGCCCACGTCTGGACAGTGAGACTGGCCTTCAGCCACCAGCACCTCTACTGCCCACTGAAAATGCTGTAGGGCTTTATCCGGCAGCATTCCTTTCAGGAAACAACGGGAGTTTACACCTAAATAAGAGATTGCATCTGCCAGAGAAATCCTTTGAGATGACTGTTTTAGACCCACCCATAAGACCAACAAATACAAACCATTCCAAACATCGCCACAAGCAGTTTTGATGACCTGATAATTGGTAAGATAATACAGCTCCAGGCTTGGTTTCACAAAATGCCTCTTGAGGTTTTTTTTTAATCTGAATCATAAATTTACTCTATAGATAACGTTTATTTGGCATATTGTGGTGACATTTTTTCTCCTCGAGGTGAGGGATGCTGGCACTGAGGAATGGGAAATGGCAGCTTTAACAATCCTTGCATTTGATGTAGAACCTAATCACGTCATTGAGTGGTTTTAAAGCGCATCTTAAGTTTTTAACTGTAAAGTGTGGTCACTGTGTATTTCTAGATGAACGCGGCAGCCAGTTTGTGCACAGCAAAATCCTACAAACAGCCAGGAAGTGAATGGCCAATTGTATCTGGGGAATGTTGGCCAGTTCATCGGGACAAATATCTTTCTATTTTTGAATAGTGCCATGTGATCTTTAACATCTATTGACCAGGCAAACAGGACTTCGGATTAACATCTCATCAGAAGGACAGCACCTCCAGCAATGCACCTGATAAGATGCCTTCCTCGTGTGTGCCCAACTTTTGACACTTTTTCCCTCAGCTTGTCGCTAACTTAAAGTGCCACTGGTGGAGGAATTTAAAGTTAAAAAATGAAAGTAGAGCTACGCTGGTATTCCCTGAACTGGTGCTGAATTGATTTGAGTGGTGGCAGGTTCAAGAGCACCACCGGCTGGTCTGAGGCTAGAGCAACAACCTGCATTTATAAAGCGCCGTTCACATAGAGTCAAGTGGCAAAGCACCTTGTAAAGATGGTGCCGGACACAAAGCACAGAGGGTGGGAGAGGGAGGTGTCCATGGTGAACGGCTTTGGGCAAGACCATTTTAACAAAGTAATGGGGTGTTAACCCCACAGCAGTTATCAACTGGACCATCTTCAAAAGTGATTGATCCCACATCATGATAATCATCACATCACACAGCACATTGTGAGTTTGTGGATACATCAGGCTGGGATTCAATTCATGGTAATGGACCTGATAGATTACCTCAGTTGTTGGTGCTAATGATATTTGTTTTTGAAGTAGGTAA
Source organism: Callorhinchus milii (assembly GCF_018977255.1). Classification (NCBI taxonomy): domain Eukaryota; kingdom Metazoa; phylum Chordata; class Chondrichthyes; order Chimaeriformes; family Callorhinchidae; genus Callorhinchus; species Callorhinchus milii. Next base: position 45,127,392 of record NW_024704743.1, read on the forward strand.
CATTTCTATTGTGCAACTCTAATGAGAAATCTCATTAGCAGCTGAAGGCTGCTAATGGCATGTATCTCTTTGATGATAAAACAAGGTGAATTGCGCCCACGAGACATTTGGACTCGCTTCTTTTAAGTGCATTAGACCCATCCTCTTTTAGAAGGTACCAACTGATACTTTTCCCCCACCAAATTTACAATGAATCACTATAGCTCCACCACCTGGAATCTCCCGATCCTCTTTTCCCATCAAATTGTTGCCAAATCTAGACTTGATGTCGCCAACAAGGTATTTTCCTTTAAATTAAAAGCTATGAACTTTAAATCACTTTTAAAGCAATACGCCATAGCTGCGTAACTACAGTAGTACTACTGAGCCAGGCTGACACCAAATGTTTAAGCGTTTAAGTTTAAATGTTTAAGCTCGAGCTGAACTTACTTTAAGTCTTTTGGTCCAAACAGCTAATTCCCTTCAGATCATCTGAAAAAGTACAACTGCTGACTCCTTAATTTCAATAGTTGCTGCTCAGTAATTCACCAAGGTTAAAATCCACACAAAAATAACACAAAAAATATCCACACAGTAGCTCAGTTCAATAAGTGCCAATAATGTATTGACTTAATTTGCTTCTGCGTGTTTGATTTATAAGTATTCCCATCCAATGAAAACTTTGCTATAGAAAATTCTGCTGTGTGGAATTTTGGCTACTGTGTATCTCGCTGTACTTTTCTGTTTCTTCTACAATTCCTCAATCCACTTGACTAAAGACAAATAGGCCGAACGCAATCAAAACTCCCTGCAGGTTAACATCGGGTCTTCACCGAGCAAACAAGCCATTAACTATCCACTTCATCAAACATATACAACTATAGGCTTTGCAGCTCCAATACAAATTAAAGAAGAACAACGGCAGCAGCTCACAGTAACAAGTAAACAGTGAAGCAATAGCAGAGGGTAGAGTGCTGCAGTGGCTCCTGCTTCACTGTGTGATGCCCAGAGATTACTATAAAATTAACTGAGCTAATGCAATCTAGTGACTCTCACCATTGAAATGAATTTGAATGAGTGGATTCTATTCCCACGTACTGTCCCTTTAGAATCCCTAGTTAGCCAGTGATAGCACTCTTTAAATCTATGTTAGCGTGGTGCAATCTTTTGTTCTGCACCAACGCCTAACATCCTGAAAATGTGGCGCTCTGGCATTGGTAATGAGGCGAGATTGAAGAGACGGCCTGTTCTGTGCAGAGGTTAAAATACATTTGCTGCGGAGCCCATTTTCTAAATGTTTTAAGCTGTAAAAATAGAACCAGGTTTCTGCTGAAACCCTTTGAGTTTTGAGTTGTAGAAAAGGACAGCGTCTCCCATTAACTCCTTACTAACACTAGATGTTTGACCAGCAGTCAGATATAGTTGAGCAGAGTTTCCGTTCATGCACATACCCATAGAGCTCTACCCCCTCTGACTTGAGAGCAGTGGACGGCACTGTTTCTCGGTCTTTTTGGCTGTGATCAAGTTTACCTTGATGAGCATTGGCCATGAGGTTATTCCTTGGATTGCATTACACTGGCATTTAGTGCAGTGAAACACATTCAAGTTTATTTTGCTATAGAACACATTGGAGTCCATCCTAGAATTGCCTAAAAAAGCATAATCTTTTTATCAGGTCTCTATAATTTTTCATTATAAAAACATAGTAAAAAGATGGCTATTTACTAGTGCAAAAAAAGAGCCCATTCTCTCTTTTTTTAATCAGGGTTAGCGCTGGGTATGGATCCTGAGGTAGATTGAGATATTCTGAGGCAGAATAGCACAGTGCCTAATGCAGTGTCCTAAGAATGTGCCTTGGACACACATGAACGCAACAGAACATTTATTTGTATTCCCATACCAACTATATAAGTATTTCTCTAAGGTTGACAAACCATCGCCAGTAAGAGCAGAATTATGGACTATTTTTAGACTATTGATGTATGTCTACTAGGAATTTAGTTTAGACTGCCTGAACTCATTTTACTTAGCTCTCTTATCCCATTTGGCTAGATTAGAGTTAAACACAGGCCCCAGTGGTGAAACCCACTGTGGCACCAAATCCGAATTGTGAAATTAGTTTTTAATCCTACATGATGATCGACACATTATACAGTGACCCTATTGAGTAAATACAGGTATTGCATTGTGTTATTTACAGTTGGATTAGTTGAAGAGGTAAATAAAGAGAGACGGTTTGATGCACTAACTAGTTGTTTAAGTATGAATTGCTATGGAAAAAAATGCATTTTGGACAAGCAATGAATTAACTGTACTGTTTATCTAAATCTTTAAGGATCCAAATCATGGTACTGTGAAAAATTGATCACTGCCCAAATCATGATTTGTATACATCTGACTCACCTTTAGATTTTTTAGTCCATTGCCATTTTGAAATTGTTTGTAAATACTTTATTGGTTAAACGGATTAAAGACAATCCAAATGATTTGTTATGAGGGCCCAGGTAATGTGAATACACAATAGATATACAAATCAGCCTGTTCCAACCAATTCACTGCAGATTGGAGGTATTACAGTATCACAAAGCCAGATCTAATTCCTTGAGATTTAATTTTAAAGGTCCAGGAATGACCTGATGTTCGAAGATTGCTGATGCTAAATACCATTACTGTCGCAATCATATCATTGACGCACATACAGCACGCTATATTACATCCACTCCTTATAAGCTGTGGTACAACATTGCTATGCTGTTGTTATTAAAGTAAAGAGAGGGGAGAGGAGACTTATTTGTATGTAGCACACTATCAACAACACATAAGCAAGTACCTGGCAGGGCAAATAACGCTGGCAGAGAGGCAGTTTCAAATTGTTTTTGTGCTAACTTTTTTGTTGTTGTACATATAATTCTATTTTTCTTGAGGAGTAATGATTTGAAAACCCTTAATGCTGGGAACGCGTGGAGTTGAATTCTTTCTTCTGCATGGCATACCAAATCAAACCCAAGGATTATTATTATTATTAAAACCCTACCCCAACACGCCCTCAGTAAACAATATACTCACAGATCCCATTTAACTGAACAACTTGTTAAACAATGTCATTTGGAGTCCTGTAGCTCAGTGTTTAGAGCACTCGCCTTGCAAGCGAGACACCTGAGTTCAATTCCAGGCAGGGCGAAACCTTGGGCAAGTTTCCTTACTCCACACGCCTAATAATCCCTTCAAAACAAAAAACAATAATAAATTGGTCATTTTCAATCCATTACTGTTTGTGGGACACTGCTGTGGGCAATTGGCTGCCATGTTTCGCCCACAAATATACGGTCAATTCACTTTACAGCATATTCTGTGAAGCGCTTTGAGACCTCCAGAAGTGAAAAGCACTATATCAAATGCAAGAATTATTATTATCATGCGAGTATTGCAGTTATTATTCTGCCTCGTAATAATAATAATATCCTTGCATTTGATATAGCGTCTTATCATGTCTTCGAGATATCTCAAAACGGTTCACAGAATATGCTGTAGAGTGAATTGACTGTATATTTTGTGGACAAAACGCAATAACCAATTGCGCACAGCAGTGTCCCATAAATAATTGTGGATTGAGTAACCAAATTATTATTTTATTGAATTTTTTTCGAAGGGATTATTACCCCTGGTAAAGTGATCCGCCTATCGACTAACAATCGGGCTCTTACTTACTGCTAGGTGAACATAGGGGTGTGGAGTAAGGAGACTTGCCCAACGTTTGCCCTGCCTGGGAATCGAACCCAGGACCTCTCGCTTGTGAGGTGAGTTCTCTAACCGTTACGGTACGACCTGTACAGAGAAACATGAGGGAAGGAGTTGATATTGAGAGAAAGGCCAGTGTATCTTCATGATAAGATATTATTTGATATCCAAATTTAGTGCAGACAAGTCAGTGAGTGACTGTTTGACTGTGGCTCTCCTTTGGCTCTCCTGTGGCTCTCAGGCTGAGAGACTAGGAATAAGTTGCTGCCTCCAGATCCAACATTTTGTCTTTGGGATTCCAAACTTGGGAAACTGGTGATTTGAATCTGTTCCTGGCTGCAAATATTCAAGATGAGGGCAATGCCCTGCAAATCATACTGGAGCAATACTGACCATCACTACACTTTACATTGAATCATGTAAAGCACTTTGAAACAGTCTCCTGATGAGAAAGCCTCTATATCAAATGCCAGGATTATTATAATTGGAGTGTGTCTCGCTGACCCACAGGAGGCCAAAGACAATTTTAATTATCTTAAAGGTCCAGCCTTGGCAGTGCTTTCCCTGGTTTCTTTTGACAACATTAAAAGCTTTGTAAGCTTCCTGCTTGGTCCATTTGATTAATGAAGCTGCTTCCAAATTTCTTACAATCTTTGCTCTAAAATTCTTTTCTGGAACGTGTGTTGGAATCCTGCACCGAATAGTGGTCGCCTGCAACTTGCATGGCCTTGGGGAATTCTGGTATCTCTGTGTTCATGAATGGTTCAAATCAGCTGAACTGTTAAGTGCCACATTTATTGCTTGTTTAAGTCCTAAACTGTGATCATTGTAGTTGTACAATCCTTGGGTACATTAGCTTACTGCTGGTGGGAAGTACAGTGGTGGAACCTACAACACTCTTGTCTGAATGGTGTGACCACTTCCCACCACATGAATGTTAAAGTAGCTTATATCTGCAAGAGGCAAAATCACCCCTGTTACTCTCAGAGCATCATTTAAAAGCACTTTGAAACACTTCTTTCAAACCACAGGTCTCTTACTGGTGAACGCTTCTTTATTTAAACTCTCTTTTATAACCACAGTACTTGAGCCTGTGCAGCTTTTTACAATCACATGTTAAAAGTTATCAATTGTCAGCAGTTACACATATACTACTGTACTGTATGTCTTTGTAAAACAGATGAATCATGCTCTGTTAGCAAACCTTTTATACAATCAACAGAGGTACAAACATAAGACAACACTATATAAAGAGCTATTCTGTGGTGTAAAAAAANTATAGAATAAATACCGTATTTGCAAAAATAGGGCAGTTCAGGATTAATGCTTCATAAGTGCAGTCGTTACACTCTAACAGATGAACAATTAACAAATGAGCACTGGCCACAATAAGATCGTGGGAACTTATGGACAGAGAAACTATTCACTTACAAGAAATGACCTTCAGTATAAGATAAAATATCTTCAAAACAAAATGCATGGGGAAACATTTTGTCTTTTCAAAATACTATGTATTATACCTTCCATTGTAGTCAGGTGCAAACCCTGGACTGTTAAGCGTCTTGGGACGTCCTTCCGATGTGAAAGGCCCTCTATAAATTTGTATTGTGTTGTATTGTGCAGTCATTCATCCATTGAGTCTCAATTTCTCTTCTACTTAGGTATAACTTTTAATCTTTGGATGATTCAAAAAGAAAAGGGAGTTTCTCTTGGTGTCTTGGCCAACAATCCCCCAGATAACCTTTAACATGGGATTTATAAAATCTTTTGTGTTCTCCTGCAAAATATACAGAAGTTATATTCTACAGTAAATCCCAAATTGCTTTGAAACATTCTCCTGATGTGAAAAGTATTATATCAAATGCAAGGATTATTATGCCCCTTAATAATCTTTAATAATAATAATCTTTGCATTTGATATAGCGCCTTATCATATCTTCGAGACGTCTCAAAGTGCTTCATGGAATATAATGTAAAGTGAATTGACTGTATATTTTGTGGGCGAAACACGGCAGACAATTGTGCACAGCAGCATCCCACAGACAGTCATGGATTGACTGGCCAATTTTTTTAAGGAATTATTACCTCTAGAAAAGCGATCCGCCAATCGACTAACAGCCAGGTTCCTACTTACTGCTGGGTAAACAGAGCCATGTGGAGTAAGGAAACTTGTCCACCATTTCGCCCTGCCGGGAATAGAACCCAGGTCTCTCGCTTGCGAGGCGAGTGCTCTAACCACTGAGCTACAGGACTCCAGGACTCCTTTCTGTTTGTGGAATGTTGTTAAAATGCCCAAACTATGATAATTTGCACTTTTTTTAAAACTCAAGTGCAGTTTAAACTCACACTCGAACATTGCTTCAGTCCATGTGAAATGGACTCTTTCAGCTGGGAAGTCATATTGGTCTATGTGTTATAGCGTTCTGTTCAGCCACTACCAATGCTCTGTGACTCCCTGATAGCAGCTTCACTTGTGGAAACAGATAAGTATACAGGACAACCTAGTTAAGCTTGAAATAATTTTTACAATGTGTTTCTGCTGACAGAAAGACACACCCTAGTTTTCCAGATAATTATGGGAACAGTATAAATCAAGAAAGAATGTGTGCTGGAGAATGGTGACCATGCTCTCATACAATTGCCAGAAGCTGTGATTAAAGCAAAAAATATCAATGTATTTAAGAGGAAACTTGCACATTCCATTCCAGAAACAGGGAAATTTCCCCTAATAGGTGGGATGCATGCAACTCCCAGTCTGGTTTGGATAATCGTGAGTGTGGGCATGGGTTTCCCAGGGTATTGGGCTCTCAGCTAACCAAAATAAAGAAATGTCTTTTAGCATTTCTAAATAGTCCTGATATTGGTTCATAATTAAGTTGATGCTTGTGTTTAATGAGGATGATGTTGGCCATGTATTAACAGAACTGAATTGTATACTCAACTCTACTTCAATGAAAGCTTGACATTAGCAGAGGTTTGCAGTAGTGCAGGTTGATTTTTGAAAAATGGTTTCCATTGGCACGATGGACAGAGTATTCCAGTACTCTGCCCAAGTGACCGTTCATATGTGAACCTTGGCAGATTATTGAACTAACCTCACCCAACTGCCACACAGCCACACTCCAGTAGAGCCTGCTGAAGAGAGACCAGGAGCAGGAGAAAAGGATGATTTTAACCTCTATCTAGCCTCCCCAGGTGAGGAAGCTTTGCTTGAATCAGGATTCAAACCATAGGAAGGAACATAGGAACAGGAGGAGGCCGTTCAGCCCTTTGAGCCTGTTCCACCATTTAATTAGATCATGGCTGATCTGCAACTCAACTAATCCTTTCAATTCTAATTTCTCGCTTTCTCCCCATATCCCTTAATATCCTGAACTACCAAAAATCTATCAACCTCACTCTTGAAGATGTGGATGGATCCAGCATCCACGGCATTTTGGGAGAGAAAATTCCAGATTTCTATCACCCAACAAGTTCCTGGTGTGTAAGCTACAGCTCTATCCACTATACCACTGGGACTGCCTCGCAGTATACAGTACTTCTTAAAAAGTTGCAATATGATGTATTAAAGTTAGATATCTGTGATTATTTAAGAAACATTTTTTCCCTCCAAAACAACAAAGGGCTTCCTTGACCCATCCTCACCCAAACTAGCTGAACTGTTTAAATAATATTTTGATTAGATTTTTTTTGGAACATTTTCAAGGACAGTTTCAGAATAACATGGAAGTTTCTGTTTCCTTCCACTACCCCACCCACCCATCCACCCCGGGTGGTCCCAGCTAACAGTAATCCTCAGGGTGCCGGAAGGTCTAGGGAAATTGCATTCTCTCTGGCCTGGCCACTTATTCTACACTTTAAATAAAACCAAATTGTAAACACTTTAGTTCTGCTCATCATGTCATCTTCTGCCATCCTTCCTCCCAAGTGCTGTGGGTACAGATTGTTCACAGGAGTTGCTGCTGCTTTCACTTTGTGAAACGCTCCAAGATGCCACCTCGTGTGAAGGGTGCTTTGTAAATGCAACTTGTTGTTGAAGGAAGTGATGTGAGTGACGGTGGATGTATGTGTCTGCACATAATGTGTAGGAAGTGATGACAGTAGTGACCTGACGATCCAGACTGCCATTTTGTGGTGTGGGTAGATGGCCAGTAGTAAGTGCCAGAAACCAGGTTTCCAAGCTTCTGGTGTAGCACAGGACCGGACAACCCAATAATCTGACTTTATTCACATTTCATTTTAACACAGGAATCTGGGTTTATGAAGCCAGATCGCTGTGTTATAACAGGATTGCTCTGTACGTAGAATCTAGAGTTCTGCAGCCTTTGCACATCATAATTAAATTCATAGCCCTTATGTGCACAATATTAGAAAGTTGGAGACAGTGATTCTGTTTGAGGTCCTGCAAATGCAATTTAATTCTAAAGACGATCAGAAAAGAAAGGAGTTTGTGGATTGTGGAGTCCTGCAAGTTTCCCCTCCCCGAGGCAGTGTTGTGCTGTGCCGTGCTCCATCTAGTGCTGTGACTGAGAGCTGCCAAAACATGCTCTGATGACAGAATGAGACCATTTATAATAATCCTTGCATTTGATAGAGCACCTTATTACATCATTCAAACCCTCATAGTGCTTCACAGGATTTCACTGTAAGGTTTAGTGCCTGTGTATTTGTAGGTGAACACAACAGTTAATTTGTCTACATCAATGTCCCACAAACAGCCATGAATGATAATTTTATTTGGGGGCTTCTTGGACAGGACACCCGGAGACAAGGATCTGAATGTGTGACCCTCTGGGTGGGATCAGCCCATCTGCTAATGGAGCCTTGGAGCTGCCAGGACAATAGATTTTTACTGTTAATGCTCATGCGCTGATTTTTTCCTCTAAACATTGAACTAATGTTATTGGTGCTAGTGGCTACATACTTTCTTACCTAAGAATCAGATCTCCCAGTGTGAATGGCGCTATATAATTGCAAGTTATTGTTGTACCTCTGCTAGTGACTTTCATTAACTTTCTCAGTTTTTTTTATTTCATTGCATTTTAAAAAAATGAATTACTCTCCAAACAAAAAACATTCTCCTGCAATATTTAATATAGCAACTTGACCATGAAGCAACAACATTTAGTCCCACTGAGGGTGATACTGAAGTGTAATCGTAATTAAAGTATTACACAGTGTGGCATTTCAGGTCAATGAGCTGCTTAATGGGAGCCACACTAATCCGGGGATTTCATCCTGGTTTGATGAGGAAATATTCTCATCTAGGTTAATTCTCTCTGCTTTGCTGCTGTACACAGTGTCAATGTTTCCTTGAAAAAANCGCTAAGCCTTAGGAGTTTAGAGCGGATATAAGTGTAAGAAAGCCTCAGTGCATAATGTTTCAGGCTGTAGTTGGTCTATATAGGTAATGTCTACTTTCTAAGCCTGTTATGTACAGAAAAGTAAAGCTGGAAGGCCTCACAATTGCCCTTTAATTACATGTTCCTGATGTTTAGGTAGTGCCTGGGGTATGTTGGGCGGGGAGGGGAGGGGGAGGAGGAGGGACTCTTTTTTGCCATCTGTTTTTAGGGTATTTAACTTTCTCAGGAGAGATTGATTTCAGTAATATGTGGTTGGTGCTGCCTTCCGCTCTGTGGCCCTGGGCTGCTGCCAATCAGAAAGGGACAAAGAGCAACAGCATGGGCACAGAAACCTCACATTATTTCAAGCAGGTTCCATTGCGGAGAAGAGTCACATACATTACCCACAGACAGCAGGAGGGAAAGCAATGATTGAAGAGATACTTTTCCTACCAGCCTCCTAACGTGAGCAAGTATCACCTTTGCTCAGAGCACGCCTGGTGCAGAGTAGGTACTCTTAAACTCCAGATTTCTGACAAATTCCCTTTAATGGGCTGCCCTGCATCCCAGCTTCAACTGATATTCCTGGGAAGTGTGTTGATTTAAAAACAATTCTTTGCACTGCTCAAAGCTAGCTGAAGAGAATTCTGTACACATTTTGATCTAGATTCATTTCTTAATTTTTCTAACTGTTTAACAGAAAAAGGAAACTTTTTTTAAAAAAACAGAAACATAGCAACACTAAAGCCTTGTACAAAGCATTTTGCCAGGGATGGTTTTCCAGCAAACCTTACTTAAACATTGGTTTATTTTGAATACTGCTTATGCATATCATTTTCTTAGGCAGTTTCCGCGTTCAGAAGGTTCATAAAAATGAAAGATGTCTGTGTGCTGCAAGCTACAAAGCAATTCAGTATTCTTAATACTATTGTTCTTTAAAAGAAATAGCCCAAGGGTTCAATTCTGCTAGGGCCTCCCTGTTTTTTCTCCAATTTCCCTGCTCTCAGCCTGACTAGTCTTGACATATACTGTATTGGAGTGATGGTCAGCAAACCGACCTTGGTTCAGTAATGAGTTCTTTTCAATCGGAACACACCAAATCTGGTGAGAGGAGTTCAGCAGAGGCCAGCTACTTGTTCACAGGGACGGAAGGAGAATAAGTGCATGGGCCCCACCTTAGGCTTCCAAACCAGAGCCGGCAGCTTTGCGGCTGGAGCTCTTAAACAAAATGCAGACTTTAATCATGAAACTTAACTACTTCACATTCCCACTTTTGCTCTTGAGGTGTATCATGCTTCCCAGTAGTAATTGCAATTCATCAAAAGACCTGGCCTTGTGAGCTCTATTGGCACTGCCTGGGTCTGGCAATTCTCAATTCTAATTGAGGTAAGACGTGTAGCATTACAGTGGTGTGATGCGAAGCTGGGAAAGAAATAACATCATGTTTTTGTTCCTTTTCAGTTTACACAATAACTTTTTGTATATCTGTATTAAGAAGTAGTCCCAAACTTCTCATTCTATGTACTCAGTTTCAGTAAACATATATCTTTTTGAGGAGTTTTTTGTTAGATGTTTATGTTAAAACAAATATGAATCTATAATAATAATCAACAACAAAAACTTGCATTTATATAGCGCCCTTCACGCGGGGTAGTGTCCCGGAGCACTTGCATTAATCTTGCATTAATCCTTCCATTAATTTAGTGTTTCTTTTATGCCAACAGATTCTCCGAATTTGTACCCGATACACTCCAGATCAGGACACAATGACCTTCTCCGATGGCCTTACTCTCAACAGGACTCAGATGCACAATGCAGGTTTTGGGCCACTCACTGACCTCGTCTTTACCTTTGCCAATCAACTCCTGCCACTCGAAATGGATGACACGGAGACTGGCCTTCTCAGTGCCATCTGCCTGATCTGTGGAGGTAGGTCTCTCTCAACTCCAGGAGAAAATTATATGTCTTATTAAATTCCTATTTCCCACCTTAATGTGGACTGCTTCACATCAAGTTCTGATATTTATAGGTATGCAAAAGGAACATCAGAGAGCTGAATTTCTAACTAGTCTAAGCCTGTATGACAATTTTGTGAAATATTAAACATTAAGATAGAATGATCATACGGAATAAAACTATGTGGGATTTCAGGGCTTTGAAGAGGAAATAGTAAGTTATCTTCTCCCGAACTTGCATTATCTATGAGGGGAATGTTTCCTTCTTGTTGGATCTCATGTCTGGTCCGATTGCTCCATATTTATTCCCCACAATTTATGATAATAATCCTTACATTTGATATAGTGCCTTATGTCATTGAGACATCTCAAAGTGCTTCACAGAATTTTACTGAGAAGCGTAGTGATTGTGTATTTATAGGCGAACACAGCAGCCAACTTGTGCATGTAAGTGTCCCACAAACAGCCATGAAGTGGACATTGCTGTTCACAAATTGGCTGCTGCCTTCAGGTGCAAACCCTTGACTGTTGCGCTATGGGGTGTCCTTCTGATGTGAAAGGCGCTATATAAATGTAATTTGTTATTGTTGAAATGAGAAGAGAGAAATTCCCTTCTCTTTTCAAATAATGCTGTAGGATCTTTAAACAAACACCTGAAGAGGCAAATGGGGTACCTCAGTTTAACATCTCCTCTGAAGGATAGCACCTGGCAAACAAAGCAATACAAATTACAATACAAAATTACATTTATATAGAGCCTTTCACATCAGGATGCAGCACTGCCCCAGCACTTCATTGGAGAGGCAGCCTAAACTGTGAGTTCAAGTCCCGATGTGGGACTTGAAGCTGCAAAATTCTGAAGTGGAGAGTGCTACCAGTAAGCCAGGCTGACACCTTTGAGACTGTCTTTTATCCTTTGCTGAAAAACATCTGCAGTGACTCCAAATGTTCATCGCAAGCATCTGAGATTATCTGGACTGGCTGAACCTTGGGCCTCAACAATAATAATAATAATAAACCTTGCATTTGATATAGCGTCTTATCACATCATCTAGACGTCTCAAAGAACTTCACAGAATATACCCAAAGTGAATTGATTGTATATTTTGTGGGCGAAACTGGATTAGAATGTCACTCAATCTACATACAGGACAGCCCCATTGTAACATGATCATTTGAGTCCAATCTCTCAGGCTCCATGTTGCTTTAAAATGTAGAAAATACCCAATGTCCAGATCATCAAGTCACCACTGACATCACATCCTGCACATGCACGCCTTTGGACTTCCAATTCCAGACACCATGGACAAGCAACAACCATGGCTTGTATAGCCAGATCAATCCCTGGGAGACACTACTTAATTACCTCAAAGGAGAACATATTCTCCCACATAGCAATAAATAACTCCTATCACCACCAGGGAAAATCACAAATTCTTGGATCAAGATATTTGTAAGAAGCATTCTGAGTAGCAATACCCAGGAGTTGGTACAATAGATTTGACCATGAAAAGGTGAAGGGTTTGAACTCACTAGGAATCGAACCCAGAAATTTCAGATCCCAGATTACCAGCCTGAGCTACCAATACAAATATCTTGATCCGAGATGTTGTGATTTTCCCTGGTGGTGATTTGAGTTATTTATTGGTATGTGGAAAATAATTAATGAAGAAGGAATGCAGATGTATGCTTCCTTGGGGGAATTTTATTTGAACATATACGTTAGGTTTAATGAATGGGTTAATCTATTCACTCAGCCTAGATCTACAATTAAGTTTCAATGCATCTCCCTAGGATAGTGCAGATAAATTTAAATTTGATCCTCTATCTTATTTCTATGCACTCAAAATGTCACATATCCATGAATGTAGTGTGGATGGAATCCACAAAGAGCAGATACAGTTTAATAGACGTTTTTTTNCCACTCTCCTTACAGCCTTGCTTGGTGCCAGAAACTGGGCTGGAATAGATTTCCTTCTGCAACCTTAACTCCTTTGGTGCTGTCACTCTTCTGCTGCCTCCAATTTCAGTGCTTCTTCCCCTTGTTTTAAATCCACCATTACATCCCTCATGAGCTCTAAAGCTTGATGGTTTATTGCAGACCGGTTCAATTATCAAAAGTGTAGTTGTGGTGAATGTTGACATTGTCTGTTACTTTATCATGTAACAGTGTATTGTGTGGATGGTGTGGCAGGTTGGCACTTTACCTCTGGTCAGAAGGTTTTGCATTCAAGCTCACATTATGGACTTTGATCTCAGTTAGGTTGACAGTGTAGAATTCGGTTAGCCTTCCTTCAGATGAGACATTAAAACAGAGTTCTGTCTGCCTGTACAGGCGAACATTGAAAAACCATGGCACAATTCACAAAGACAGTTTCTGCTTTTCTGCCCAATCCTGGTCAACAATCCTTCAGACAATCGATTATTCACTTCATGGTGCTTTTTGGATCAAGCTGTGTGCAAATTGGTTGCAGCATTTGCCAAGAAATACAAAGTCATTGCACTTAACAATAGCTACTGCAAAGGATTTTTATGTTGTAGGTGCTATATCAAATACAGGGATCGTTTATTGTTTGGTTTATGATGGGTTTAAGGCAAATCTGGATTCCAGCTGCTGAAACCACCTTCAGAAGGCAGTTTCAGGCAAACATTGATTTGTATCCCAGGTGGGTGTAAATCAGAAGCCAACCAAGATCGTTGTAACAAAACACAAAATACTGCAGATGCTGGAAATCTGAAACTAAAGCAGAAGTCGCTGGGAACACTCAGCAGGTCAGGCAGCATCTATAGAAAAAGGAAAGTGAGTCAACGTTTCGTGACCCAAAACTTTCCGACGAAGGGTCATGGACCCAAAATGTTGACTCATTTTCCTTTCTCCATAGATGCTGCCTGAACTGTTGAGTATTCCCGGAGACTTCTGTCTTTGTTCAAGCTCGTTGTAATGTTATTAAAGGAGAGATTGCACAGCTAACTTAAAAAACGTAAGAAAATAAATAACACCTGCTATCACACACATCTTGCGTCAGGCTGGCTCAGTTGGTAGCTTTTGCACCTCAGAGTCGGAAGGTTGTGGGTTTTAGTTCCGTGTCCTGAACTCATTTTGTCTAGTGTGGCTAACACTTCAGGGCAGTGCTAGGGACGTACTGCACTAAAACAGATCATTGATCTTGTGATTTCTCTCCCCCCCACCCTCTCCCCCACCCCCACACACTACCTTTTCCCTCTTATATTATCCATCAACTCGGATTGCTGGAAGATGAAATATTAATCAATAGAAGTGGGAGCATGTCTGTGTGATGTTGATGTGCCTGCATTTAAATATTTAAATGATAATAATCCTTGCATTCGATAAAGCACTTTTCATGTCTTCGAGACATCTCAAAGCGCTTCACAGAATACACTTTAAGTGAATTTACTGTATATTTGTGGGTGAAACGCGACAGCCAATTGCTAAATGAGCCAATAGAAATAATCCAAAACAGTAAAAAGAGAGGCTGTTCAAGTCTCAGTATAAATGTGATGAAGAGGTTGAACTGAATTCTGAAAGGTTAAACTAATGACCCAAGTTCAAATCACAGTCTTCGCTGACATTCAATTAAACCTCTCCAGTAAATGAGATTCCAGGATCTCCTGCTGGTCACCCACAGAACAGCACTGAAAACATCCATTTAGATATTAGTGGTGAACTGTTCCACTCTTCTGACTAAGGAGAGTGCGGATCAGTGGACTGACTAACTTGTGGAGAAAGAAAACACAGAGATTATTTTTAAGAAACAAAATAAAAGTTGCTCTTCCTCGCCTCCAGCCCTCCCAAACTGCACTGAATTGTGCTGTGATACTGCCACCTGCTGGCAGATATCTTTATATGCAAATATTAAAATGAGATAGTTTATAAAAATAATCCTTGAATTTGGTATAGCACCTTTCATGTCAGGAGGACGTCTCAAAGCGCTTCACAGGATTTACTGTGTATTTGTAGGTAAACGTGGCAGCCTAATTGTGCACAGCAATGTCACACAAACAGCCATGAAACAAATTACCAATTTTATTTGGGGGATTGTTGGCTAAGACATTGGGAGAAACTCCCTTCTCATTTTTAAGTGGATCTTTAATGTCTGCTTGAACAGGCACAGACAGGACCTCCGTTTAATATCCCATTCAAATGATAGTACCTCGAACATTGCAACACATCCCCAGAGTGCAATGGAGTGTCAGCCCAGACAATGTGAGTTCAAGTCCCGTTGTGGGGCTTGAACCCTCAACCTTCCGACTCAGAGGCGAATAGAGTGCTACCAACAGAGCCAGGCTAACACATAACTTGCATAGTTCTAGATAAACATGGGAGCTTTATAGTTTATCTGTAATTTCTGATGGTGTGCACTTCAATTGCTCAACTGAAGAGTTATTTACAAAATAGAATCCTTTAAATGTAGGTCAAAAATATAGAGGGGACTGAAATTCAATAGTCAGAGTTACTTGTAAAAAGATTCAGTGCAGACTACTGCAAGTATTCATAACTGTGTCGACCCCCTGTCTGTCCCCCTCCCCCCACAACAGTGAAATTAACAAGGTTACCTTGTTTTTTTTCTTCATGTGATTTTAGTTGTAGATATAAAAAGTACATAGTTTGAATTCCAAGTCTCGTGACTTGAGAGAGTGGATTATGTGACCAGACTGACAAGAGGCAAAGAGGCTGCTTCATAAGAGAGGTTCAATTGAAGCAATGCCCACAGCCTTGGCCTTGGTATTTGCTCTTCCCATTACCTCATGACTTCTGAAGTTTTAGTGTGAAAAGTCTTAGCTAATAAATAGGAAGGAAAAGGAGCAAAGGCAGGAAACCTGGGAAGAAAAAGAAGACAACACATAACATTCCTCTGACTCTCTCTACACGAGGGGTGAGATGCTTCCTCCCACAGTTAGAAATTCCTCTAACCTAGAGGCTGGAAGACATCCAAATAATCTAATCTTCATCCATTCGCCTCATGACTTCATATTAAATACTGTAAAGCACTTTGGCGTGATAAGGGGCTATAAAAATGCAAATTCTTCTTTTATAAGCCACATACAAATAAGACAAATCTGCTGAAAGAGTGGGGGAAAGGGTGTGCAGTTGCCTGGCAGTATTCCATTACAAGGCTATATTTAGGACAGGACACCAAGCTATAGATATGATCTTCATACCCCCACTCTCCAGGGCATAAGCTGCCAGTGGTGGTGAAATCTACATCCTCTGAAACGGCATGGATGGGAGAAAATCCCTCTCACTCTCCGAGAGGTGAAATGGTAAATTACATACTTGCATTTATATAGTGTCCTTCACACAGGGTAGCGTGCTTAACTGCATCTTTCTTACATCTTGAAGTTACGTTAAAATGATTTTTTTTGTAGACCGCCAGGATTTGGAGGACGCAGGGAAAGTGGACAAATTGCAGGAACCACTTCTGGAGGCTTTAAAAATTTATATCAGAAAGCGAAGACCCAACAAGCCCCACATGTTCCCAAAGATATTAATGAAGATTACAGACCTGCGGAGCATCAGTGCGAAAGGTACCCACTGGCCTGGCTGTGTCATTTATGTATTTTTTAAAAAATGTTTTCCTCCTACCTGTCGATTTCTTTGAGATAACGGTAAAACCTTTTATGAAAACACCTTGGGTATTAAGGATGGGAATCTGTGTTGAGATTGGAGATTGCAACAGAGAATATGTCTACATGTCAATCCCATTACATATCACAGGGTTTGGTTAGGCTAATTCATCTTACAGTTACCTAATTATGTAACCTAAATAATATAGTGATGGTTCCTGAGAATATGCAGGGAAATGGAATTAAACTAATAAACTGGTGGAATGGACTCAGTGCGTTGGATGCTCTCCTCCTACTCCAATGAAAACATCTTTGAATTGATTTTGGATTTGACTTTTCCAAGGATTGTTATTATTATTGAGCTGTTTAATGATCATGGCTTTCATATCCTGTTCCTGCACAGTGTGAGGGAACAGCCTATTAAAGCACGAGCCATTCAGAGTAACTGCTAGTGACAAGCAATGTATAAGGGATAAAGATAAAATAATGTTGAATCAAATCGTAACCAGTAGGATATCTCTCTCTCTCCATCTCCGTCTCCACATTCAGGTGCAGAACGTGTCATTACACTCAAGTTGGAGATCCCGGGATCAATGCCTCCCCTCATCCAAGAAATGCTGGAAAACTCAGAAGGACACGACCCCCTTGCACCAACAGCAAATACAAGCACAGAAACAAAGGGAGCCAGCAGTCGAGGACCAGAAGCAAGTCCCAGCCCCAGTCACTCCCCCAGCTCTGCAGCCAATGGACCAGTCAGCCAGCAACCAAATGCACAGTGAGGAATGACGCTGCAGCAATCACAAACATTCCCAAATTGTCATTTTCCTTTCCAGCCCTTCCCCTCATTTATGTTACAAAACACTAAGACCTAAAGGACCAAGATGATAGATGTATATTCAACGTAAACGGGGCTGAAACTCTTTGACCCTAACGGGCTTTTACAATTTTTGGGAGGCCAAGCCATCAAGTGTGTTATCAGATGCAGCCCTCCTGGATTGTACGCAGTCTGCTTAAAGATCAATGCCTGGTAGCGCCCATGATTGCATGCTGGAAAGAAGCTGTGGGACATGGCGTGGAGCTGTGATTATTAATTTAGTTTGTGGAGTTACTCCTTGGTGTATTCTGAATTTCTCTATGTTGGAGTTTCTGGTGCTTTTCATTGCCTTGCAAACCATGTCTAAGTACATACACCACATTATGGAACAGAGCCTAATTGCATAGGTCATGGTTGTAGAATGCTCTGGTTTAGATAAGATGGAACATTTGTTATTATTCTTACTGTTCACTGTTGTATTTTTCTGATTTTCTTATTAAGAAACAAAAAAAACACAAAAAAATTGGAATGTTATCATCCGTGCACCAGCATTTAGTTCTGTTAAATAAACAGGGATTCATTTCCACCTCCTTTTACAATAAAATAAATACAGTTTGATATTTTAATACCTTTCTTCCTAGCACTTTGTGCTGGTGCTGCGTTCATTTCACATTGGCGCAGTTAGCTTACACTACCATGTCGTTTGTATGAGTGTTTACAGTTCACAAGCACTTAAATTACAATTTTAAAAACAATTTCCAGAGTACAGTGAGTAAGTAGGAAGCTAATATTTTTGTGGTAGGATTTGCCCATTGCCTGTTGGTTTTGTACTAGCATACAAGGCTAGTAAAAAATGTTTTTTTTTTAATCCAGCTGTGCAAGTCCATTTCATGTTAAGCAACATATCAAGCAGTAAAGTGCTGTAATGATAGCCTCCAAGGCACAACACTTCTCAGTGTTATTTTGTTGTTTTGTTTGCTTGTACATGAGCCAGTAAGTCAGTTTCATCTGGTGGCCGACACACATATCTCTCTGCAGAAGCATGTATCTTGTAGATTTCTTGTTCTTGGGTACAGTGATTGAGGTTATTGGATCATTCTTGTAGTGTCTGCAGCACTAGTGGAATGTTGTTTTCTAGCAGTAGCTCTGCTCTGTACTCTTACTGGCTCTATTTGTACATTGAGATTGTTTAACAATGCTTTCTATGTTCATATACTGGTTACCTTTTCCATCAAGTTACCTGGCAAAAGAATAAAGTATATTTATTTTAAAAAAAATGTGCACTGGAGTCACTTATTCCTGTGCCGTCAGTGTTTGTGCCAGTACATTTCACAATCAACCTTAAGAGATTGGACTGGTTGATAGCGCGGAACCAGATTTACACACACTAGGTGATTCTAGTTAGCCACATATTTGATGAAGAAATGTGTTTCGACAAGTTGGTGCGATATACAGGGGTTTCCCTGCAGAGAATGTAGGTCACGTCACCAGTGTATCACCAGTAATGTTACCGCTTTTAGAGAGTACATTAGTTTTTTAATTCCCCACCATAGGTCGTTGTCTCGGTCAGTTGTGTGGCAGGGCCAGCCTCCACAATGTCAGACATTGGCTCCAGTCAGTCGCCTGTAAGTACAGTGAAATAAATACTAGTTTCATTTACAGTCAAATCTTATCAAAAGTATAATTTTGAAAAGTGACAGAGAACACAGTTGCTGTACACTGCATAATTCAACTTTCAGAACATCTCCCCAAAAGATTTCAAACTCACAGTTCTTTACAATTAAAATTCTTTGGTTAGTTTCTTTCATTTGGGATATTTCTGCTTCCTCTTCCTATAGGATAGGACAGTCACCAGAATTGTTGTGGTCCAGCGCCTCTGCAAATGAAAACAATTCACCACTTGTTTTAGTCATAAATTCACCAAAATGTGGGCTCTGTTCCATTATATAATCCACAAAATAGTTAATTGACACATAAAAATACACACTGTCACACCACTTTACAGTATGTCTTGTGAAGTGCTTTGAGGTGTCTCAATGACATGATGAAGCACATGGATTATTAGTATTATTATTGTCAGCCTAGTTACTCAGGATACCAAAGGACATTTTCCTTTCAACTGATTAAATTTGAATATAAGTTCATACATGACTTGAGAGACAAACTATACAATGTTCATATACAAGTAACCAGTCACTATAGCTTTTGCAGCAAATCCTGTTAAAAGATATAAGACTTCCCACATGAAAGCACTATACAAAATGCAAATGTTATGTTTATTTCACATCAAATACAGGGATATTTCTTCTGAAGGAAGAAACTATTAATACATTTCAACAAACACATTCCAACAATTATTTTTGGGTGGGGGGCTCATCTGAGTGTCTTGACACATGCACAAACCCACCACAAGGCAGAGAGTCTCCAAGCTAAACTACCAAGAGTTCCCCATGTGTATGGGTTTCTATTTGTCTGGTACGGAGGGTGCTCTCACGCTCAACTGGAGGGGGCATTCTCACTCCGGCAGAAAACTATTCTTTGGGATATTGATGAAGTTTATGCAGTTTCCCATTGCAAACACTGACAAACTTCTCCCTGACTGTCCAGGTAGGACCACATTAGGACTTTGGCTTGTAGAGTTCACAGGAGTGAGGTAAGAAGAAACCCTGACCTCAGTGACTGGTCTGTCGCTCCAAGTCTTGCAAACAAACCGGGTTGGCGGGCCCGTCATCTTGGCGTACTGCTGAACCACCAGCCTCAGGAATCAGACTACCGAGACGACCATCAAGTATTGATTAAATTCTGAAATGCTATTGCGTGCCATGTCAGCTTGTATTTGCATTCTAACTTCATGATCACACTTATTGTACAATGGGTTAAAAAAGATTCCTTTGCAGCTATAGACCCAAAGTCCAGTATTTTCAGTGTAATTGTTTTATTACCTTTTGTTTTAGGCAGACTTGTGTGTGTGTCTTTCGACCTGTATTGTAACAGTATTAGTTTACTCCATCTTGCGCTGCTTGTGAAAAATTCACATACCAAGTAACATCCCCAATGAAGGCCAACCTCACTTCCTGTTTGGAGCTCCTAGCTCCAATGTGGACAAGGCTACAACATATCCTTTACAGTAAATCCTATGAAGCACTTTGAGAATGTCCTCCTGATGCTGTAACAAATGTAAGGATTATATCAAATGTAAGAATTATTGTTACTATTAAATGGAAAGTTGGCATGCAGTGTTCTCATGTAATTAAAGCTTTGTGTCTTACAAACCCTGAGAAATGGTCAACTGGGTGAACATTGACCGTCTCTCAATAAATTGATCAAATTGTAGATAAGTAGCGTTTTTCACTCACCCGATTTCCAACCTCGCTGTTATTATTAGTTGGAAGCACTATAAAAGGAGGTGAATATACTTGGATATGAGTCAAGTGTTTCAATAGATGATTTAGATGTAAGCAGGCTATATGAGTTACGCTATAAGCACAGAACTGGAGGACATGGCTGTCATCCTTAAATGTACAAATGAAAGAAAAGGCAAATGGTCCTCAAGTCAAAACTGAACTGAAAAAGAATGAAATGGCATGTGAGATTGAAAGTTTTTTCATTTTTCTGGAAGAAACAAGATGACTTGTTCAGCTTCTAAAAGTGGAAAACCCCATGGTGCCAAATTGCCTGAGCAATCATTTGTCAAGCTTGACCTAATACTATCTACAATCGCTTTCAAGTGTTTTTTTTTCTTTCGACTTCTGATACAAGGTCATATATAAAATTCATATTTTAATATATGAAAATTTGAACGCATTGGAGTCCTGTAGCTCAGTCTCACACCGCAGGCCGCCAAAACCCTCGTACATGCTTTCATTACATCGAGGCTCAACTATGCAAACTCCACCATCCCCGACCCTGAGCTCGAGTCCATAACTCTGTCTGTCCAGAGCCTTGGGACGTCCTCCTGACATGAAAGGTGCAATACAAATGTAATTTTGTTGTTGTTGAATCGTATTTCTGCTCAGTGTTAAGCTTTTAAAATTTCAAATTTGATTCTAACAGCATTAGTATCAAACCTACTTCAATCTTCTGTTTCTTCAGTGTGTGCTGTACATAAAAGACTACAGTACTAAGAGTACTATACTTCTGAAAGAAATGACTTAGCACAATTGTGGTAATCTGTGATGAATGCTTTTTAAAATATTGATCAAGGCCCAAACTGTAGGATAGCACCAAAGCTTAAGAGTAGAGGTAAGGTTCAGCACCAAGGTTCAAAAGGTAGAGGGAATGTAAGCTGCCATACTACCTTGTGATCCAGGGAGATGAAAATGGCACCAGTCAGTCTGTAAACTCCCAGTTCAGATCCAACTTTTTTTGAATACTGTATTGGTATATTTTCTATTCTTTTGTCCTCGGGTATAAATCAGCTCTTGCTTTTTTTTATATAGAGCCATTCAATAAATCAACAAAGGTCTTGCCTGTGCTTTTTTTCATTAAGGAACCAAAGTTGTATCCTATTTGAGCACCATGTTTTGGATCCATGTTGCTGCAGTTCATGTGCTTTGGTTGTTTTTGGTTTGAGTCTGTCTTAGTTGGGTAGGACTCTCGCATTTGGGTCAGAAAGTTGTGAGTTCCAATCTTGAATTTGGGACTTTGGCTAATACTCTAATGTAGCATCGAGGGTTCGCTGTATTTTTGGAGGTGCTATTCTTCAGGTGAGACTTTTGAGTTCCTGTCTGCTTGTTCAGGTGATACTGTCCAAAACATTTCTCCTGTTGTTCGAGCTAACAATCTTCCTGCTAAATTGATCATTCACTCCCATCCTGTTTGTGAGACACTTATGTGCAAATTTGTCCCCAAGCTTCACTACAAATAGACAGTCATTACGCTTAACAGTAATCACTTTGAAGCACTTTGAGACATTACAATGTGATAAGGCACTATACAAAATGCAAGGATTATTACCTATTTTGCTGGGATGCAAGGTGATATTAACTCACTTGATTAACGATGATATCTTATGGCTGACTAGAAAATATCCCAGACTCATTTACCAACATTGTGCTTCTCTGCTGGTGTTTCCTACACTGTTTCTGGAACTTAAACCTGCATTCAACTCCATTTGAATAGTGCTACATCTTTTTTCTCTACTGGTCTCATTGCCTAGATCTATTTGACTATCAAGTAATTTGATAACAGTACTTATAAATTCAACTGGCTGATGGTGTGTAACTTACAGTTCCATGGTCTGCCCCAGTAGAACATTCTCTTTAAATGGTCAATGAGATAGATGAGTAAATGAGTCTCATTTTATTGTGGTAGTAATTTATCATCACTGGATCATCACATTTTCAGAATAAAAGAATTGCACCAAACAGCTTGTATTGTCATTATAATCTTTGTACAATGTCACTCGGTGACCCGAAAGGTGCAATTATAAAACTTAAATGCTTGCATACACCACCATCTAGTGGCAAATATAAGTGATGCAATTATTACTGGAAGCAATTCTAACAGTTGAAACAAAGATTTTTTTTCTTCAGGTAGTGTCTGACACATTCGAAACCAATCACCATGCTTAACAGAATCCAAACCAGAGTTCCATGCATCCCACCCAACATTTCAACAAAGAAATGCACATGTCTTAAGAAAAACTGAAGAAATGGAAGAAAACTAAATTAGAAATTGATATGAAAATTTAAATATGGGTCCAGGCTTTTGTACATTTCTCTCTGTATAAAAACATATATAAATACTGACCTCTATAAAATGTATTTAAGATTACCAAAGCATGGATCATTCACATTTAAATCTAGCTTTTATCCTTGTTCTACTAAATATATGCTCTGTGTTTCATAGGTAAGGCAAACAATGCAACTAGGAATATTAGAAGCTATATGACTCTTTGATTTGATTAGCCAGAACCTGTGAGATGTTGATTCTTCCACACTCCCAGCCTCCTTCATCTTTAGCTCTTTACCATAACAGCATTCTTAGCAATAATAATAATAATTATTCTTGCATTTGTTATATAGCGTCTTGTCATGAAGTCTCAAAGTGCTTCACAGGATTTACTTTAAAGTGTAATGACTATATAATAGGCAAACACAGCCATTAAGTGAAGGACCAATTTTATAATAATACTTGCATTTGATATAGCGCTCTTCATGTCTTCTCGACGTCTCAAAGCACTTCACAGAATATACTGCAAAGTAAATTGACTGTATATTTGTGGGCGAAATGTGGCAGCCAAATCGTGCACAGCAGGGACCCACAAACAGTCTTGGATTGAATTATACATGGATTGTTGGCCAGGGCACTGAGAGAAACTTTCTCTTTTCAAATAGTGTCACAGGATCATTGACATCCACCTGAATAGGCAGATGGGGCCTCTATATAACAATTCATCCATAGATTGGTACCTTCAACAACAGGCCACGACTGCACTGAGTGAGTACTCACTTACAAGGTTTAGTGAGAAAAGTACTGATTTTGCAGTTGTTTGGGACAAATACAATTTCTGATGAACAAGTGTAAATTTGTAAGTGTGGGTGTGCATCAGAAATATTCTTTTTCACTTTAGTTTGAATAATGATTCTGAAACCTAAAGGTGAGTAATTATATTTCTGAGTCTGCTTTATCATTGCTAACTCTCCCAGGTTGCTCAAAGTATCTGTGTAGAAACAGAGAACCTGCTGGATGTTAACCAAGTTAGCTTGTAACAAAGCAGGACAAAGTGAATCATTGCATTATCTTATTCTGCCTAAAGTTCTGTGGCTCTAGGTTAGATTAATAATAATAATAATCCTTGCATTTGATATAGCGCTTTTCACGTCGGGAGGACGTCCCAAAGCACTTCACAGAACACACTGTAAAGTGAATTGACTGTATATTTGTGGGCGAACTCAGCAGTCAATTGCGCACAGCAATGTCCCACAAACAGTCGTAGATTGAAAATGACCAATTTATTATTGTTTTTGGTTTTGGAGGGATTATTATTAGGCGTGTGGAGTAAGGAAACTTGCCCAAGGTTTCGCCCTGCCTGGAATTGAACTCAGGTCTCTCACTTGCAAAGTGAGTGCTCTAACCACTGAGCTGCAGGACTCCACTAGCCAGGATACACTCTACACTCTTCCTCTATCACTCTGCCTTGTTCCTTCCTTATCTTCAGATCACGTCTGAAGGCCTTACTCTTCGACCGTAACTATGGTCACTTCACCCCTCTGCGTCTTGCTATGCAACTGTCAAGCGCTCTGGGACACTACCCTGTGTGAGGGAAGCTATATAAATGCAAGTTGTTATTGTTTGGCAATTATGTGATACTATTTTGATAAGATTAACAAAACTGAGAGAGGCACTCCGAGGCGCAAGTAGTTTTTGTTGTAAATACTTGCAATTATATAGTGCTGAGATGAAGGGGGCTATATAAATACAAGTAGTTGTTGCTGTAGACTTGACATTCACATCACAAATGAATTTTTCACTAGAAAGGGTTATTTGGCCCATTTAATCTACCATCCCTTTATTTTAGCACAATTCAAAATTAAATGAGTCCAGTGTCTTGACCTCAAACATCCTTCCTGATATCCTGTTCCAACTGTTAAATTACTCTATGTTGTAAGAATAATGGGTACGGGATCCCTAAAAAAAGTGTTGTCTTGATGGTTGATATTGAAAAAAATAATTCAGTAAAATATCTCCAATTTGACCTACAAATAAATTAGTCAAATTAATTTAACCATTAATTAAGCAGTTAAATTAATCAGTGAAAAGCTGAATCTACACCCTGCAGCATAACAGTAGCATTGTCTCAATCTGGACTCCATTCCAATAAAATTCAAGGACTGAACAGTACAGCAAGAAATAACTATTACACATAACGGCAAATTCACTCAATATCAGAAAACATTTCTTGAACATAATCTTCTACTTAACAGAGATTAACCTCCAATCAATTGTTTTTTGAAGAATTCTGAGTATACAGTTATCTTCAAGTTTCAATTAAAGTCCACTAAGGTTCAGTTCAAGTTATTTCAATCTACTGACTGGGCACCAGTCAATAAAATTGAGAGAGGCACTCTGAGGCGCAAGTAATTTTTGTTATAATTAATATTGTCCTACCAGACTGATGATCCCCACTGCTTAGGTGTTTCTCTGCTCTTTTCCAACCATTGTGCTCTTTTTTAATATCAGCGCATCACATCACAACAATCACATCAGCACGTATAGCTTTATAAGTCACTCAACCTAAATATTGAGAAATACATTTCTAGCACCCAGCACTTAAGACCTACAGTTCAAAAATAAATATTTCCTGGTATGTCCCCAAATGTTTCCTTTATACTCCTAACCCTGTTCTCTCCTCTGTTGTCTTGGTGTATTTGAAAGTTTTGTTTTGGGTTTATTTTCTCCGTTTTGTTAAGGGACTTGTTTTTTTTAGTTAATCAGGCGTTTGATATACACAGAAACCCAACATTATGCTGAGGAGTCTTAAAAGAAAACTGCTGAAAGTTCTATATATGTTTGGTATGCACTCTCACTCCCTGGATAGTTGCACCTGATTACCTAATCTTAACAATTTTAGGTACAAATTGGCAAGAGGCAAGGCTTTCTGGGACTACAGAATCTGTATTGAACTCACAAGCAATTCCCATTGCTTCTCCAGCTAGTACTAACTGACCCAATAATAATAATCCTTCCATTTGATATAGCACCTTATATCTTCAAGACATCTCAAAGAGCTTCAGAATATACTGTAAAGTGAATTGATTATGTTTTGTGGGAGAAATGCGGCAGCCAATCGCAAACAGCAGTATCACAAACAGCCATAGATTGAGTGGCCAATTTTTTTTTAAGGAATTATTATCCCCGTTAAAGCAATCTGCCAATCGACTAACAACCAGGTTCCTACTTACTGCTGGTAAACAGAGAGGAGTATGGAGTAAAGAAATTTGCCCTGTTTCACCCTGCCAGGGAATCAAACCCAGGTCTCTCACTTGCGAGGCGAGTGCTCTAACCACTGAGCTTCAAGACTCCAGGTACAGACTGGGAAAAAATCTGATGCTCCTCCATACCCCACAAACAGGTCAGGCTTGTCTGGCATCAATGCCCTGAAAAACTGCAGAGCTGCTTAGTTCAGGAACCCGACTGCCACAGAGGAATGAGTCAATCCCATTATTCTATTGACAAGTATGTGACCTTGGAGCCCAAGCGCCTCCGGGGTGGGGAGAGAAGAGAAAAGGTAAGCATATATAACTCTATAATGTTCACTTGGAGATCTCTTTTCAGAGAATTAATATGTTTCTTTTGTTTTTAATTAACTTTTTTTTCAGATTTTTTTTATATCTTTGGGATTGATTGATTTCTTGATAAAAGTTCCAGAAGGCATTGTAGTTTAAAGGCTGAGCCGCCAATCATTCTATACTTTTACACTATACAAATCTGCTTTGCATTAATGATAGTATTCAAACAGGTGGGTCCATTTCTAAAAGTTTATTTCAAGTTCATTTTAAAAAAAAGCATTCAGGTTTGCAATTCCTCTTCACTTAAAACAGTTAAAATGTGTGCTTTTAGCAATCTATCACATTTCTACAAGGCTACTCAAAACATACATGAAGTTTATAATAAGTAAAAAAGTGAATAAAATTGCATGTATGAATGATAAAATGTTAAAAACATCTACACACAATAAAAACAGGTACAATTTCACAAAAAAACGAGCCAAATGTACAAAAGAATCAGACAGAAGAGACAAAAATAAAGGGACACAAGATACATTATTTTGCTGGAGGTTATTGTAACCTTTGGAACAATTAATCATACATATCCTCAAAGTCATCTTCATCTGATTCTATAAAATATTTCACTTCTTTCTTGGTTCGGCCGAGCCTTGATTGAGATGCATCAGAAAGTGTGCTTGGTTGGAAGTTGTCAGCTGTCTCAAAACCATTGTCACCATCTCCGTCGTCGTATACTGACTTTTTAGGTTTCTAGGATTTTTATAAAATAAGTCATTTTTAAAATCAATCAGAACCATTGGGAGATTTGACTATTTTAAACACAGAACCAACACTTAGAAGAAAATTTAATTGTGCAAATTATTCTAGATTACAATAGTTTATTTGCAAGCTTGCTCTAATTTCCACTTTATTTGATGAAAAAAGCCACCATTAGTGAACATTTAAAAAAATATTCACTAAATATTGTTTTGATTTGTTCATCTATTGTATTCTTTTTAATTCTTTGAAAGAACACCACCTTGAAATTAGAGTACTCTACATGTAAAACTTCCCAAATCACTTAAATAAGAGATTTAAAGATGTTAACCATGTTTAAAGAGATATAATTGAGCGTTTTGAAGAGTGAGTGCAAGGAAATACGGTCGGAAAAATTCCAGAAGATATTGTGGTTTAGGGCTAGACCGACAATCATGAAATAGAGAGAATGGGGAACAAATAGCAGCCCAACGTAGAAAAGTGGAGAGTGCAGCCACTTTTGTAGAGTCATAGAAGTTTGCATAAGTAGGGCAGGGAAAGACCACGAAGGAATTGAAGACCAGGAAAATTCCTTAAACTCAATCCTAAAGCAAAGGAACTTTGCAAAGATAGGAGTAATGAATTTACAGAGGCTTGTGCAAGAATTAACTCAAGCTTCTGGAAATTGGTCACAGGGAGATGGCAAAAAATACCATTTACCAAATACCATATTAAGGACATAGTTAGATAGATCACTGGGAAGGAAGGGATCATATGGGCAATATCCCTAATGTCATGACATCTTGAAAGGACACCACTCTTATAACCTGTATCCTAGCAGAATGTACCAACCATCAAAATACAATACAAGTAGAACACTGAAGAAAGAATGAATGTTTAATTCTTCTATTTCTTTAAAGAGTTCAGAAAAGCAAAACAGCTGAAATATATCTAGTGTATTTTCTACTCCCTCCCTTTTTTCCCCATGTGGTAATACAAACCTTGCTCACTGATGATGTCTTGCTAGGCTTCTTCACAGGGGAATATTCATCATCTTCAGAACCAGACTGTTTCCTTTTCCTTCCCCGACCTTTAGCTAAAAAATGATTGTTCGGCATTATTGTCAGAGAGGTACATTTAAAGTAAACTTCAAAACAATTTTGCTGGACCAAAATATTTGCTTACCTTTTGCTCCTCCAAGTTTTTTTGCCATGCCAAAACCCACATCTAATTCAGAGTCTGAGTCCATACGTTCTGCTTTCTTAGGTTTCGGTGACTGCTTCCTTTTTGCTCCTGCTACCTTTTTTGGCATCCCAAAGCCCAAGTCAGAGTCAGAGTCCCCATGCTCCACTTTCTTAGGTTTAGGTGGTCGCTTAGGTTTGCCTGCATTATCAGTATTGGATGTTTTTTTGACAGCTGGACAAAAAGATCAGATAAAAATATTGAAAGCTCTGGGACCGTTAAAAGAAGAAAATGTAAGCAAATTAAACTGTCAGTTGCAAAAGTTGTCACATTTTCAACACTAGAGCTTTGATACGATTGTTGTGCTACTACAGGTGCATGCATCACATCCTAATGCTGGATAACCACTATGACCCGAGGGTAGTAAAGCTTCCATGGCCAAAATATGCAGTTGCATGTCATTTCAACCAGCAGGGGGATTTTCAACACAAAGCAATACTGACTGTTGTTTCTCATGAGAGATCTGTTACAGGCACAGTATAGGGTTTGATAGAAAGGGAAAAAGAGCAAAAGATGCAGGCAGAAAGGGGGAGGAGAAAAATGAGGGGAAAGAAGACCGTGTGTGTATGGGGGGGAAGAAAATAGAAGAGAGAGATCTGGCACTGTGAGCTGCAATCTGGAAAGCGTTACTATTGGAAATGTTTGGTTTCAAAACGTGTCAAAACGCTTCACAGGATATACTGTAATGTGCAGTGACAGTGTAAGTTGTAGCCAAATATGGCAGCTAATTTGTACATAGCAACGATTGACCATGACGTACATATGGCAATGACCACCAGGAAGTAAAAGGACTCAATTATGAGGAAAAGGTATCAGATAGTTTTAGGTGATATAGTTGACAGACAACCCAAACCAACGAAGGTATAGCTACAATTAATACTAAAATCCTTACTAATACTCAATACTAAACTTATTGTAAAGCTGAAATAGAGAATGCAAAAGTACAGACAAGAAGATAGACAGTTGAGGGTGCGGTTCTCTTCTATACTGGATGTAAATGAGAATAGTAATACATCTGACATCATCATGCAGAAATCAAACCAACAGAAATTAGCAGTTTTAACTCTCCTCTCCACCCATCCAAAAGCAACTACTCACAAAAGATGCTGAAAATAAAAAGTACTTTCCCATCATACAATGCAATGTGCATTTATGTAACACCTTTCACATTAGGAGGTTGTCTCAAAGTGCTTTACCCAGTTGTCTGGGCACTTGCACCAGAGTTAGGAGAGGATATTGAAGAAGTGTGTGTGGGGGCGGTGTGGAGAAGAGAAGAAAAATAACCAAAAGCATAAAGAGGAAGAAGTTTCAAGGTGGGTTTTGAAAGTGGGGAGGGAGAAGGCAAGATGGAGGGACTCTGGGATGAGATTCTAGAGAGCAGGAGCAGAGTAGCTGAAAGCTCACCGACTAATAGTGGGGCACTAAATAGGGGACATTAATTGGGCTGCTGATCGCCTAATAAAGGGAGTAGCTGGGTTGGTAGCATTGCAAGAGAGTGCAGAGTTAAGGTTGGCCCTAGAGAGATTTGAATGTAATTTGCAAGAAAAAAGGGATCAAGTCATATCTGAGGATGAAGATTATTTGAACACGCTTTACAATGAGAGATGGGAAATTTTATGTAAAATTCTGGTTGGACCACATTTGGAGTATCATTTATATTCTTGGTTGCCATATTGGAGGAAGGACATTGTAAACTCTCTCCAGTACGACAGAGTAGATTTACAAGAATGTCATCAGGGATGAGAGGATACAGCTGTCAAGAATGATTGGACAAGTCATAATAATAATCCTAAATAATTCTTGCATTTGATACAGCACCCTCATGCTGGAAGGACATCTCAAGGCACTTCATTTGATTTCATTGTGTATTTGTAGGTCAAAATCATTCCAAGGATATTGGAATATTGTGATAGAACCTCATTTCTGATTGAGAAGTAAACACATTCAAGCTAAGTGGTACTGTTGGTCCAATAGCAGTCAAACTATGCCAGGAAGTGACTGAAATAAAAGTTAGGAAGGGCAAATTTTGTAACAACTTAGCATGTAATTTTACAAATATGGCCAATTTCTAAATAAGACAACTGCCTTAACTGGCTTGAGACAAACTATGCTGCTGTTAGCATAGTCTTGTGAGTTCAAAGCCAATTTTTCGAGTAAATAATCCTTGCATTTGATATAACTTTAAAGTAGAAATGTCTCAAAGTGCTTCAGAAATAATTGTTGTGAAGTGTAATAACGATGCTCCAGGCAATGTGGCAGCAACTTAGCATATAGCTGGCTTCCATAGACAGCCGTGAGAGGGGGGTAGACAAAAAGGGGAGATAAGCAGGTACTCCTTGGAGCTGAACTGGTACAGTTCCTAAGCCAAACATAGGGATATCCTGGGAGCAGGGACTCTTCCCACTCAGCTCTTGTTAACCAAGCCAAATGGATAGGGTGGTCCTAGGTGGACAAGCAGTGGGAAGCTTGTCAGACAGTGCTCTCGATGGAAAGCTATACAATTTTAGCTGGTTAAATTCCAGCAGTACCTCAACATATTCTGAGTATCCCTCTGGGGAGAGCATTGAAATCCAGACACAGAAATTTCCACGTGTAGGTGGTATACATATATGGAACTTTGTCTGGTTTAATTTCTCTTAAACATGGTGAGATTGTTTTGCAAATGTCAGCTGACCAAACAAAAACCTTAAACTACACAGCAATCATTAAGAAAGACAACTGAAAATTTAACTTTTGGACCTTATCTTGGCATTGGTATAGTTAAACTGCAGAATTAGTGCAGTTAGCAGTGAAAATCTATCTATCTGCTCATTCAGCCCGAGAGGCCTGGATTACCAAATCCAGCCCAAGCCCCGAATTTCCAGCAGGGGGCACTATATAGTGATTAGCAGTTGCAAACTATTCTTCCCAGCCTAGAGATGTTAGGTTTAATAGTTGCATCTCAACTGCATTCTTGGTTGAAATCAGCTAACAAAATTAAACAGGAGCCTATAACTTTTTGGTTTGTGTGGCTTAGTGCTTCTTTTACCTAGGTTATCACATCTTTGAAAAGTTAGACTGACCAAGACTAAGAAGGCACTTATCTTAAAATAACAATGTTTCTATTGATTTTGAAATATTTTAAAACACAAGATTCATCTAAATAAGGAGACTGAATAAAATATAGGCATGTTTACCAAAGTTCTGCAGTAAAATCTGCAAATAAAAATTACTAAAAATAATACTGAGACTTTAGCTTCTTATTAAACACAAGTACAAAGTTACAAAATTTAATTAAAAACCTAATTGGGTCACACTATACCCTTTTCAAAAAAAAATACATTGAAACATGTACGCTTGAACTATAGCAGTGAATGTTGAAATGGTTGACTCTTGACAGAAAATAGCAATAGACACTTAAGAAAGAAATGTTTCCCAACTAGAAAAACATGCCTATACAAAAATTCTAACTAAATTGCTGATCTAGTAGTGCGGAAAAGAATAGTTCAGAGAAAATACTTCTTCAGGCTCCCTAAGTTACATTAGTACAATCCAGGTTATTGATGCCAACTTTCTTTCAAAACTGACCATCATCATTGGTAATCGCAATCAAAAGTAAAGCTAAATATTTTATAATACCTTTTTTAGCAGCAGGTGTCAAGGTCTGCGTTTTGATAGAAGGCTTAGGTGAACTCTTGACAGGATTGAGAGATGAAAAGGCTGGGGAAGAATCTTCATCACTGTCTGACTTTAAGAGATCTGTGGACAAGAAAAAAGTTAAATTATTTCAAGCCACAAATGAAAACTATTCAAGCTCAATTGTTACATTCACTTGTTTCTAAAGCTGAAACTATCTTCCAGGGAGAGTTATGTGGACCGCCTTGGAGCTGAGTTGAGGTGGTCTACATATATGGAATTCAGTCTCTTTTAGATACTCTTAAGTACAGCAATGAGTTTCTCCATGCAACAGATACCTGGCTGATAAGAGCTGAAGGACTGAAAGTTTCCTTTGCAATCAATCAATCGCTACACAAATCTAGACAAGTATCCATTAGTTAATGTCTCTTCCACAAAAGGTTTTCACAAGATTACAAGATTGGATTGGATAAAGAAGGCCTGTTGGCTCATTTTACCTCCTTCCAGAATACTCATCCAAAAGATCACAAAAAAACACCCACAAGATCACAAATCCAACTCACACTACTCATCAATAATAGACAAACGGGATGTGGAGATCAATAAATGATTAGAAGATAACATTTCAGTGTGTGGAAACAACAGTCAAATAGTTAATAACACAAAAAGGCATGATTTAGAACAAGACCTTATCATGTCACCACCCAAGAAAAAATAAACTTCAATTTCTTAAGTACTAGTTCTTATAATTGTACATTTCTACATAGAAATTGAATGAACGAGAAATTATTCAGAGCGGTCTACTATAAACTAAAGCCAGTGAATATTTTCTCTTGTTCAGGCCCCTAACAATGGAATTAAAACTAAGTGTGGCAAACAATGGAGTGAGAAAATGTTGTTAATTTCTTAATTAGAAATAGTGTTTTATATTTCGTTGTTAAGTAATTGGATATTTCCCCTGTAGTATGTCAGCATATACATGGAGGCGGAATGAATTAGGGACAGTAATCCATACCCATCACGTTAAACATTTACCTAGATATGCTGCCCTAACAACTTTGAAGAGTTTTTCCCAATGAATTTTCATGCTTATTAAAAGATTAACCCATATGAAATGTAACAAAAGATTCAGCAAAAACATTTAAGCACTTAAATTTATCTTCAACTGTTGCATTTGTTTTCATTTTATTTATACGTTATATAAAATATTCTGATAGAATATTGAAAATCCGATGAGAGAAACAACGGACATCACTAGATCAAGTCTCCGTGTACAGCTAAAACGTTACACAAAATAAAAGGTCTTCAGATACAAAGATTTCTGAAAATCTTGCAGTTTGGCTCATCTGTCAATTTTCTTCCTCCTAATTTTCTTGCCTCTTCTCCTGAAGGTGCTAATGACTGTGGGGTATCACTGCTGATTCTAAACAATCAATGTCCACACATTTCGAGAAAGAGATCACTGAATAATCAGTAGAGAGGATCTTGACTCATTTTTGAAAGGTAACTTGGAAAAAATAACTGACCACAGAATGAAGGAAGCTACCCACACACATGCACTGATATGCTCTTCCTGATCGCCAGCCCACTCCATTCATTTGCTCACTCTGCAGCTAGGATTTTGTCTAGCGGTCTTATTTGAACTATCAACCAAATGCAATATTTTTGTACAAATTAGGCAGGTTGGAAACCTGATCAGATCATGAGACTTCTATCTACAAAACTGGACCATATTAGAACAAACTTTGGTTGAAGGCTATGAAGATACCAAATACCTTCAAGGTAACTAGATCTGAAATGTTTGATCACTCAAATGAATAAATAAATTTTATTGAAACTGGTTCAGTAAGTCCTTATTGTTAAGAGTTATTGATATAGAAAACATACATCCAACAACAAATTGCATTTATATGTTGACCTCATGTCGGGAGGACGTCACAAGGGTTTAAACCTGAGCTGGGGGTTGGAGTCGAGAGGGATGGAGTGCAAGGGGGTAGAGGTAGGAAGATGACTGAAGGGGTGATCAAAGAGGAAAGTCTTGAGACGGGACTTGAAAGAGGCAAGCAAGACAGAGGGGCACCAGGATGGAATTCCAGTTGGTGGGGGGTGGGGGGGGGAATATGGAGCACATCAGTGTCCACCGAGTAGAGGGAGCAGACAGGTCGGTAATGTTTTAGTGGGTCGAATAGGTGGGGAGAAAAAAAAAACATGGGGGACTTTGAAAGTGAGAACGAGGATCTTGATCCTCTGAGGGATGGGGAGCCAGTGAAGCCGGGAGAGGATGGGGGTGATTGGCTCACAGAGCTTAAGTGCTTAAGAAAGAGGACATGTGCTGTAGAGTTCTGAAAAATCTACAACTTGTGGAGGGAAGTCCAGCGAGCCGAGAGTTAGCATAGTCAAGTCTGGACATAATCAACAACAACTTGCATTTATATAGCACCCCTCACACAGGGTAGCTAGCGTCCCAGAGTGCTCGACAGTGGTAGAGCATGAGGCCAAGCCCGGGGGAGGGTAGGTGACTATAGGCACAGTCGAACAGCAAGGTCTTCAGGCTTGACCTTAAGATGGGAAGGAAGGGGTAAGACCGAGGGATAGAGGCAATGTTCCAGAGTTTTGGGCATAGTGGCTGAAAGCGCTGCCATCGATGGCGGAACAGAGGCCAGAAGGGACATGCAGAAGGAGCGGGTAGTGGGTTGGGAGTAAGTAAATCAGAGAGTTAGGGAGGTGCCAGGGCATGAAGGGATTTGAAAACCGGTGTGAGGATCTTGAAATCGATCCGTTCGACGATAGGGAGCCAGGCCAGAACTGGTGTGATTGGGGTCTGGAGTTAAGTGTGGATGAGTATGCAGGCAGTATAATCAAAGCATGGATGAAGGTCTCCTGAGGACAAGAGCCTGAGGTGAGAGGCAGTGGCAGAAGCAGGTAATGTTTCGCGGGGTGGGGGAGGCAGAATGAGTAATGGCACAGGTTTGGGGTTTAAAAGGCAGTTGGCGGTCAAACAAGACAACTTATACAATTCTTTGCAACAATCATAAATATTAAGTTAGTTCTTTATTTCCCGCAGAAAATGTAACTGAATTTAATATCTTTAATACTTAGTAATCTGACCTACCAGTTTCCTCTGATCTTTCAAGATACGATGGTGCAGAGAATATACTTTCTGGCTCATGGTTTTTTGTGGGCTGTAGAGTACTTTTCCGGGCACTAGATCAGAAAAAAAAGTTTACAAATGCTGTTACAAAACTAAGTTGTATTTCAGAACCTTACTACGTTACCAATTTAAATATCTGTTCATCAGAGATTGTATTGTTCACTCCGTAATAACCCCGCTCATGTTTTTTGACAGAATTATTTCTGTTCTTTTACAAACAAAATGTACATTTATGTAGCATCCTTTCATATTGGGTGGTCTCAACATGCTTCGTACAGCTGACAGGGTACTTAAGATTATTTTTAGCAGGGGGGAGGAAAAAGGAAGACAGCTGAGGAGGAGGGGGGGGGCTTAGGAAAGAAGCTGATTGATAGTACAATAGAAAATACTTTTTCTAGGCTAGTCTAAGGCAGACTTTAAAAGTAGGGAATCAGGGGCAACACGAAGGGACTCTAAGGTGGAGTTCCAGAGAGCAGGGATGGAGTTCCAAGGACTCTGGGGTAAAATGGCTGAAAGCTTGTTCATTGGTGGTGGGACCAATCAGGCAGGAGATATGAAGCCGGCTGCCATTAGCTGAGCAGACGAGGCATTCAGGTTAGTATGGTTTTAGGAGGTTGCAGATAGGGTCACGCAAGGCCTAGAGGGATTTAAATATGAACATAAGAAATGCTAGACGAAAAAAGACCAAGGTCCATCTAGTTTGCCTTCTATCTTACTGATAGTCGCAGGCACATATGTTCCAAACTACCTATGTACTATATCCCATAATGTTATTTCCTAAAAGAAACTACCTAGTCTATGTTTGAAAGAATCAATACTTCCTGCTTCAACTGGCTCCCTAGGGAGCCTATTCCACAGGTTTACTGTTCATTCACTAAAATAGTGTTTGGTAGATTTGTTTTGAATTTACCTCCTTCAATCGCAAGCTGTGTTGTCTGGTTTTACTAGTCTGGACAAGTTGAAATAGCCTGTCATGATCTATATTGTTTAGCCCCTTTAGAACCTTAAAGATAGCAATCATGTTGTCTCTCAATCTTCTCTTTTCCAGAGTGAACATGCCCAATTTACTTAGTCACTCCTCATAGTCCAATCCTTCCATTCCCTCAGTCATTCTGGTTGCCCTCCTCTATATCTTCTCGATTTCTCCAATATCCTTTTTGTACTGCGGCGACCAGAACTGTACACAGTACTCTAATATGGTCTCACCAATGATTTATACAGCCTGCAGGCCCACTCCGACTAGATTTCTCAAGCACCCAAAGTCAGTCCTCTTGAAATTTGGCAGTTCTGTTGGTGTTTTTTAGGACCTCACCAACTCTTGTGATGTCAAATGTGAATGCATTGTGGTTGCTGTTGCTTAATGCTTCTCCCACCTTTACGTTGGAGATTTGGTCATCCCTGTTGCTCATTATGAAATTCAAGATGTTATCTCCCCTTGTTGGCTCTTTTACAAAGTGAATCATAAAACAGTCTTCCTTTAACTCAAGAATCCCTTTTCCTATCTTACCAGTAGACACATTATTATCCCAATCAAGTTCAGGTAACTTAAAACCTCCACCCACAATGGATGGTTCCTTACTGGTAGCCTTCCTTATCTCATTCCACAGTTCCAGATCGAGGCTGTCATCCTGGCTTGATGGTCTATATCAGACCCCCAGTAATAGCTTACCTGTTACCATCTTTTAATTCTACCCAAAGTGATTCTGTGTCTGCCCTTTCCTTTTTTATATCCTCTCTCACTTGTGTCTCAATAATGGAGCTTATATATAGTGCCACACCACCTCCTCTTCTCCTCATACGGTCCCTCCTAAACAGCTTATAACCTTCCAGATGTGTATCCCATTGATTGGATTCATTCCACCGTATCTCTGTTATGTTAATGATGTCCAATCTATCACCCCCTACAAGACCTTCCAGATCAATGTGAGGACAAGCATCCGGAATTCGATCGACTGGGGGAGTGGAGAGTAAGCAAAGCCAAGCAAGAATGTGGGATGGGGGAGTTAATAGGGTCACAGAGAGTGGTGCGGAATAGCACATAGGTTTTAGAGTTTTGGATGGTATGAAGCTTGTTTAGGAGGAGCTGGGTAATCCAGAGAATAGAGTGTTGGAATAATCATCTCCAGATGGTGTGGCCCTCATCTCCAGGGCGTCACTTGTCCTATTCCCCTGCTCCACTGACTCATTCCCCTCTCTTGAACACCTTAACCTCGGCCATCCCTCCCATCTCTGACTAAAAATTCTCCTAATTAACCGCCCCCCAAAATCAAGGTGCGGTCTGCTGAACGCACTTAGCTCAAATCCGGCCTAATGGTCCAACAGCACACCTGGCTGGACTACATCAAAACTTACCACTCCGCTCTCCCCTCTCCCAAATCGTCCTTCTACTCCAGGTTAATCCTGGAAGCGAAGGGCAACCCCAGGCTCTTGTTCTCCACCATCAACTGGCTCATCCGCCCTCCCCACCACCCCTCGCAGATTCTTTCCTCCAACTCCCACTACGAGAAAATGCTGGACTTTTTCCTCGAGTCCAAAATCGAGGGAATCCGCTCAGCTGCCAATGGCCTCCCAACTTCCACCCCCTCCCTACCCCGACCCCACACTCTGACCACTATCCAGACCTCCTTCCACACCTTTGAACCTGTCACCCCCATCACCACCATATCGTCCATGAAGCTCACCACCTGCTCCCTGGATCCCAATCCCACCCCTCTTCTTAAATCCCAGCTCCACCTCCTTGCCCCACTACTTGCCGACATCATCAACCTCTCCCTGTCACCTGGCACTGTTCCTACCCCCTTCAAAACAGCCATTATCACTCCCACCTTGAAGAAACCTTCCCTTCACAGCTATTTAGTTACCGACCCATCTCCCACCTCCCTTTTCTATCTAAGGTCCTTGAGAGAGCCGTTGCCTTCCAGCGTCGCTCTTTCCTCTCCTCCCACTCCCTTCATGAACCCCTCCAATCGGGTTTCCGTGCTGCCCACAGCACGGAAACTGCTCTGGTCAAGGTCACAAATGACATCCTGACCATGTGTGAACAGAGCTCCCTCTGCCTCCTCGTCCTCTCCACCGCCTTTGATACCGTGGACCACTCAATCCTCCTCCACCGCCTCTCCTCCCACCTCAACCTTCAAGGTTCTGTTCTCGACTGGTTCAGGTCCTACCTTTCACACCGCCTCCACTTCGTCTCTGCAGACGGCTTCTCCTCCAGCCCCCGCACTGTCTTGTGTGGTGTTCCTCAGGGATCTGTCCTCGGTCCCCTCCTCTTCACCCTCTACACGCTCCCCCTTGGTGACATCATCCGCAGACATGGGATAAATTTCCACATGTA
Source organism: Callorhinchus milii (assembly GCF_018977255.1). NCBI lineage: Eukaryota > Metazoa > Chordata > Chondrichthyes > Chimaeriformes > Callorhinchidae > Callorhinchus > Callorhinchus milii. The sequence goes on from NW_024704743.1 coordinate 45,166,113, forward strand.
TGCGGATGACACCCAACTCTATCTCTCTGCCTCCACCCTCAACTCCAGGACTACTGGCGACCTGACCGACTGCCTGTCCGACATCAAGTCCTGGACGAGGGACAACTTTCTTCAACTGAACGTCAGCAAGACCGAGGCCCTCCTGATTCGCTCTCGCCAGCGCCTCCGCACCTCGGGCTCTGGCAGCATCAGCCTCCATGGCTGCACACTCAACCTCACTTAGTCAGGAACCTGGGGTCTTGTTTGACCCTAAACTGTCCTTTCTCCCCCACATCCGTACCATGACCAGCACTGCCTACCACCACCTCCGCAACATTGTCAGACTCCACCCTGCCTCACCCCTCAGGCTGCCGAAACCCTCACTCAAGTATTCGTCACATCAAGGCTCGATTATGGAAACTCCTTCCTCATCAGCCTTCCCAACTCTTCCCTTCACAAGCTGCAGATCATCCAAAACTCTGCAGCTCGTGTACTCTCGCGCACCAGGTATCATGACTCCATCACTCCCACCTTTGCCTGACTCCACTGGCTCTCCATCCCCCAGAGGATCGAGTTCAAGATCCTCATCCTCACTTTCAAGGCCATCCATGGCCTTGCACCCTCCTACCTCTCTGACCTGCTGACTCCCTACCAACCTGCCCGCTCCCTCCGTTCAGCGGGCTCCGGCCTGCTCCATGCCTCCTGCCCAACTCGCCCTACCAGGTGGCCGGGCTTTCAGTCTCTCTGCCCCCACATTCTGGAACTGCACAGTCCCTTTGCCTCGCTTCCTCCCTTGCCTCCTTGAAGGCCGGTCTCAAGACCCTCCTTCAGTCGCCCTCCCATCGCTCTGCCTTCCCTCACTCCTACCCCACCCCTCCCCCATCCTCGGATCCTGACCCGACTGTCCAGCTCCTTGGGACATCCTCCCGATGAGAAAGGTGCTCTATAAATGTAATTTTGTTGTTGTTGTTGTTGTAATCAAGCCTAGAGGTAATGAACTGTGAATGAAGGTCTTGGCATCCTGGAAGGAGAGGTAGTGGCGGAGGTGGGCGATGTTGCAGAGGTGAGGATACGTGAGCAAATGAGTCTAGATGTAGAAATTGAAAGACAGATCGGGATCGAACAAGACATCAAGGATTCACACCAGCTATGCAAGGTGGAGTGAGCATCTGTGCGTGTCGATGCGGTCAGAGCATTGGAAAGGCACTGAAGCAAAAACAACATGCAATTATAAAGCACCCTTCACAAGGGGTAGCATCTCGAAGTGCTTCAAAATTAGGTAAAAATAAATAAGAAAGCAAGAGCATGTTGATTCTGTTAACGTCCAACTGAAGAAGGTTAGAAATCATCCATTTAACACTTTCCATAGAACCTCATCTCCAGTTCTATACATTTTCAACTGTGACATGGGAAGTACAGTAATAGCTGTTGGAACATCAGAAATAGCTTTATTGCTATAACATATATGAAAGACAATTTATCCTTTATTCATCCACCATCCTTAATTTTATTAAATTCATTTTATGAGTTTCTCCATAGTCTAATCTTTTCTATCTATTTTTAATTTTAGAACCATAATCAAGCTTCCTTCTGCCAGCCCCATTGCAGGTATTTCATTAGCTGATTGATAGGGTGTCAATCTCTAAACCAATATTAGCGTCCAAATTAAGAGGGACTTATGATAAATAAACTTGTCAGTAATTCTCCATGAATAATCGTGAGACTGCCTGCAATTGAAGGCCTAACGGCTAAATATGTAAATTTCCTTAAAAGGAAGTGTGAAATGATCACAGTTCCCTATTTGTTCAACTTTCACATATAACAGGGAAAAACTACGAGTAACCAAGATAGAACCAAATATTTCTAAAACCAAAAATTCTATCTTGCATCAAACTTCCTTTGCCACCTACTATCTAATGACGCTTGCATAGCGGATAGCTGCAGAGAAATACATGTGCCCGTGTTGCCCACCTCCCCCACTATTTCAAGCATGTAGCAAAGGTGGTAACTCCGTACTATCAATGATTATCTTCAAAGAAAAAAATATGGAATAAATATTTGAAAATTGTACACAAGGAATACAAATCATTTACTCACTGTGAAGATGATTGCCTTGATTTAGTAGAGAAGAAGATGTCATCTTCATCATCCTTCCCACCACTATCTGAAGGAACAAACTCAGCATCCCTTTCTTCTATACTTGGAGACTCTGATCTCATCTTTAATTCCTCATCATCTGGTTCCTCTTCAGAAAAATCAAAAGTGTACTTCGGTTTTTCAGCTAAGGTTTAAAAAGAGTCAAAGGTTAAGTACACAATCAATTAACAGTAATAAAAATAATCCTTACACTTGGTATAGCGCTTTTCACATGAGGACGACGTCCCAAAACGATCATAGTTGCAGAGAAATACATGTACTAGCTTGTGTTGCCCATACACAAGATATATTGCAAAGTGGTAGAACTGTGTAATTCATTGGGTGAATTTGTCAACCCACAGCAGTGTCCCACAAGCAGTCAACAAGTGAATGACTAAATTTTATCTGGGGATTGTTGGCCAGACCATCAGGAGAAACTCCCTTCTATTTTCAAATAGTACTATGAGATCTTTAATGTCATAAAAACGTAAGGATTTGCTAGGCGAAAGAAGACCAAGGTCCATTAGTACGCCTTCCACCATCCTGGCAATCGCTTGACATGTCGTGTCCCAAACTATACACTGAGATATTATTTTCTAGCAGGAAGGTATTCTAATTTGCTCTTGAAACAAATGACATGTTCTGCTTGCACCGTCTCTCTATGGAGCCTGCTCCATAAGTTTACTACTTGTCCACCTAAACAGACAGACGTGTTTCGTACAACTGCTAGGGTAAAAAGACTATCCAACCAAGATGGTCTCTCCCACTTCTCCAGCATCGCACCCCCCTCCTACCAAGCAGTTTAGCAAATTCTAACCCCATTTAATGGGAAAGTATTCATTTAATAATAGTATTATCATTTATTATTATGAAAAGTATTTACTTGTCTATGGGAGCAGAGTAAGTAAGAAATAAAAAGTTATAGCACAGGAAAAAATGTCGATAATTCTTTTTGAAATATCCCAGGAAATTACATCAACAAATTTTTAAATAACATAAAGAATTTGGCATATTTTTCTCCTCTAAATAATAATAATCCTTGCGTTTGATATAGTGCTTTTCACGTCTTCTAGACGTCTCAAGCGCTTCACAGAATAAACTGTAAAGTGAATTGACTGTATATTTGTGGGCGAAACGCGACAGCCAACAGCTGTGGATTGAAGTGACCAATTTATTATTGTTTGTTTTTTTCTTGAGAGATTATTATTAGGCGTGTGGAGTAAGGAAACTTGCGCAAGGTTTTGCCCTGCCAGGAATCGAACCCAGGTCTCGCGCTTGAGAGGCTAGTGCTCTAACCACTAAGCTACAGGACTCCACAATAAGTATTGCTACTATGCAATTACCAACTAGCTGTATCTGAAGTTCAATCTGTAACATTTTTAAGTGGAATGAAGAGCATGTAGATACTTCCATCTTCCTCCAACCAGAATTATAAAGTGTTACTATATTTAAAAAGAAATTCCTTCTCAACAGCAGCAACTTTGATTTACACTTTGGGACGTCCCCCCGACATGAAAAGCGCTATATCAAATGCAAGGATTATTATTATTAATTATTATATAGTGCCCTCCACGTCGGACGGCGTCTCAGTAACAATAACAGATCCCGGGGCCGAACCAGGGGGAGGGGGAGGAAGGTGACCAACGGCGCAGTCGAAAAGAAAGGTCTTCAACAGGGACCTGAAAATAGGAAGAGAGGGGGCGAGGTGAAGGAAGTGAGGAAGGGAATTCCAGAGTCTCGGGGCATAGTGGTTGAAGGCACGGCCGCCGAGGGTGGAGCAGGGAACTCGGGGGACGGGGAGGCGGCGCGACCCGGAGGAACGAAGGCACAAACTTCTCAAGGGGGGACATTCCAATTTGTGCCTATCCTTCAGCAATCTCAAAGTCAGGGCTTGGTTTATAGATGTAAAATACATTATTACAGCAGCCCTGTTGCTCCTGGGAAATTCGATCCTTTATGTGTGCGTGGTGAGTGGGGGGAGGGGGGGAAATACACTATTCTATTGACTGTGCACACCAATTTTACTTTGGACATTTATTGCTGGCATACATTATCTGCTAATCCAGTACTCTTTATATTCAATTGAAAATCATTGTAAATCATATATAAATCACCTAAGTCGTATATGCACCCAAGTCCCATTCAGTTTCCTACCAAAACCATTTCTTTGCACTAGTTGTATTTACCACCCCTTAACTCATAACGCTGCTCCCCTACCCTCCACTACTCCCACTTACTGGCTACACTGAATCGCAGGAAATGACATCCTGGCCCATCGAAGCACACGTAGAATAGCTTCATTTCCCGCGATGCAATGTGATTCCAATGTAGCAATAGGTCAGGACACAATGAATCTCAGAAAACATAGTCTTGACTGGTCACTGCATGGGCACTTACCGGCTGCATTGAATTATGCATGAGAAAAGTATTGAATAAATTGGATTTGTACAACGTAGTTTGTTGTAAGTCGGACTTTGCATAAATCATATAAAGTATTATGTACCAGACTGATATGACTTATGTTGAATAATAATAATCCTTGCATTTGATATAGAGCCTTATCACGTCTTTGAGACGTCTCAAAGCGCTTCACAGAATATACTGTAAAGTGAATTGACTGTATATCATGTGGGCGAAACACGGCAGCCAATTGCACACAGCAATATCCCACAAACAGAGGCATGTGGAGGAACTTGCCGAACATTTTGTCCTGCCAGAAATACTGTATATTTAACATCTAGAATCATCAATTACAATCAAACTGCATTAGGGAAATACTTGCTTTAATGCTGCACCCAGATTATCTATCTGATGGATTGACAGTTAAGCAAATTATTGTTTTTGGCTTCAGACACATATTAGGACATCTCCATCAATCACCTGCAGCTCTACGAGGTGCGATTTCTCGTGGAATAAATGTTAATTCAGATTCTTCTAGATCACTATCAGATTTGGATTCAGGATCAGACCAGGGGTTCTTTTTCTTTCCTTTCTTGACACTAGACTTGGAAGATGGAGGTGTTTTCCTTGCTCTGACACCTGAAAATATAGAAGCATATGCCATAAGTAAGAGTATTTGCTAGTCATACACAGAAATAATAATAATAGTCCTTATTACGTTTCAAAGTGCTTCACAGAGTATACTATAAAGTGAATTGACTGTATTTTGTAGGTAAAATATACAGAAATAATGTTTGATATGCAGTATAGTATGTGAAACGTGTCCTCAATTTTAGATTTATATTGAAATGAAATTATTTTCAATGTACGGCTTCAGAAAATGTATATGTGGCAACACAAGTTGGAGATTAGATAAACATTAGGATGATTTCCTAATATTCATTCCTTATAAGTATCTATAAGAAACCAAGTGTGCATGTAACCTGTAAATTTAACTGCTTTTGTAGTGTTTTTATAATTTAATATTCTTCCTTCTATTATACACAAAAGTACCTTTAATAGCAAATTTACAAATTGTAGAAAATTACATGAGGTCTTTTTTTATATGTGAAGTGGGAATAAAATTGTTGGATCTAATTCCACATGCAACATGAACTTTGTACCCTGACACAAGTCTGTCAATTTAAATAAATATATTTCTTACACTACAATTTACTGCATACCAATGGCAGTGAGCTGAAGCTACATGCTTGTTAGAGATGATCACATGCATGATCACTCTAATTTTTCTATCACCACAAAACAAAAAACTGTAAGGAAATGCAGGAAATCTACAATAAATCAGAATATGAAAGAGATGTAACATTTTGGATGTAACCCTTATGCTCAGCTCTTAGACACTGACTTGCAGTTGTATTTCCTCGAGCTGGAAATTTCAACAATAATTTACTTTTATATAGAAACTTTCACGTTGGGAGAACATCTCACAACACTTCACACAGCTGACTGGGAATCCAAACTGAAGGGGATGCAGGGGAGAGTTGGGTAGGGGGTAGAAAAGATGACCAAAAGCATGGTCAAAAAGATAGGTCAAGGCAGGCTTTAAAGGTGGGGAAGGATAGGGGAAGAGTTCCAGTACGGAGTTCAAGAGATTGGGGTCTGAATGGCTAAAAGCAATTGATGGGGGAATGATTTGATGGAATGTCTCTATTGCTAAACTCCTGATCAGGGCAAAACAACCTTGGGTTGAAATCTATCTTTATTAGCTTTGAGATTTCCTTAAGGTTCTATATAAATGTAAATGGTATTGCCTTTTATTTACTAAAGCACCATGTAGCTGCATTTATAATTCAGACCACCCGTAATTCCAGAAGTCAAATACTATGGTATATTAAAACTATGGTAAGTAGATTTGGAAGCAATGCCTGACTGGATATGTATTATTATTTCTGAGGCAAATACAGTGAAAGCTGGTTAAGGCGGACACATCGGGACAGACATTTTGTTATTGTAACTGAAATACCATTCATGCCCAGCAGAGGAGCGCTGCATTCGGCATATAATAATTTGTAATAATTTTCACTTGAAGCAATGTTAACTAATCAGTTAAAGTTAAAATACTCACAGAATTCTGTAAAATCTATTTATCTTTGTTACAGTTCAGTGCCCTTCCCGCCCCAGCAGAGGAGCAGCAGCGCTGCCGCCCTCCTATTGCCGTACGTACCCAATGGACGAGAACCAATTAGCGGTGGATTAGATGTGATTGACAGCCGGCAGCTCCACCCATTCACAAGCGTCTCAGCTGTCAACCAATCACAATACTCCTCCTCCCCCGTGTTCCTTCCGTTCCTCCGCCCCCTCACTGATTGACAGAGCAACTCCAGCCGCTTGTGGATGGCAGGAGTCCACTGTCAATTTCAAGTTGACTCCTCCCATCTACATCCCTCGTTGCTGAACATCACAGAGGGCCCGAGTGAGCGTTCAGCAGCGACCAGCACGGCATTTTGCCTGGAGTAACCGGATTTTCAGCCAAATTAGCAGGCATATTTAAAACAGGTAAGAATACAAACGAATCAGGGCCAGGCGTTTTTTCTTTGATTTACCTGACGTCCGGCAAAAGCAAATTCCACTGTATATGTCAAAAAAAATGCTATTCTTTAATTTATGATACTTTTGAGAACTTTCAATTAAATTTCTAAGTGTTTTGACATAACCGAGGAACTCAACTGGGGTAACTAATAGAGGCTTGAGGATAATAAATTTAAGTTGTTCTCAAATCAGTTTAAGGGCATTTGCTGGTGTTGCCTCTTGTTAACACATTTTAATTTGTTTTAACACACCAGGTTCCTTTTTATCTTTTTTCACCCTTGGAGTTTTGACTTTCGGCTCGCTTGTATTTAACACATCTTCATTTCCTTCTCCAAGTGTTGCTCCAACTTCTTCATCAAATTCCAGCTTCATTGAATCTGCATCACTCTGCGCACAAACATTTAACTGTTAATATCAGAAGTGAACGATTAAACAGTCTGCTGGTATCAGAAGGATTTTTAAAAGCTAAATGCTCTGTGAAGCTTCTTAGAAAACATGTTGAAAATATGAACCAACTGTTTAATTCACTCTCATGTGAGGGGTCTTGGCAAAGAGTCTTGTGAGGAGCCCTGCCATGGAGCCTGACAGGCCAGTGTAAACCAGAGCCCTCACCTTTCCTGCAGAAGCTTCTCCTTTTTGCCACTCAGGCACATAGGAATTGGTCACATTCTAGCCAGTGGTGCTCAAGAATTGGTGAAAAACAAATAGGATTTAATTGCAATAATAAATAATAATCCTTGCATTTGATATAGCACCTTATCACATCATTGAGATGTCTTCATAGCGCTTCATATTGTAAAGTGGTGATACTGTAGGTTTTGTTTGGGCAGATATAGCAGCCATTGAGTGAATGGAGTATTAGGGAATTGATGGTCAGGACATTAGAAGAAATTCCCGTGACTTTTCAAGTAGTGGCATGAGATCGCTTTAACATCCACGTGAAACAGGCAGATGGAATCTTGGTTTAACGTTGAAGGACTCCCCACCTCCATCAACGTAGTATACCCCTGCACCGACCGCATTGCGATGCATCATAGAATATATGGTGCCATCCCTCCAAATTCCGATATGCGACTTGAACTTGCTAACTCAGAGGTGAGACTGCTACCAACCGAGTCAGGCTGACTCCTTGTATTGAAAATCGTACTTTTTAAAAAAAATACAAATAATACACAAAAGATAGGTACCCTTAAATTTTTTTATCTCCTAAAAAACCCATGTAGGTATCTTTTAATTTTTGATCTCCTCTTTAAGAGATCAAAAATTGGAGGGTACCTAAAAGGAATAATGAAGCACTCAGAAATATGGAACACGAGAAACTTAGTATAGCTTTACACGACAAAGCTTGACTGACATATTGGGGATTTTTCAAAGAAATAATTGACTGGATTACATATGACAGTGCATTCAACAATGCTTCTTTATAGCACACATTTGGTTATAAGCTGGGACAACAGAAAAGTGCAGCCGCACTTTTTCCGCAGAATTGGCTATAAACACCCTACTCCCCTACAAACTAGCTATAAATGAAGTTTCTGGCCCACGGGCCACTCAGTTACCTGATGTCACTGTGGGCGAAGCGGCTCCGGACGTGCATGTCCAGTGGAGCGCAAATGGCAAATGGGCTTCACTCAGAGGTCTCGCTGTTGTGATTGTCTGTGTATTTTTGAGTGTCAGTGTGTGTCTCTCCTTGTGTGTGTCTATGTTTTTGTGAATGTCTGTGTGACTATGTCTCTCTCTGTGTTTGTGAGCGTCTGTGTGAGTGTCTCTCTCCTCTGTATGTGTCTGTTTGTGAGTGTCTCCGTGTGAATGTGTATCTCCACCTGCTTTGTGTGTATATCTGTCTATGAGTGTGTGTGTGTGTGTGTGTGTCTCTCTTTCTCTCTCTCTCTCTCTCTGTGAGCAGTGAGCTCCTGTAGACTCGCTGGTTGTCCCCCTCACTCCCCCCAAAACAAAAATGGTCCACCGAGTTTTCACCAAACCCCACAATTTCCTGCAGATTAGCAAATTGCCCCATAATTGTTAGCAAATATTTCCGCACTTTTCTATTGGCCCAGGTTATAACTCAATTGCACTGTGGATTCGTTGTGCATGCATGCAGCCAACCCTCTTGCTCGCTTCCCACGAACTAACTGAGTTTCACACTACTACAGGCAACTTCTGGGTGTTTAATTCACCATTACCTTCACTTTGAGCACACTGCACCCAAGCAGCACACAGAAACAACTGAACTTAGGCCATATCGTATGAATCATTATGATGGTCAAAAACTTAACAACAACAACAACAACAAGATTCCATTTATAAAGCGCCTTTCACGTCAGGAGGACGTCCCAAGGCGCTGCACAGTTGGGTCATGACCCGAGCAGGGGGGAAATGGTGAGGGGAGGGAAGGGAGGGAGCGAGGAGGGGGGAAATGGTCAGGGTGAGGGGAGGGAAGGGAGGGAGCTAGGAGGGGGGAAATGGTCAGGGTGAGGGGAGGGAAGGGAGGGAGCTAGGAGGGGGAAAATGGTCAGGGTGAGGGGAGGGAACGAGGAGGGGGAAGAGAGTCGAGAGGGGAGCTGAAGGCACGGTCAAAGAGAAAGGTCTTGAGACCGGCCTTGAAGGAGGAAAGGGAGGAGGCGGCGAAGGCACTGGGGGATGGAGTTCCAGAGCCTCGGGGCTGAGAGGCTGAAGGCCCGACCACCGATGGTAGGGCAGTTGGGGCAGGGGACGTGGAGCAGACCGGAGCCAGAGGAACGGAGGGTACGGGCAGGTAGGTAGGGGGATAGTAGGTCGGAGAGGTAGGAGGGAGCGAGGCCGTGAATGGCCTTGTAGGTGAGGATGAGGATCTTGAATTCGATCCTCTGGGGGATGGGGAGCCAGTGGAGGCGAGCGAGGGTGGGAGTGATGTGGTCCCGAAGCCTGGTGCGGGACAGTACACGAGCTGCAGAGTTCTGAATGACCTGCAGCTTGTGGAGGGAGGTGGCGGGAAGGCCGGCGAGGAGAGAGTTCCCGTAGTCCAGCCTTGAGGTGACAAGTTAACTCCATGTCTGCGGATGATGTCACCGAGGGGGAGCATATAGAGGGTGAAGAGGAGGGGACCGAGGACAGAGCCCTGAGGGACACCACATGAGACAGTGCGGGGGGTGGAGGAGAAACCATTCGTCGAGACAAAGTGAAGACGGTGAGAAAGGTACGACCTAAACCATTCAAGGACAGTGCCTTGAAGGTTGAGGTGGGAGGACAAGCGGTGGAGTAGGATAGCGTGGTCAACCGTATCGAACGCTGCTGATAGGTTGAGGAGGACGAGGATACAGAGGGAGCCCTGGTCACAGATGGTCAGGATATCATTGGTGACCTTGACCAGGGCAGTTTCTGTGCTATGGGCAGCACGGAAACCAGACTGAAGGGGTTCGAAAAGTGAATGGGTGGAAAGGAAAGAGCGCAGTTGGGAGGCGACAACTCTTTCCAAGACCTTGGAGAGAAAGGGGAGGTTGGAGATGGGCCGGTAGCTTGATAGCTGCGACGCATCAAGGGAGGGTTTTTTCAGGGTGGGCGTGATGATGGCAGTTTTTAATGGAATGGGGACAGAGCCAGAGGAGAGGGACAGGTTGATGATGTCAGTGATATGTGGGGCAAGAAAGTGGAGCTGGGAGATAAGGAGTGGAGTGGGGATGGGGTCAAGGGAGCAGGTGGTTGGTTTTAGGGATAGGATGAGTTCAGTGACAGAGGGTGGGGAAACGGGTACGAAGGTGTGTAGGGCAGGATGGGTAGGAGTCGGAGTGTGGGAGGGAAGGGGTGGGTGGTGGGTGGAAGTTGGAGGGGAAGTGACCGCGGAGCGGATTCCCTTGATCAAGGTTGCCTTGACTATTTAATAAAAGATGGACAATTCTTACTGAAAAATTTCCAATAATGAAAAACATTACATATTACAGTAAATTATCCACATTTTAAATCATCCATCTTTCTTTAGTTGAATGTCAGTAAAGATGCATGGAGTCTTCTGCCCACAGTGGATCAAATTCAAGGTCCTTGTTCTCATGTTCAAAATCCTTCCATTCTACCCGTCCTCTGTGACCTCCTACAACCCAACTGACCCCTCTGCTTAGCAAACCACCCATCAGTGGTGGGTGAGCATTTAGCCATTCTAGCCACTCTCTCTTGAACTCCATCCATCCACCTTGCCCCTCTCTCCCCACCTTTAAAGCATCCCCTTAAGATCTCTAATTTCAACTGCCCTTTTGATCAGCTTTCACCTTGCCCCCTGCTCAGGTGCCCGATCAGCCAGCTGAAGTGCTTTGAGACATCGTCCAGAAATGAAAGGCACTAAATAAATATAAATTGTTGTCATATTAAGTCGAACTGGAAACTGGATAATGGGGAAATAAATCAAAGACAAAATTTAACAATGTACCTTAAATCTAGTTTAAACACGTCTTATGATGTATTTTACTTGCCTTCTTAATCTTCTTAATCATTTTTCTGGTGGCATCAGCCTTCATAGCAAGGGTGACCAGGGGTTCGATTCTCCTGCCATGAACTGAAGGCAGAGTCTCGGCAAGTTGCATCTTCTTAATTTTTGGTTTACCAACCTTGCCCTTAACTGCCTTGCTGCCTAGCCCTGCTAAAGCATCATCTCTTTCTTGGGCTTCCACACGCTGCATTGAAGTAGAAAATACAAGTCAGTTTAAAAAAGGAAATGAATGATGTCCCTAAAAGAAGTTCTTTGTTTGAACCCTCTTAGTTATTCAGGTTGATTATTTCCACTAAAATCTCAGTTAAAATAAATTGCAACATTTATCTAAGAAGTAATAAGAGCAATACAACTTGAGGGAATAATTATTGTTTAAAGTCATTGGATTATTACATTTGCATTCAAGAGTGAATAACCATCTAGTGTTGCGCAGCATTATGCACTTTGGGATATCCTCCCGATCGGAAAGGCAGATGTAATTTTTATTTTACCGCCTCCAAAATTTGCTGTTGACGACCAACTCAGTCACTTTTTACCGCAGAGCCCAGCATTTTGCTTGTTTTCTAGACACTAATGAGAAAGGATATAGGTCTGTAGGAAACACACAAGATTGGGTTGCTGTTCAAGTTGGATTTAAGTGTCGCTGTGGCAGCTTTAAAGTAAGTGCTTTTAATAGTTGCTATAATTACATTAATGGCCTATTTTCACCCGCTATTTGTTTGTGATGTAGGATCTGTAAATAATTTGGCAATATTCAGCAATATCAGTAAAATATTTACTGAACATTTTGGTTGTGATTTACCTTAATCTACATTTATAAAAAAATTCATAGTAAAACTGAGAATATTGTTGAATATTGCCAAATTATTTACAGCTCCTACAGTCAAAAGTTTAAATCTATTCGACCAACAATTAGAATTCCTGCAGCAACATATGAAATGCTTGAAATTTTACTAAAACATATTTAAGAACTTTGATATATTTAAAACATTGTGCTCAGTTCTGCGCACCAGTTTAGGAAGGAAGTCAAGCCAATGGAGAGGGTACAAAAGAGATTTACCAGGATGGTACCAGGAATGAGGGACTTCAGTTATCAGGAGAGGCTAGAGAAGATGGGATTATTTTCCTTGAATAAGAAAAATAATCCTTGCATTTGATATAGCGCTTTTCACGTCGGGAGGACGTCCCAAAGTGCTTCACAGAATATATTGTAAAGTGAATTGACTGTATATTTGTGGGCGAACGCGGCAGCCAATTGCGCACAGCAATGTCCCACAGACAGTCGTGGATTGAAAATGATCGATTTATTATTGTTTTTGGTTTTGGAGGGATTATTATTAGGCTCTGTGTGGAGTAAGGAAACTTGCCCAAGGTTTCGCCCTCTGCCTGGAATTGAACTCAGGTCTCTCACTTGCAAAGCGAGTGCTCTAACCACTGAGCTACAGGACTCCATAAATTGGGATCCTTGTAGTCTGTGTGGCTTACTTTCACATTTGTTCCATTCACAATCGGCAGGAGTGCAATAAACATTACAGTTCTGAATCAGTCAGCCAGCACCTTTCTAAAGTGGGGAAAAGTGATGAATACTAGTCTGTTTGCATTGCTCATTTACACCAGCTCTAAAACCATCAAGTACTTAAGCTTAAAATCAACAACAACAACAAGATTCCATTTATAAAGCGCCTTTCACGTCAGGAGGACGTCCCATCAATAAAATCAATACATGTATAAATTTTGAAACAAAATCTCCATTACTTCAACTATCCTGAAAGCTTTTACAGTTTTAAGGCTGCTAAGTGACCAGTCTTTGCATGCAAGCCCGGAATCAAATGCTAACAAACTATATGAAGTTGGGCGCATCAATCGAGTTTAATCCTTCCGTCACCTCAGTATATTCACTTTTTATAGAGGTCACAAGGAAAGGGATCAGGAGCAGGATCCCTGACTGACTTTTCCCTCCCTAACCTTAAGGAAGCAAGAAGGTTAAGAGGAGACTTAATAGAAGTTTTCAAAATTATGAGGGGATTCGATAGGGTGAAAAGGAGAAACTATTTCCACTGGCAGGTGTGTCGGTAACCCGAGGACACCGATTTAAAATAGTTGTTAAAAGAAACAGAGGTGAGGAGAAATTTTTTCACACAGCGTGTTGTTCAGATCTGGAATGTATTACCTGAAAGGGTGGTGGAAGCCAATTCGATAACAACTTTTAGGAGAGAAGTAGATAATTATTTGGGGAGGACAAGTTTACAGGATTATGGGGAGAGAGTGGGGGAGTGGGATTGAATTGGATAGCTCTTTTCGAAGAGCCGACACAGACACGATGGGCTGAATGGCCTCCTTCTGTGCTGTAAAATTTTATGCTTATCACCTCAGTTTTACAACTCAAATTCAACAACATTGCATCTTATAGCTGTGACAAACTGTTGTACAGCTTCTTCAGATTGAATTCATCAGATTATTTCTCCCAGACCTAATGTTTCCAATTTTGGTACAGATGCTATAACAAGCACACTACTATCTCTGAAGACTCCAATAGTGGGTTTATTTTACCAGTGCCTTTAATTAGAGCAGTACTCCAACTTTAATATAACACTGCCACCAAACCTGTGCTAGTATTTTAATAGTAATAATCTTTGCATTTGATATAGTGCCCTATCATGTCGTTGAGAAGTCTCAAAAGTGCTTCACAGAATATATTATAAAGTGGATTGACTGTATATTTTGTGGGTGAAACGCAGCAGACAATTGCGCACAGCAATATCCCACAAAATTTGATCGAGTGACCAAATTATTTATGTTTTAAGGGATTATTACCCTGGAAAGCGTTCGCCAATCAACTAACAACCGGGTTCCTATTTAATGCTAGGTAAAGAGTAAGGAAACTTGTCAAGAGGTTTCATCCCACCCGGGAATCAAACCCGGATCCTCTCATTTGCGCGGCAAATGTTCTAACCATTGTGCTAGGGGACACCTTAATTTTTTTCTGACTCCTCATGGCTCAAGTAGCTCAGCCTGCCTACAAAGGTCAGCATGCAGAATATAATATATGCACCTTAGTTTATTAAAGAAAGCGGAGGAGAGAAAAAATTAGCTACAATTTAAAATAGCACATCCTTGACCAGGAATGTCTCCATCTACCTCCGCCAGCTTTCACCCCCATTCATACTTTCATAATCTCCTGCCTCGATTTTTTAAATCAATTCCTCGCCTGTCTCCCCAGCTCCACTATAAACAAGGTCCAAATTAATCCAAAACTCTGCTATCCCCTCTTCACTGGTACCAGACTCCTCACCCCATCACCCGAGTTCTTAAGAAAATAAGAAATTCTGGACGAGAAAAGACCAAGGTCCATCTAGTTCGCCTTCCACTTTCCTGGCAGTCGCTTGCACATATGTCTGGCCAGGCACCATTGACTCCTTGTTACAGAACGGATTGATTTCAAGATCCTCACTCACTTTCAAATCAGTTCACATACTGTTACTACCCTACCTTTCTGATTTTCGCACATCCTAATCCACTCCACTAAATGCCACCTTCACTCAGCTGGCTCGGATCTAATGCGCAATTCTCATCCCTTTGCTCTACCACTGGTGTCGCGCTCTCAGCCACTATGCTCCGAATCTCTTGAACTCCCTGCCTCAATCCCTCTTCGTATTCTTCAAATCACCTGAAGACTTCACTTCACCTCCCCCTTTTCCAGCCTGGCATCAAATCACACCACTGCTGATTGTTCCAAGATGCTACCCGCATAAAGGATGCTATACAAATGTATGTTGCTGTTGTTAAAAACCAAGTACACATTCAAAATCCATTAAAATAAAGTATTCAGATGGATAGTTATTCTGTGGTTCGGTTAAACTTACATCAAGCTCTTCAACAAAGGCCGCTAAATCATCTTTCCACAATTCAGTAGCACTTTTCCTCTTCAGATTGTCAAGCTCCTTTCCCTAAAACATTGTTTAAGACGTGGTTTAATGTCACAGCAATTAATGATAAAGATCTTTTAATGTAAAACAAAAGTGGATTAGCCAGTGCATTACTTTTGAATCTTTCTGTTTCAAAAGTTCATCTACTTTCTCCTTTGAAAGGCACCAGAGAGGCATGTTCATGATGTAGTTGAAATCTGGTCCAGTGCCAGCAATTGATAGACTTGAATTATCATCTAGTTCCAATGCATCCTCTTCTGTTGCTGACTGTAAAAACAATTAGTTGTAAACAACTGACAAGGTCAAATAACACATTTTCATTACTTGTATTTATATGTAATACAAAATCACAGTACTGTGTAGGTTAGATCGTTAAGGCATTGTTCTAGGGCTCGGTCTAATAACCTCAGCTTGGAATCTATGTATGAAAAAATAATACTAATTTAAACAAAATCAAAATCTAAACGATTTCTAAAAAATGCCATTTTGGATTTCTAAAAAATGTCATTTTGGCTTCTATGTTTGTGTGATTTCATGACCTAGTTGCACAATCAAACCCAAACATCACTGGTGGGCAAATGGGAGCCAAGGACTAGCAAAGAAATGCCACATTTTGGTTGTGATTTTATTTTAAAAATAAATATAACTGAAAGAAAGTAAGCAACTCCAAATTAGTCTAATCTTACAACATTTTAAAATTTTCCTCAAGTCCCACCATCCATTCTGGATGTGGGATTCACATTGGAAATATTGCTGGTTGAATCACTAAAACTGATCTCAAAACGTTTTATTGATCAATTCAATAGCAGATACTATAAATTATGTAAGAAGCCATCAAGCTAATTTTCAGTACATTTTAGAGTGTTAAACAGAGACCTGTTCTGCAGGATCAATTTGTCCACAGTACCAGCTGCCCTATTATTTCAGATGAGATAACTCATCTACAGAACAGAAAGGGTTAATCTATTTTTATTTATTGTTTTTATTTATGTGTTCAATGAAAAGAGGCACTGAAGAGAGCAGGGGAAACCCAGAGAGCAAATGTGAGAGAAAGCCATAAATGCCAAATCTTTTTTTAAATAACATGACTGTAAAGTATATATTATATATAATACACACTTATTTTCTGTTATTACTTATTATAAGTTATTATCACTTATTATAAGTTCCTTATAATCACAAACCACAAACCCTCTAAAGTGTACCTGCACCTTCGATTTGGGTAAATACATTCAAAGTAATAATCAGCAGATTTTTCATGATATTGCATTCTACCTTCTCATGTGCATCTTTCCAGGCTTTGACTGGATCAGATTCATAACCTCGCTGAACAAGCATCTGACAAAGATCCTTCTTGGATTTATTTTCTAAACAGGAATTTAAAAAGGTTCGAGTTTCAGTAAGGCAAATTATACATATATCATGAGCAATTTAAATTATTATAAATGACAAATTGCTCAACATTGCGCCATTGTTAATGAGAAAGAGTCACAGAATAATGTTGTCATGCGACATGTTTACGAACAGAATGTTAAGATTCGTCTCTCCTGCAAAAAAAATGAAGCTTATATTTAGAATTTTCAAATATTAAGATAATATTCTATAGCGCAACTAACCTCCATGGAGGGGGAGATAAGCAGAGTCTGCTTGCAGCTGAACTGGCTCCAAGGTGACATGTTTGGCAATGGAATGACTGAATTTAGCCCACCCTATGTGGCGCTTTGTTGATTGCAGCCCAGCTAGCCTTCCCACTTAGCTCCCATTGGCCCTGCAAGCTAAAGCTCTAATGGTAGGGTGGTCCGAGCTGGACAGGCAGTAGGAAAGCTTGTCAGGTAGTGTTCTCAATGGCAAGCTACATAGGTTTAGCTAGTTAGACTCCAGCAGTAATGGAGTCCTGCAGTTTAGTGGTTGGAGCACTCGCCTCACAAGCGAGAGACCTGGGTTTGATTCCCAGCAGGGCGAAACGTTGGGCAAGTTTCCTTACTCCACATGCCTGTTTATCTAGCAGTAAGTAGGAACCCGGCTGTTAGTCGATTGGCGGATCGCTTTTCTGGGGGTAATAATTCCTTCAAAATAAATAAATATAATTTGTTCACTTAATCCACGACCGTTTCTGGGACACTACTGTGCGCAATTGGCTGCCATGTTTTATCTACAATTATACAGTCAATTCACTTTACAGTATATTTCTGTGAAGTGTTTTGAGATGTCTCGAAGACGTGATAAGGCGCTATATCAAATGCAAGGATTATTATGAAACAAAAACAGAAGTCGCTGGGAACACTCAGCAGGCCAGGCAAGCATTATTATTATTACCTCAACTCACATTCTGGGGTCCCCAAGCCTAGGCTCTTGCCAACCTGCACCAAAACTTTCTGGAATTAGGTAAGCAGGAAGCATCCCTCCAGGAAGAGAGTGTACATTCCATTCCAACTAACATCTATGGCATTTCCATGTATAGGTGGGATGCAAGGAACTTTGTTTGGTTTCGATAGTCTTAAGCATGGTGATGAGTTTCGAGACACTATGGCTGACCAAAAAAAAGGGAAGGCAAACTGAATAAGTTATTTTATACCAAGAATGGAGAAAATATGAAATCGCTAGAAGACAAGTTCTCCAGGAGCATCTGATTTATGGTTCGAATGGGGGGAGGGGGGAATTAAGAGGAAAGAAAATGGTAAAAAAAATGATCAAGGGTTACTTCCTTTAGTAATCATATGGACTTTAGTTAACTAAGTGATAACATGCATCCACTTTGAGCTGCACTATCCTCACCTGATTGAAGATATTAAAAGTGTGCCATTTAAGTAACTTACTGAGCATAGTTGACAGATGAGTAGCACAGAATTTCTATCATGGAAATACAATTTTTTGTGCCATGACAATATTTTTATCCATCAATTCTTACCAATTGTAAGTTTTCCCTGTATTTTCTCTAGAATGAAGCGAGCTTGGTTGTTTAGTTTTGCAGACTCTGCTCCCAGCATTCCTGTCAGCCATTCTTTCCTCAGACTGTAATAATGTAATCGCAGATCAAAGAATTCCTTGAGAATGTCCTGTACCATCTCATACTTCTTCAAGCAGCCCATGTGATCAAATAGTACCTGTAATGTTTATAATGTTATGCCGCTGTGTGAAAACCTTTAAAGACATTGGCATTAAATTTTTATATAAAAAACGCCACTGTACCATAGAGTTGCAAGTCAGAGTTGTTTGCAGCTTGAAGACTTTGTGTAAGCCTGCAGCTTCTGCTTGTGCAAGTTTCTCCTCGGACATTTTCACCACAAATTTGACAGTCGTATCCGTATGATACTCTTTGTAGTCATTTATCAAAACTGGTGTCTTTTCTGTCCCGTTTAACATAGGCTCTAGAACTTGTTCTTTGTATACCTTTAAAGCAAAAGAAAATTATATTGCATTTCGTACTTAACAGATCCTCATATGACATAGCATAAACAATTTTCAATAACCATTGGTATTCTAAAAATATGAATAAAATAAATCTCATATTCTTGCTACATAACTCATTTGTAATCTACCTTTTATAAAAAAAATCAAATTCTATGACTAATTACTATGGTCACCAGCAAAACATCAGGAAAAATGTTTGTCAATCCCTTATGATAATTCTCTTTGAATAAAATTGGTAGGTCACTGGAACCACATGGCCCATTAGCTACTATGCCCCTATCCTCTGGAACTTCTGCCTCAATCCCTCCACCTCGCCCTATTTTCATCTTTAATCCTAATTGAAAACCTACTTCTTTGACCATGCCAATGGTCATCTCCCTCTAACCTTTCTCCTGCTCGTCATCCAACCTGTACTGTGCTCTGAGACATTATCTAATGTGAAGTGTGCTATGTAAATCTAAATTGTTGGTAATGACTAATGGTTATAATAAAAATCCTTGTATTTGATATAGCATCTGATCACACCAAAAAAACAAAACACTTCACAAGATTTTGTCATGAAGCAACTATATTTGCACACAGCAGTGTTGCACAAACAACGAGGAGGTGAATTTTTTTAAAATCTGAATGATTGTTGGCCTCTTCACTTTTTGAATAATGGCATGGGATCTTTAACAACTACTTGAACAGGCAGATTATCCAAACATCTCATTCAAAAGACATCACATTGATAATGCAACACTCCCCTAGTGCCGCACTTGGCTATGAGTCTATATTTTTGAAATATTAAATATGGTACAAGTAGTGTATTTCCATACTCTCTAATAAAATACGATGGTGCATGTAGTCTGACTTGTCTAGCATGAATCCAATAATAACATAGGTCTTTATTACCACATTTGAAAAACACTTCAAAATCGCAGGTGCTTTTACCTGTGTCCAAGTCCTTACTGGAAGCTCTGTAATTTCTATGGTATTCCGATCCAAAACTAAGATCTCACCACTAACAATATACTGGTTTTGGCCAATTTCGTGAATTGTTCCCTTGAAGTTCTTGTAGCTTGGAAGCTGTGAGAATCAAAACAGGACAGTGAGACTATTTGAGAAATTATTAAAATCTAATAATAATAATCCTTGCATTTGATATAATGGCTTATCACGTCAATTGAGCCATCTCAAAGTGCTTTACTTTATATTGTAAAGTGAACTGAACAAAATGTGGCAGCCAATTGCATACAGCAGTGGTCCACAAAACAGCTAATAATAGAGCTGGTTATCTTTCTTCACAATCATACTGTGGCCAGTTACAGAAAGCCATTTCAATTCAAAATCAGCATCCAAAAATACATTTAAAAATTACTAGGATTTATATGCCCACCAATACTACGGTCACAATGAAATGCATCATATTATCTTTTGTAACATTTACAGCCATTTTTAAGAATATGAACTAACAGCCCCTAAAATCCTAATAATTGTGCCACTGCAAAATTTAAATAAATAATTTCATAACAATTTATTATACCTGCAAAACAGTTACTCAAAGATGGCAGAATAACTGCTGAGCTTTCAATTACAGGGGATGAACACCAACATCTAATTTAAGATAGTACTGACTGGGAGTTTTCCAATTTAAGATCATGAGAATTTAGTTAGTTTACCAAACCTCTGCTGATCATGTTGAGAATATCGTACATTTCCTTTAGTCATTTGAAAAACGTTTCTGAACTGACATCGCTAACAAGCAGAAAATTCCAACTTATAAATGACATTTTACATATGTACAAACACTCAGCATCGTAGAATGTTTGCAACACAGAAAGAGTACATCATATGTCTGTGCTTGTTCTACCCATGTCTGTGGTAGTTGTCGCAACTCCATTTGAGCTATCAATACTAATTTTATTACCCAAATCTTTTCCTAGACCCTTAAATATTTTTAAGCTAGAATTCATTTAGCTGCCTTCTAAATTTGGTTGTGGAATCAGCTTCAACTGCCATTTATGGGTAAGTCATTCCATAGTCTAACTAAAAGTAATTTTAACAGGGAATGAAAAAACAAGTTTTAAATAACCGCACTATACATTCTACATAACTTACCATAGGAAGAGGATCCAGATTGTCCAACATCCGCCTGACATTGTTCACTATTTCTCTGGTATCATAATTAGGAATTCTACATGCCCATCCTGTACCAATACCTTCAGCTCCGTTAATGAGGGCCATGGGAATTATGGGACAGTACCACTCTGGCTCTACTCTCTGGTTATCATCATAAAGGAACTTCAGTAAATTGTCATCAACTTGAGGAATGAGTAAACGTGCCAGTGGACTAAAAACAAAAGCAGCAAAATTAGATTCAAAGTTAAGATATCATTCAGTTAATACAGTACATATTTAATTGATGATTCCCAAAATGAAACTAAGCAGTAAATCAACTTCATATCATCTAAAATCTAAAACTCACCGATTCAATTCTTGCTTCTAAAAATTACCATTAATTAATCTGTCAAATAATGATATTTGGCTAGAAAAAATAAACCAATTATATATGTAAATTAATTTCTTATGTTAAGAACTACCTTTACACTTTTGTTTCAAAACCTTGGTCTTAAGAGCCAAGCAGTTCAAAATGAGAAATATACAAAATATTAAATGTGTAATTATGTAGTTTTATTACAAACTATTTTTTCACAACCTACCTCAACATTGTAAAAATATAACGAGGGCTAGCAGCATCTTTGCCACCATGAAGTCTGGTACCAAATTGACCAATGGGCTGCAATAAGCTTACATTGTTACTTCCTACAAAATTCTGTGCCAGGTTTACAATGGTCATCATAAGTGCTTGCTGAAAGAAAATGACAATTCACTTACACAATAATAGCAACAACAATAAATTACATTTGTATATCACATTTCACGGCAGAGGACATCCCAAGGGGCTGTACAGTCAGGGATCCACACCAGAGCTGGTGGCTGGGAACAGGAGGGGTGGGGAGGGTAGGGGTAAGAGGGTGACCAAAGGCACGGTCGAAGAGGGTTTTGAAATGGGTCTTCAAGGAGACGAGGGAGGGGGCGAGGTAGAGGGACTGTGGGATGGAGTTCCAGAGGGTGGGGGTAAAGAGGCTGAAGGTTCGCCAGCCAATGGTGGGGCGGGCAAGGCGGGGTACATGAAGCAGGCTGGAGCCAAATGAGCGGACAGGTTGCTATTGGATTAGCAGGTCACAGAGGTAGGGGAGAGCGAGGTCATGGAGAGCTTTGAGGGCGAGGACCAGGATCTTGATATGTATCTTCTGAGTGATGGGGAGCCAGTGGAGCCGGGCAAGGATGAGGGTGATAGGGTCACGGAGCCTGATGCGAATGATCTGCAGCCTGTGGAGGGAGGAGTTGGGGAGGCCGACAAGTAAGCAGTTTGCGTAGTCAAGCCTGGATGTAAAGAATGCGTGGATGAGGATTTTGGCGGCCTGCTGTGAGAGTCAGTGGTGGAGCAGAGCAATGTTGCAGAGGTGGGGAAAGGCGAAGTGGGTCATATAGCACAGAAGTGTATTGCACTACTGAAATACACAAAATATCAAAAAAGTATTAAGATAAATAATAGTGTAAGACAGAACTCCAGTCTTCCTTTTCTGAATTAGTCCACATTTCGCTGAACAAGTTATTAATCTCAGCTACATCATCATGGTACAAATAGTTGTAAGGCACCACCACAGACGGGAAAATATAAGATACTGCAAGCCTCTTCACAGTATTGGTGAAGATAATAAGAAGTCTGTTATCCTTCTCTTATGAATGGAAATGGTCTAGACATCTCAGTAAAGGGAAGACATACCTTTAAAAGAAATATATTTTCTCATAAAATACAGTACGTATATATATTATTCTAGACTTGACTTGTACATTAATCTCACCTAGATACAAGTGCACTCTCTATCCCAAAAAGGAATAAGAAAAGCTTGGGTACATCTATGCAAAACTTGACAGCAGTAAATGCAACACATTTAGAATCCTTGCCAATTTAAAGCTTCTATCTATATACATCCATCTTATATCTTGATTTAAACCACAAATGTAGCAAAGATTTTTTTAAATATTATTTTGCTTACCTCACCATGGTGATAGGCTGACATTTCGGCCACTGAACCAGCCAATTGAGCCACCTTAACCTCTCGTTTATCATTCCTCTTGAAGCAAGTAAATAAGACTTTTCGCTGCCCAGGTTTAAAGCCTCAAATCAAAAACGTATACAAATGTTAACAAGTATTTTACAAATGCAGAAATCCATCGCCATGCTTTGAAGTATCCAAAGCAACAACAACAGCTTGCATTTTATATAGCGCTTCAAAGAGCTTAACAATGGCAGAATTTGATCCCGATCCAGGGAGGCGATTGTAGGCATGGTCAAACAGAAAATTCTTCAGGTGTGATCTGAAGATGGAGAATGAGGGGGCAAGGCGAGGGATTGGGGTATGGAGTTTCAGAGTCAAGTTGAGCGAAATGGGCAGGTAGAGGAGTTGGGTGTGAACAAGTCAGTGAGTTAGGAAGGTACAAGGGCATGAAACGATTTGTAGGTGAGTGTGAGGATCTTGAAATCAATTCATTCTACGGCAGGGAGCCAGTGAAGCCTTGCTCCAATGGGGTATTTGGGGTGTGGAGTTTGACACGGAAAAGGATACAGGCGACAGAGGGATCCAGGTCCTTCCCCAGATGGGCACACCCCGCTTAACTAATTCTGGAAATTAGTAATAATCCTTACGTGTGATTTAGTGCCTTTCACTATTGGGAGGACGTCTCAAAGCACTTCACCGGATACACTGCAGAATGTGGTGACTGTCTATTTTTTNAAATTCCATTTTGGGCCCGGATCGAATTCCGGATAATCGGGAGTCCAGTAAGCCAGGGGTTTACTACACTAAAACTTCGAATTGATTGAGAAAATAGCTGAAAAGTATTTAAAGTGTTAGTCGACCTATTAATAAAGCCTAAAAGTGCAATCCCTATCCATACTTTAGAATAGTGCAAGGCACAGGATAAAATCAAACAAGAGAACAATACAAGAGAGTGGTTGGGGGAGGAGAAAAGAAAAAGCAGAATCCCTAAGGAAATTAAAATCCATTCTACTCCCTATGCACATTTGGTAACACTCTCACCACTAAATCAGAAGATTATGGATTCTAGCCCAAAGTTAGAACTTTGAACGCAAAGTCCGGGCTGACATTCCAATATAGTATTAAGATATTAGAGATATATGCGTTGCATTCTTGGAATGCCATCCAACGGATGAGAGGTTAAACCAAGATCTCATCAGTCCATTCAGGTGGACATTAAAGGGCCCATGGCACTACTCAAAGAGTGATGGGAGTTTTTCCTGGTGTCCTGGTACCAATAACCCCCAAATAAAATTGGTCGTTCACTTCATGGCTATTTGTGGGACATTAAGGTGTCCAAATTGATTGCTGCATTAGTCTACAAAATACAGTCACTACACTTTAATGAATTCTGTTCAGTGCTTTGAGACAACCTTCCAATGTGAAAGGCACTATATCAAATGCAAGGTTTATTAAAAAATGTGGTATGACAATAAAGCTGCCCAGAAAAAGGCTTTCCTCCATAGACTTGCCACTCATTCATCAAATTGACTTATCATATATAATGTTTTTAAAAAATATTAGAATAAGTATTTGAGTACTAACAGATGAAAAACAATGGAATTACCTCAGATCTTTACTACATACAGTGAAAAATGCATTGTCAGGAAAGTGCATCAGTGAAAATGAAGCTCTTACAACAATCAGAACAAAGCAAAACAAAACTCATAGTTGCAACTACTTACCGTCAACAAGAGAAGGAATGGATCTTTCATTGTCGGAATTTGAGAAAAGGATTAATTCCTTGTTGATGAAATCATTGTAGGTCAAGTGTTTTGTTGCTGTTCCATACAAAAATTGCTGTAAAACCATATTTTAAAAATGTCACGTCATAAACACAACAGAATATTAAAAGTAAGTAACTGGAATTCAAGACCACAAACCTCTGGCAGCCCATGCAACCTTCTCTGTCTTCTGTCTTCCATGAAGTTGGTCAGCCATTCTTTTCGATCATCCACCTTCTTTTTACTGAAAGCCTGAAATATTTAAAGTCTTCATTTTGAATTACAGTTTTGCTATACAATTAATTTTGGTTTATTCTGTATTTTTAGACATTTATTCTTTCAAACACTGTGGGTAATCAATATCTGATAATCAATGAGGGGGAGGTTGAGGCCAAGACCCAATGTTTCAGATATCAAGAAGACAAGTGGTTTATTGCTTCAGTTAGCAATCTCAACAACAACTTGCATTTATGTAGTGCCCTTCACACAGGGTAGCGTCCCAGAACGCTTGACAGTGGCAGACGTAACCCCGAGCCGGTGGGAGGGGGAGGTGACCGCAGGCACGGTCGAATAGGAAGGAAGGTCTTCAGGCGCGATGGGGAAGGCACAAGGCAGAGAGATAGAGGAAGAGTGTTTCAGAGTTTTAGGGTGTAGTGGCTGAAAGCCCAGCCACCAATGATGGAATGGAGGGCACGAGGGACATGCAGAAGGCTGTAGGTAGTCGACTGGAGGCAGCGGGTTGTTGGTTAGCAGGTCAGTCCTCGGAGAGATGGGGAGGTGCCAGGGCATGAAGGGATTTGAAAACGAGTGTCAGGATCTTGAAATCGATCTGTTCGGTGATAGGGAGCCAATGGAGCCTGGCTAGAACTGGTGTGAAGGGGGTACGGAGTTTAGTGAAGGTGAGTATACGCGCGGCAGTTTTGAATTGGCTGGATCCTATGCATGATGGAGCTGGTGAGACCGGCAAAGAGGGCATTTGAAAAGTCGAGTCAGAAGGTGATGAATGCATAGACGAGTGTTTCGGCTGGGTCTGTGGTATGATCGGAAGCGGGTAATGTGGCAAACTGGAGGAAGGTAGTCCTGATCATGGAACGGATGTGAGGAAGGCAGGACAGCTGTGGGTCGAGCCTGATGCCTAGGTTGCGCACTGATTGGGAAAGTCTGAGGGATAGGCCAGGGAGGTTGAGGAGGGTAGAGCTGCAAGATAGAAGATGTTGACGGGAGTATAGCTTCCGTCTTGTCAACATTGACTCACCTCACGAGTCAAAAGGTTGACCAAGGCTGACCTGGCTCCAATGACTCCCCATTCCTCAGAGGACAGTTTAAAATCCACATCATTTTTAAAGCCCTCCATCTTGCTCTTCCCTACCTCCGAGACCTGTTAACACCATACCTACCTCAGGGGGCACTGGCTTGCTTCATGCTCCCCACCCTGCCCCCCACCATAGGGGGCAGCCTTCAGCTTTTCTGTCCCCACCCTCTGGAACTCCATCCTAGAATCCCTCCATCTTGCTTCCTTCAAATCCCATCTTTCCTAGTTGATCTTGCTTTCGGCCACATTCCCAACCCCCCTCTTGATTCCAACTCCCACTCAAGTCAAAACCTTAACTCTCCAGCACCTTGGGATGTCTTTCTGACAGGAAAGGCGCTATATTAATGTAATGTAAGCGGTGCTATTCTTCAGATAAGACATTAAACCATTGGTCAGTCTGACTCAATCAAATGAAACAACCCATGACACTATTTGAAGAGAAGGGAGTTTCTCCTTGTGTCCTGGCCAACAATCCTCCAGATAAAATTACTTATTCATCTCATGACTGTTTTTGTACTTTATCTGCACTCTGTAACACTCTCCCTCAATCCCTCCACTTTGCCCCTCCTTCTTCATCTTCAGGTTGCACCTAAAGATCTTCCACTTCGACCGTGCTTATGGTCACCTCCCCAGCTTGGCACTGTGCTCTGGCACAAGTCAAGCGCTCTGGACGCTATCCTGTGTGAGGGGTGCTATATAAATGCAAGTTGTTGTTGCACAAAAAATGCTGTTGTAGTAGAGCTAATACAAAAATGAGAAACTGCACTTAGCAAGTTACAAAAAGAATTTTGAGATTTACAAGAGGTATAAAAAAAAATTCTCTTCAATTTTAGGCTTTAAATGTTAAACCAAGTTTGCTCTCCTGGAGAATATTTTAACGAAAATGCCTGAAATAAACATTATAAAACAAGTTGAGATGTTCTATGTTACGGTTACACATTCACAACTACATACATACCAAGGTAATTGCAGCATCATCCTCTGGGCCAGCGTACCTAAACATGATCCGGTGTTTATCCATATCAGCAAAGTATTCCTTTGCCTCTTTTGCTGTGCTGGTACCCAAACCTGTGCAAGACACAATTCATTTGTTACTTCATAGAAATTTGAAGGTAAATTTCTTACCATTCCTACTTCACATTAACTCTAATGGGTACCTGCAACTGGTGGCAGATAACAACTCCAATTCGAGGGTACAGCACCACTGCATAAAATAAATTGATTACTGAATTAAAATAAAGCCAAGATTTCTTCCACTTCCAATGCTTTCACATTTTGAGAATTAAGCTTCAATCATACAAACCTTTGTAGTATTTTATTTTCCAAGATTTCATATTTTCTGAATGTTTTTTCCACTCATCAAATTCAGGAATGCTGTAGAATGCCAACTCTTGTTTGTTTTTGGTAGCCTTGTGAAAAAAAATAGGAAATTCATGGTTTGTACTTTTAATTCAACCGACTGCAATAAGAATGAAAATAGTTCCAAGAAGGCTGCAGTTATTGGAGTTTCACTAACCTTTACAATAGGAGTAATAAATTCCTCTAAGAAATGATGCCTCAGAAGAGATGGCCAGTTGTGATGAATGAAATTTATCAATAAACCTTTGATGTGAGAACCATCCTGATCCTATAAAATTTAAATATATGCAGGATCACATAAACTATTTATAATACATCACTATTAGACTTTAGATGCCACAATCAATGAATTAGTGCTGCACCATTTCACAAAAAAAGATTGCAACTCTTTTCCTTGAAAATAAAATTACACAAAATAATCTATTGATTTTCTCACAAAAAGCTAAATGTTATCTCCTGTGTTATACATTTCTATGATTCTACCTCCAGACTTGCATAGGAGTAAAAATCTAGACTGTGATACCTAAGTCCTATCGTGGAGTTTGAACCCACAAGCATCCGACTCTTTGAGGCATGAGAGCTACTTACCAAATGAGCCATGCTGACAGGATATTATTAAGTACAATGCAACACCCAAGTGCTTTATACTGGCAACATGCCGAGTTATCATGACTACTTTCGTAAGGTACAAGCAAAGTTCATCCTAAAGTGATAACAATATTCCTTAGTGTCAGACTACCTCAGTTACTATCACTCTTGCCTGAGCCAGAAGATCACTGCGTATTCACTTTTTGTGGGACACTGTTGAGCTCAAACTGGCTGCCATGTTCATCCACCAAACACAGTCATTATACTTCACAGTGTACTCTTTAAAGTGCTTTGAGACATCATACTAATGTGAAAGTTAGACTAATGTTTAATGTCTCATTTGAAGGACCGCACCTCCAACAATGCAGCACATCCCCTGCACTGGACTGGATATGGGCTTCATGTCACCAACCCTACAAATGAGCTGGTGGGCTTTCAGCCTTTTTGTCCCTACTCTCTGGGATTCTATCCCAGAATCCTCAGACTCGCTCCCTCCCTCAACTTGTTCAAAGTCCAACTCAAGACCAATCATTTGGTCATCTTTCCCGTCCCCACCCCTTCTGCTCCTACCCCCAGATCGGGTGCTCAGCCAGTATTTTTAAGCACTTTGGGACATTCTCCCAACACGAAAGGCACTGAATAAATATGTATTGTATAACAAAAATAATGCTTTGTTTGTTCTATAGAAGGGATTCAACTGGGGCTTTCATTCTAATATCAATTTGTGGTGAATAGTAATTGGGCCATTATCTTTTTTTCACACCCTGAACCTCAAGTTATATAATCTGAGGCCTAATACCAACCGACCAACTTCAGCTTTGCATTTAAAATATGTTGAAAGATATGAAGTCACCAGCACTGAAATAATAAAACCAAAAGATATTTATCAAATATTAAATAAAAACAGATGCCTACAAGTGAGAAAAATACAATCACACTTTATAAATGAAATCAAAATAATTGCAATTACTACAAAGCAACAATCCACATACTTTCATTCAGAAACATTATACAGAACAGCCTCATTATAACTAGAAGTTGGGGTCAATAAACTCCCAACTTGCCCTATAATGGGGTATGAAAAAGTAAGTCCTCGGTGAGATCTGCACATTCGAAGAGGTAAGTTTTAAGGCCAGTTTTAAAGACAGGGGGAAAGGCAGAGGAGTAGAGGTTATGGGCATAGAATCTGAAGACAAGGTACACAAGCCCAAGTAAGTAGAGGGGAGAATAGATGGGTAAGGTAGAATATCAGATATATAGGGGGTGTTTTTAATTAATTTTCAATTAATTAAAAAATTAAATTTTTAAATTAAATTCTAACCTGGTCAGTCATGATCATTATCTTCCCATAGCGAAGAGATTTCAGAGACTCTGCGTCATCATAACTTTTCTTGTACTGCAAACCAACTATCTTGATAATACTGTTGATTTCTGCATTCTCCATTATCTATATGACAAAAGACATTCACATTTTATGTTTTTTTGTAAAAAGCAATTTTCAAGCATGCAGTATAAACTTTACAAGATGTACAGTACTTTGAACTCTAGCATTTGTATATGTACATAAACAATGGGTACATGTACCCATTACAGCAGCCACTGCAACAATTCCATTCGTGAATTATTATGCAAATTATAGCAGGATAAGCAGACATGGGCATCTGAACTAATGCACTAATTTCTGGATGAAAATGATACAACTTCAGAAACATTTAATTACATCTTAAATTTTGAGCAATCATGTAATAGTTAAGTAGTTAAGTTTTTAAATACACATAGGCTGCTGAAACTAAATAGTTTGTCTCACAAACCACACTTTCAAATCCATTATTCCACGAGTACCATTAGATCTGATAGGTTCCAAAAATATATTCTACATGGAAGTTAGCATACAGCTTAAAAAATTTAGTTATTTTATTTGGAGGTATTCTGGGCTAGTTTGAGGAAAACAAAAAAGAAAGTGAAAGAACATGTTGTCAGAGACATTGTAATCAGTGTCAGGAATTTTGTCCTTGCTGGTTGGTTTCTCACTCAACACAGCTTGGCATTTACAACAACAAGATTACATTTTTATATAGCACTTTTCACATCGGGGGGACGTCCCAAGGCGCTGGACAGAGTACAGTATTTCAGACCCGAGCTGGGGTTGGGTGGGTAAGGGAGGGGAGGGGAAGGGGGGTGGCCAATGTCATGGTCGAAGAGGAGGGTCTTGAGGCGGCACCTGAAGGAGGCTAAGGAGAGGGCGAGGCGGAATGACTGGGGGATGGAATTCCAGAGATTGGGGGCAGAGTGGCTGAAGACTCTCCTGCCAATGTTGGGGCGGGTGGGGCGGGGGACGTGGAGCAGGCCAGAGCCGGCTGAGTGGAGGGAACAGGCGGGTTGGTAGGGGGTTAGGAGGTCGCAGAGGTAGGGAGGGGTGAGGCCATGGAGGGCTTTGTATGTGAGGACCAGGATTTTGAACTGGATCCTCTGAAAGATAGGGAGCCAGTGGAGTTGAGAGAGAATGGGGGAGATGGGATCATAGAGTTTGGTGCAGGAGAGGACACGGGCTGCAGAGTTCTGGATTATCTGCAGCCTGTGGAGGGAGGAGTTGGGAAGGCCGACAAGCAGGGAGTTTGCATAGTCGAACCTGGAGGTGATGAAGGCATGAACAAGAGTTTCAGTGGCCTGAATGATATAAAGGACAGTGTTTGCAGAGAAGAAGAAAAGGACTGGGAACAGAACCACAGAAAATTACAGATAATGTGGGGCAAGGCTGTGGGAGCATTTGAAGCTAACAACGAGGACCTTGAAGTCCATCTCCTGGGAATGGGAGCCTGGTGAGAAAAAACGTGAATTCAGATTGTTTTTGATCATTTTCGTGTTTTAAAACTAATCAAAATTTAAGAAACAAAACAAGCATGACTGTTTCTTCATACATTATGTCCCTCCAATGTTTACTACTTTAACATATTATTATTATTTACAGCTCTACAGCAATAATTGGATAGATCTGTCTTCACAATGTCTGCATCCAGTTTGACAAATGGTGGTAAGACAGTATGTCTGTAACTAGAGAAACATATTGGGAGTGAGAAACCATGTCACCATCTGATAATTATACCTTTCAAATTTGGATACCAAATACAGTATAAATCAGGTTTGAGCTGAATTCATTCGTAGAAGATAATTCTGACAGGACATTGATTTCTTCCATTGCAATACAAATACAGGACTTAAAATTTCTTTAGAAAAAACAATGACAAGTTTATGGATGATCTACCAGTAATACTAGCAACATTAAAAACTTACCGGTTATGGATGCTACACATGTGCTTTTCACTAAACCCATCCAATTTAATTTTATAGCAGAAAGTATAAAACTAAGCGTCTCATGACAAATTACTTTACTGTTGGAAACAAGCTGCCTTTAATTGTTTGCTTTTAAACTAAATTTTAATATTGTGACCAGAACAATCCCAGTGAGATTGCAGCTTGACTTCCTTATTCACAGAACAGTGTCTTACAAAAACATCCTTAAATGAAACTACGTGAAAGAGAAGCCAAATATAGATGGTTATATTCCATTAAACTGTAAAAAGTCATACCTGCTTGTGTGATGCTTCTCGAACATTGAGAATTTTACCCCTGAGTGGGAACACACCATATCGATCGCGCCCAATGACACCTAGACCTGACACAGCCAAAGATTTGGCTGAATCCCCTTCAGTCAGAATTAATGTGCATTCTGAAGAATGTCTGCCACCTGTATGAGAGATGTACATTTCATGCAACTTAAGTAAACTATGCATCAAAATTCTAATAAAAAATTATCGATTCAATTAGTTGGATGAGATTTTTTTTAAAAAATCAATTTCTGAAAAATGGACTTACTCCAATCCTACACATCTGACTATTCATCCAATAGCTCAGTTGGTAAAATAACTACCCAGTTTAAAATTGAGTCATATAGACAGAAAAATCCCAGGTTCAATCCCAGGGCAATGGCATGTTAGCTCATCTCAGGCAGGGTAGCATTACAAGGACTACAGTAGATCTCAGGACCCTGCATTATGGATGAGGGAGGGCATTGGATAAATAAATAGCAAAGACTCCCAACCCTAATCATTTCCCACTGAATCTGCTAGAAAGTATATGGTCATCAGAAGAAAAAAAGAATCAGACTACCCCTTCGTCCTCCTCATTGTACATGACAGACTTACATGATTGGGGGAAAAAATGGATAACAGGCATTTATTTTGCTTTTTCTTGTGATTCTTCGATTTTTAGCAAGCTTCGACTATAAAAATGCCAGCTTTTGGGTCATGTGTGACTACACAGTGCATCAAGGTTCCATCGTAACATCCTACACATACCATAGTATGAGTAGCATGCAAGAAGCAACATCAGTGGCGACCTTATAGCCCCAAAGTTGGCCATTTCTATAATTTAAAATATGATTTAAAAAGGTAAAGACATATAACCATGGGAATTAATTTTCCTATATTTTGAGAAAATCAGAAAAAACAAATACCAATTTTTAGCAAATAAAATAGGAAAACAGCAAGCCCATTAGCCTCTGCGCGCACAAACACACACACAAAATTTAGAACTAGATGAAGAATGGTCACTTGAGAAGATACTAAATGCACACTGCAACTATGTGTCCATGCTTAAGACCATACACCAGCACACCCCAATGCCATCAGAAATTTATGGGAGGAAGCAGGAGTAAGTAAGTAAGTAAGTAACCACAATTAAACATTTTACAACACTTGAATTTGATTTTAATCAAACAGTCACATTTTAATCACCTCTAGTTACTCCAATAAACATAAGAAAAATACTACTATACCTGCATCATTGGCATCATCCAGTTTTGGAATGCCTTTAATTTTGCTGTGCTTTACTGAGGAACACTTCTTGTTGAGCTGAGTTTGGGCCTTGAATTTAACCCAATTCAGTATACTCTCAACAATGCCGCAGTTAGTTGCCTGAAAGAACCAAATACATTTCCCTTTTTTAAAATCAACCTTAAACTATGTACACAAAATTGATAATTTACATTTATATAGCACCCATCATGGAGGATATCATCATGGAGATCTTCACAATGACGAGGTCACACACCAAACAAGAGAGAAGGGAGGGGATCATAAGTGTGGGGAACCGCTCAGCTGCCTCTGCCCTTCGTCTATTACCCCATCTCCCCCTAACAACCCGGCCCCGACCCATCCCTCATGCCACACATTCAAACCGGTCTCCCCTCCTCTCTCACCACTATAACCCAAATGAAACAGACCACCTGCTCCCTCGACCCCATTCCCATCCTCTACTAACTTCCCAGCTCCACCTCCTTGCCCCTCTTTTCAGACATCATAAACCTCTCCCTATCCACTAGCACCGTTCCCACCCCTTTAAAAATGGCCGTCATCACTCCTATCCTTAAAAGAAACCCTCCCTGGACCCATTCCTGCTCTCAAATTACTGTCCCATTTCCAACCTCCCTTTCCTTTCCAAGGTCCTGGAACAAGTCATAGCTTTCCAGCTTTGTTCCTTCCTCTCCTGCCACTCCCTTCACAACACCTTCTGTCAGGTTTCCATGGCGCCCACAGAACAGAAACAGCTTTGGTCAAAGTGACAAATGACGTTCTGTCCATCTGCGACCAGAGCTCCTTCTGCCTCCTTGTCCTCCTTGAGCTCTCTGCTGCCTTCAATACCGTTGATCACTCTATCCTCCTCCACTGCCTCTCCTCTCACCTCAACCTTCATGGTTCTGTCCAGGGTTCAGATCCTACCTCTCACACCATCTCCACTTCAGCTCCACAAACAGTTTCTCCTCTAGCCCCCACACTGTCTCGTGCAAAGTTTCTCAGGGCTCCCTCCTGGTTCCCTCCTTTTCAAATATCTAACTCCTCCCCTCACCCTCTGAAGCTTCATCCCACAGTCTCTCTGCCTTGCCCCCTCCCTTGCCTCCTTCAAAACGCATCTCAAGACCCTCCTCTTCGACTGTGCCTTCGATCACCCTCCTTCCCCCTCTGCCCACCACACTTTCCAATTCCCAGCTCAGGTCCGAAAGATTGATTGTCCAGCGCCTTGGGACATCCTCCCAACGTGAAAGACATTATACAAATGTAATTTTTTTGTTAAAACAGTAGGTTTTTGGATGTGATTTAAAGACAAACTGAGAGGGGCAAGAAGATTAGTAGAGCTAGGGAGATCCAGAGGTTAGGAGATAACAAAAGAATGATGAAGGGTTAAGCCAACATTTGATGAGAAATAGGAGCAGAGGTGGGCAATGTGCAGAGAATTGAATCGGATGCCGAAGTTGAACACTGGTTCGGTGAGTTTGAGACAGATCGAGGAGGCCAGAGCCAGAGTAAGGAAATATTGAAGGGATCCGAGGAGGATGACTTCAGTCTTCTCATATTGAGCTGCATGAAGCTGAAGCTCATCTAGGCCTTAATTTCTGGTGTCAGGGAAGGCAAGTAGAGTCTCCTTGCAGCTGAACTGAATACAAGGTGACATGTTTGGCAATGGAATGTCAGAATCAAGCCAGCCCTCTGTGGCGGTCGATCTCTGTCATTCATTTCCTGAGCTAGGTGGGTCTGCTGTATTCCAGAGCTGACGATAGCCCAGCCAGGCTGGCTTATCAGCAAAACTTGGAATGGCAGACTGGGGGCAAGGACTCTTCTCACTCAGCTCATGTTAACCCTGTAACAGGCAGGGTGGCCTAGCTGGACAAGCAGCAGGAAAGCTTGCCAGGCAGTGCTCTCAATGAGAAACTCAATGGGAATTTTAGTTAGTTAAGACTCCAGCCATACCCAATGCACATTCTGGGGTCCCTAAAGCTTGGCTCTTTCTAGCATGCACCCTAATACTCTGCAATTCGGTAAGCAGGATGCATCCCTCCAAGGAGAGTGGGCTTTCCATTTCAATAAATATCTCGGGAATTTTCCATGTATAGGTAGGATTCATGGAATTGCTTGGTTCGGATATTCTTAAGCAAAGTGATTTGGATATTCTTAAGCAAAGGGGATTTCTGCCACATCTGACACCCACCACCAAAAAAAAAAAAAATTTATGCCTTGACCACTGATTGGCAAGCTGACCGATCAATGGACCTGAAATCAAGAGCAGTAATTGCTACATTCACATGGAATGTTAAGTGAAAGTTAACCGTACGTCTAAGGATGATATTATCAAGAGACAGCATGTAGAGGAGGAAAATAAGGGGGCCAAGGATAGAAACCCAACATACTCAACAGGGGATGGGAGGAGTATCTTTTAGATGACAATGTGGAGGCGACGATTAGAACCAGATGAGTGCGGTCCAACAGAGGGGTAACAGAGGAGGAGCCAAGTGTCAGAAATGTCAAGGAAGCAGAAGGAACCCTGGTTGCAGAGGGTGAACATCATTGGTGACTTTCACCACAGCTCTCTGAGTGCCGTTAACTGTCAACAAAAGCTGGACTGGAGGAGCTCAAGCAGGTAATGGAGGGAAAGGTGGGAGCAAAGTTGAGTGTCAGCAACGAGTTCCAGGCAGCAACGCATTGGATAGTAAGGAAGGACTGATAGTTGGGAGGATAAATATGGTTGAAACTATTAGCTATACTTTAGAATCTAAATTGATCTACTTATTTAATGAACAATAAGAAATGTTCAGGAACCAAACACTGAAACCCTGGGTAACTGAAAAATCTGAAACAGTGACAATGGTTTTCCAGTTGAATTAACGTTTCGTTTTTTAAAAAAATATGAATAACTTTTGATGTACAAATTTATTTACAATATTGAAGCATTTGCACCATCGATATACTAACCGCTTTGATGAATTTCTCTGAGAGAGCACATTTGGATCCGAAGCTCTTGGTTTGAAGAGTCATGTTTTCCTTTGTTTGAGAATCAAATGTTGGGTTTTCAATTAGAGAATTGACAAAGACCCACAAATGATTTTTTACCTGTGTAGAATAATATTTATGGTTATTTCTCCTTCAAATTATTAAAACTTCTGCATATAAAGTTAATGCAAAATTCTATTAAAACCTTACCTGAAACGGCTTCACTGACACTCCAGCTTTATTTTTCTTTTTGACAATTTCAATCAGTTTACTAACAATCTGATCAACTACATAATCAGTATGCCTACCACCCTGTGAAAATAAAATTTTTAACATTAAAATTCTAGATCCTAATGCTCATAATTTGAAATACAAACTGTAGAGTATAATATCTAACAAACATAATGCCTCGATTAAGGGAAAAAAGCCTCAAGAACACATTGAGCAGTTTCAAAACTATTAGAAAGCAAACATATTTGATGCTTTCAAAAGCAGCATTGTACAAACTAATTTGACAAAATTACTCGACTTCTTAAATACGAACCTTTGTGGTAGCAATGCTATTTACAAAGCTGATTTGCTGGAAGCCTTTCTCGCTCATGGTGAGGCATACTTCCCACCGATCATTCACTGACTCGTGAACTACCTTTAGTGCAATACCAGTTTCATCCAACTTGTCTTTCACATAAAGATCAACATAACTTCGAAATCCATTTACCTACAGAAAGGAAGAAAACATTTAAGTCAGAAGGCTTTATCCAACAAACACACCAGCATCACTAATGTACACTTTTAGGTTTCATTCTTCCTTCTCCTACTTTCTAGTTGCTTCCAATGTTTTGTGACCTCTCTGTCAACTCATTCTAAACTTCTCTACTGTACCAGGTAAAGGCATTTCTTTTGCAATTAATTTCCTTAATTTCTGGGCAACATGGCAATAATAGTTTATTGGTGGCAACTTAGCAATGGTACACCATGGCCAGATGTAGAAAAAAAGCTATTAATCTGTTTTACAGCGCATTTTCTCCTTTTCCCAAACACACACAGCACCCATGTGAACTTTCCATTTCATATATCAACTAACTCTCAGCAGGACAGTCAATTAGTGCCTAATTACAGGCACTTTTGTGCTGTGGAACAGTAGCTAGCAGGAACTCGGTTGGGGCTGCGTAACTTATTTTTAGATTGGGCCGTTACAGCTAAACATAAAACATTATTTAATCAATCTAACATCAATCCTAGAAGATATGGAATCGGGTATCAATTCATAAGAGATTTTCCTTGTATACAATGTCAAAATTATGAAAAAAAAACTGAAAAATACAGATTACAATAGACTTGTATACTGATCAATCATAGATAAATGCTTCACAATAAATGATTACTGAATTAGCCGGTTAAACTCCAGCAGTACCCATACTCTGAGGTTCCCAAGCCTTGGCTCTTGCCAACCTGTCTAATATTCTCCAGAATCAAGTAAGCAGGATGCATCCCTCCAGGAACAAAGTGGTATTCCATTCGAAACACAGCAAAAGAGGAAAGTAGGTTGGAAGCAGTCTTGAGGACCTTGAAGGAGGCAAGGGAAGGGGCAAGTCGAAGAGTTTTGGAGATTAGGGCCAGATACGCCATTGATGGTGGGGCGGGGAACACGAAGCATGCCAGGAAGGAGGGGTTGGGTCGGGCCGGCCAATCTGCTTTACTAATAGTTAATTCAATAGTAATTGGGGAAAATAATAGTTCAGCATAAAATTTCAGACATTTTTTTTTAAGTTCATAAGCCCCATTTCAGCTCTTTGTCAGTCACAATGCGTCACTCACCAGCCATCTGATTTGAAAATCAGACCTACTTTTCCTTTCTCCACTATGCAATCAGTTAAAGTGTGATTCATACAGGCAAGATTATCATATTTCCCCTTTCAAACTCCTTTCAAATTAGGATAAAGTCACTTTGGCAACACACCGATTGGTAGAATACAGCTCTAGTCCCAAATGTCCTTATTCTCCTCCTCCTCACCCACCCACCCTCACACCCCATTCCCCAGTAAGCTCCCAGGTACTTTCGCAACATATGGAAAGTCAAAGAGCCAGACAATTTTGGGCTGCTCTTGGGCACCTATTCCTGTCTGATCCTAATATCGCAATTGTTGAGGTCGGTCTTGACCAGTCAAGGAAAGTGCAAAGAGATGCTTTTAAATATGAAACTTGTGAGAAAATAGAGAACATTAATGTGAGCACACTAAAAAGATTCAAGTTCTTAGAACATTTTAGAAGTCAAGAGCATGAAACTACCTAACTGGATATTCCAATAGAACTATACATTTTAAGTAAAGTAAATTAAATTTAACTCACTGGCAGTTTCTTTCCATTTAACATGACTTTGACTCCTTTACAAGATCCAGCTATATCATAGGCTCTTCGAGTCATGAGGGCCACAATATCTTTGTCCAATTTCTCCATGTTGAATTTTGCTAAATCAGGTTGGAATGTAATGCACGTATAATCATCACCATCAAAAAACTTTATTTTAGATTCTGAGGATTTGTTCATGTTGTTGGTCCACGTCTGTTAAAATAAGTAAATAATGAAAAACCTTTTAGTCTCACAAGTAGAATATTCTGATATCTCATCTAGAATAGGTTCTCTACAAATACTCAAAGTGCCTCAAACTAAATGTTCCATAGAAATAAAATAAGATGGGATGTGCCTGTAACACAAAACTCAGTGTAAAAATAAATTCTTAACATTGATTTCAGGGATAGCTATGAATATGGGTATGTTGATAAAATATTATTCAGTCTGTTTTGATTAATTGCTGAAAATAAAACATTGAGTTAAAAATTATTCCAAGTATGATGCAAAATTTCCATAACACTTCACAACTGCTTTAAAATATTTAGACATATTTATCTTTTTTTAAAAAAAAGTAAATTGGGAAGATGGTTATAAATGTTTTCCCCAATTTGAGGATTAAAAGTTACGTTTAGATGAGGAAATAAATGTAGCAAGTGTAAATTAAACTATTTGGTTTTACAGCAAATCTACACTACCGAAGTATAGACGTTTTACCTGCCTAAAAAATATCAATACTGGTGTCATTTTTGTTCCAATAATTGGCACCCCAGCCTTCAGGTCAGAGGGTTTCAGGCTCTGGCCCCATGTTGGGTCTTGATCTCATAGCCTAGACCAGGGTGGTCCAACCTTTTGACTGCTGAGGGCCAGGTGCCCTGTTTAAGCAATATTTTTGTTTTTCCCTTCCAGAAACATAACCTAATAACATTTACACAGTGCCTTTTACACATAGGAAGGACATCTCAAAGCTCTTGGCATTCTGTTGGCCATCTGAGCTGGAGATGAGAGCTGAGGGAGGTGGGAGGGGAAAAAAATGACTGAAAGATTTAGGTGAAATGCAGTATAACAGTTAGGTTTTGAAGTGCTTTGAAAGAAGGGAGGGAGAGAGAGAGTCAGAGCGACTCCAGAAATGGAGCTTCAGACATCGGGGGGCAAAATAGCGATGGTGGGACAGGTGGGTGGAGGGACACGAAGCAAGGCGGTGTTTGCTGAACAAAGGGAACAGTCGGGAGATCACAGAAGCAGGGAGGAGGGGGGATGAAGGCCATAAAGTTTCTCACGGGGGAAAGAGGGAACTTGCTGTGAGGAACCTACAAAGCACATAGCTCGGTGTCTGTCCATTGTTTTTCTGCCTGTCTTCAGGTGAATTCTGAACTCTTTTCTCCCTCTAATTTTTGCCATTTCCTTTTTCCTTTCATAAATGATAAATGTGTTCTGGACAATAGTCTTCCCCTATTCAAATTCACCCTAAAAAAATTAATTGGCTATTTATCTCAAAACTTTATGGGACATTGTTAGTGCAAATTAGCTGCTGTGTTTCCCTAGATAACACTCACTATACTTTTTTTTAAACACTTTGAAACATTCATTGTGATAAGGCATTATGTTAAATGCAATTATTGATACAATCCAAAGCTCTTTAGAGTGGATGAGGACTGTAGGAAATTCTACAACAATGTTCAGGGAGCTGATTTACCTGTTTAAAGCTGCTTTTATACTCCTTGCAAGCAGTTTCAACTGTAAACCTGGTGCTGAATATGTTGCAGAGTTTAGCACCATATCCATTTCTTCCCCCTGAAAAACAATAAGTATCACAGCTTTCCTTCACAAACAAATAAAATTGTAGGCATCAAACATCAGACTGAAATTAACATTCAACACAAAATATCGCTGCAATAAGTTTTTACCTGTAACTTTCTTTTCTTCATCATCATAGTTACTGGATGTTAAAAGCTGCCCAAATATCAAAGCAGGCACGAATACCTTTTCTACTTTATGTTCCACCACTGGAATACCCTTCCCATTGTTCCAAATGCTAATGATATTGGAATCACTGAAAAACAGACAAATCTTTGTTAAGACATTAATATATTTAAAACTAAGAATTTGTAAATATTTAATTTGCTGAAAGGAAAGTAGCCATTACAGAACATAGCAACTGATCAGTTACAAGTCAGCAAATGAATGGACTTTTTTTGGGGGTCAGCTGGGTGTCTGACATCAAAACGTTTTGGCCTATACAATCTTCACAAGGTCATTTGACAAGTTTCAGTAAATAATTAATATGAACTGCAAAAGCCTTGCACACTTGTTCAAATACTTACACATCAATTGAAATTTTGATACACGTCATATTCTTGTCCCTCTGCTTGTTGTCAGCTGCATTAACTGAAAAAGAATTGAAACATTTTATCCAATTTTTGGGGGGGTCAGCCAGGAGTCTGATAAATGGGGAAAGCCACATGTCAGACACCCGGCTTAAGAGTATCCATCACCATTCCTAAAGAGTATGCAAACCAAATAGAGTTCCATGTATTCCATGTGAGAGCACTGCCACGATCTTTCTGCCTACAGTTCGGATACATGTCCTTTCCCATTGAGTGACGAAAAATTGCAATAAATGTCTGTTAAAATCCATCTCCATTCTGCTGAATTGGTCTATATCTTTTATGGTTATTTATTTTATACATTATTTTCAGGATATTAGCACCATACAGAAAACTTACCGAGAATTTCATCAAATATTTTGTACAGGCCTGGAACATAGGTAACATCTCTGAGGTTCATACCCACATCTTCATCATAAACCCACATTGGCTGAAAAGAAAGTACACATTTTATTATTTGATTTTTTATGTTTACTAACTATTTCCATTGTCTATTTAACTTCCGAAGTGGCCACTTTCTCCATGTTGCTTTCCTCTGACAACGTCTCTTCCCCCACACTCTACAAGCTAAAACTATAGTAGCAGTTATAGATCTTCTATATTCAGGGCGAAATGTTGGGCAAGTTTCTTACTCCACATGCCTGTTTACCTAGCTGTAAATAGGAACCCGGTTGTTAGTCGATTGGTGGATCGCTTTTCCTGGGATAAGAATTCCTTAAAAAAAAGTAATAATTTGGTCACGTAATCCATGACTGTTTGTGGGACACTGCTGTGCGGAACCTCGGCGTTCTGTTCGACCCTGAGCTGTCCTTTCTCCCTCACATTCGCGACACAACTGGCACTGCCTTCCATCACCTCCAAAACATCGCCAGACTACGGCACTACCTCACCCCTCACGCGGCTGAAACCCTGGTCCACGCCTTTGTCACCTCAAGGCTGGACTATGGGAACTCTCTCCTCGTCGGCCTTCCCGCCACCTCCCTCCACAAGCTGCAGGTCATTCAGAACTCTGCAGCTCGTGTACTGTCCCGCACCAGGCTTCGCCACCACATCACTCCCACCCTCGCTCGCCTCCACTGGCTCCCCATCCCCCAGAGGATTGATTTCAAGATCCTCATCCTCACCTACAAGGCCATTCACGGCCTTGCTCCCTCCTACCTCTCCAACCTACTATCCCCCTACCTACCTGCCGTACCCTCCGTTCCTCTGGCTCCGGTCTGCTCCACATCCCCCGCCCCAACTGCCCTACCATCGGTGGTCGGGCCTTCAGCCTCTCAGCTCTGGAACTCCATCCCCCAGTGCCTTCGCCGCCTCCTCCCTTTCCTCCTTCAAGGCCGGTCTCAAGACCTTTCTCTTTGACCGTGCCTTCAGCTCCCCTCTCGACTCTCTACCCCCTCCTCGCTCCCTCCCTTCCCTCCCCTCACCCTGACCATTTCCCCCCTGCTCGGGTCCTGACCCAACTGTCCAGCGCTTTGGGACGTCCTCCCAACGTGAAAGGCGCTCTATAAATGGAATCTTGTTGTGTTGTTGTCTTGTTGTGCGCATTTGGCTGCCCACAAAATATACAGTCAATTCACTTTACAGTATATTCTGTGAAGCGCTTTGAGACATCTTGAAGACGTGATCAGGCGCTATATCAAAAGGATTATTATTATTATTACTGCAATTACTGTTCACTATTTGGACATTCTCTAAAACAAGTGCTAGAATTTGGGGGGGAGGTTGCAAAGTAACCCAAAATCAAAATAAAATCTTAAGTTATACCACCCCTTTGTTATCTTCCTCTACTTCTGAAACATATCCCAAGTTGACAGTGTGAGGAAAATATAAAGTGAAGAAAGAATAATAATTTCTATGGATATTGCAATTTCATTTAATATTCTTTAAAACAAGCGGGGACAGACCCAGGTGGCCTCAATAGACTGAGCCATTGTCATCCTTCATACTGAACATTAACCAAGAATAAAATTATTAGTGTACCTTTTACATTAAATTTTACAATCATAAACTTTGGATTGATCACCAATTTCACATTAGAAAAGTTTTATTAATGAACATTACAAATCTACAACTAGGGTACTGATTTGCTTAAATCTAAGGTACTTTCCTGTCTCATACAAAATCTTGAGCCTGAATCCTTCTGCTTCCATTTAGTCAAAAAAACAATTTTATCAATGCTTTAAATAAACCTGCACTGAATTCATCAGTTGGATTAACTGTGAAACTAAACAGTAGACATGCATTCTATGTAGATTTTTGTTAAGTCAGCTAGGAGTCTGACACATGCATGAATCTGTAACCTTGCTGAAGAGTATCCAAACCAGATAGAGTTTCACAAATTATGCCGCCTACGAATAGAAATTTCTGTGTCTGGAATGTGGACTCTCTCCCTTGAATACACCTTACTTATAATATAATCCTTGCGATTGACATCTGGTGACCTGCTTGGCTCAGAAACTAGACTAACAATGCCACCACAGAGGATTGACTCCATTCTGACATTGCTTGCCACACATGTCACCTTGTAGCCAGCTCAGCTCCCGGATCTGGGTCTGTCCCCTCGGAAGGATAATGGGTGAACTGCAATTCCCAGTGGGCTTCAGTGTCTCCGTACATTCAGGGCGCAGGCCACTATTTGCGAGAAGTTCACTTCAGGTCCTGGCACAGATGTGAAAAGCTTGGCAATATTTTTCCGCAGTGCAGTGCACTTTGAAGATATATCCAATAATGGGAATATCTAAATTCTGATACTTTAACGTTATAAGTTGTGTGATGAATATAGCAGAGTCCCTTATTCACACTTTACATGGGAAACAGCCAGGATATTGACAACATGGTGACATAAACCATTTGATGATATAAGCCAGTGATTTATTATCAGGAGTTTGGAAATTTGGAAAAGTTATGAGATGGTAAATAACCCTCAATAACAAATTTGCTATATGGAGCAGAAAACACTAAGTACATAAGAAAATCTGATGTGCCGTGTCCTTTTGTTAGAAAGGTTGTTTCACAGTTCTTCTTGAGATGCAATTAACTTTCTACATCTACCTGAATTTACAGAGAATAAAGAAAACAAACGTATTTATAATTTAGTTTATCCACTTAAGATCCAATAGTCTGATCTATATAAATCATATAATCGCCTAAGTTGTGCATCTGCACAAGCCCAGTTTAATTTCCTATTAAATCCACTTAACTTTAAATGCGCCAGTCATATTAACAACCGTGTAACTTGTAGCAATTCTTCAGCAGTTGCCCCTACCAAACTTACCGGCTGTCGTTTCCCAGCCCTACCTTAAACAGAACACTCCTATATTATGAAAGGGAACTCTGCCCATTAATGTCATGACTGGAGAACAGCCTCGTGGCTACAAGAGCAGTGCTGTACCTATTTGCCTGTTTTCAGGTTTTACAGCTGTGTAAAGTATTAGGCTACACGCATCTCCTTTTATAACTGAGACAATTAAGTGAACTCTTAACATCCCCCTTCAACTCTTAAATAATTCACACGTTTGGATCAACTGCAAGAAAAATACAATAAAATCTGGTGAGGCAACATTCAAATAAAACATTTACGGGTTATAAAACAGGTTGAAAAGTATATGAAAGTGGTTGCTCCGGAAAATGATTGGCCTGAAAATTTCCATTTTGAAACCATGCCTTAATGTCAGCGAGTTCGGTTCTTGTAATTTATTATGTGTAAGTCATATGAAATCTGACTTATATGTAACTTTACAGAAGTCACATATGATAAGACTTATGCAAGTTTGACATAACTGCTACTCTGTATCAGTCATATTAAATGTATGGTTGCAACTGTTATGTCTTAATTGAGGTTTACTGTACCTATCTTGCTGCTAAAAACTGGTGAACTCTTTCCAATGCTTCAGTTTTGTTTACACATAAAAGACAACAATGTTTAAAAAAAAAGGACAAAATCTGAAAATGTTTACTTTAGGGACCATTATTTACACTGACAATATTCATAAATATAATGTTTGTGAGGCTTCCATTAAGAACCCCAGCATCTAAAATCAATGTGG
The DNA here is from genome assembly GCF_018977255.1 of Callorhinchus milii. Taxonomy (NCBI): domain Eukaryota; kingdom Metazoa; phylum Chordata; class Chondrichthyes; order Chimaeriformes; family Callorhinchidae; genus Callorhinchus; species Callorhinchus milii. The sequence goes on from NW_024704743.1 coordinate 45,210,743, forward strand.
ATAATAAGGCAGAAAAGAATTTATGTCTCATTTAAACAAGCGCCACAGCAGCCTACCTAAAATATCTTACCTGAGTTAGAGATTGAATGGATCCAATGTAGGTATCTGGACGGAGCAGAATGTGTTCCAACTGTGTTTTCTTCTGATACACTCTTTCCACAGACATTTTCTTTGAAGCATCAGACATCTTCTTTGAAGTGTCACTTTTAGAATTGATTTCTTCCTTATTTGCAAGATTTTTCTGATTATTGAACAAAGTCTGCAAAAAAAAATGTTGCAATTGTTGTTTACCACTACAAAACAATATTACAGTTAAGTGCTAATGAAACAACATAAGAACAGGAATAGATAATTTGGCCAGTAGAGATTGCTGATCCATTTTATTAGATCATCGCAGGTATTTCCTCTTTTTTTAAAAAAAAAGCTGTTTTCCCTGCACTTTCTCCATATCCCTTAATTATCTCCTCACTTTTCAAGAATCTATCCATCTCCCTTTTAAACACTTTGATAAATCTGCATTATAACTGTAGAACTTTACAGCATAGAAAGCAGCCATTCGACCCAATTATGGTTGTGTTCTTTGAAAGAACAACTATTAAGTCCCATTTACCATGTCCTCTCCCTGAATGCAATTCTCTAGCTGTCTAACAATTATATAAGTTAACCATCACTTATTTGGTTTTATATTCTTTTTGCCATTATTAATGGCAGGATGCCATTTGCTTTTCCACAGCTTTGATCACTTCCCTCGCCATCTTTAAAGATGTATGTATTTAACATACCTGATATTCTACACCTTTTAAAATGTTACAATTTAGCATATAAATCACCTTATTCTTCCTTCCAAAATATCTAACCTTACACTTTTTTAAATTAAATTTCATCTGCCATCTCTCTGCCTAATTTACTTGTTTATGACATTTATGGAAATTCCATATTCACACAGCCCTTTATGGGAAGCAATGTTTCCTTTTTTCATTTTTAAATACCAGCGCTAATTTTTTTTTAAAGATTTGTTCCCTCAGTCTGGATTTATCTACCAGAGGAAAAAGTCAATTTGTCAATCATCTTCATTGTTTTAAAACACCTCAATCTGAGCTGTAGAAAACTTAACCCATGTTTAACCAGTTTTGAATCATGGCTATGTCCCTTCATCCTGTTGGTGAATTTCCTTCCAAGGCTACAAAATCATGGACCAAGTATACTTCCTATGTGGAAAACACAGTACTCCAAATAAGGTTAGGTCAACTGCAATAGTAGATTAATCTGATTTGATTAATGTTAATTATGATCCTCTGATAACTAGTTACCATGGATATCTTGTAACTCATCAGATTTTCACACTTTTTGATGTTACATACGTCTGAAGCTAGTTATTTTATTCGGTCTTTAAATCGCTAACAGTTCAGGAATGTAAAAGGCATGAAAACGACATTTGTTTAGCGTACTTCACTTCCCCCTCCTGCTAACCTCAGCCAGCAATGTTGTGTGCCATGAAGGTAAAATGTTCCCATTCCTGGTGAGCTCGTTTAGGCTAAGCTTGAGTCTTGTCCATGGTTCATGAAGTTAGTATATACTATTCAGTTTGTTTTATTCGTGTCTGAACCTCTGTAAATGTCTTAATAATAATAAATAATCTAGTGCAGAAAGTCAGATATCTGCACCCTACTTATCCACATATCCATTTATCTGAGCCTCGCTTGAGCTTTCCCCTCCCTCCATCTCATCCACGGATTATGCTCTAGGGTGGAAGTGGCAAGATAATAGGAAGTGATAACAATACAAAAAAAATCTTGATTTGGTTCCCCATACAGTTGCTAAAGACTTGATCCGGTCAATCGGACTGTGAATTTCATTCTTATACGAAATCTACAGAAACCTACAATTAGAATCAGAAAAAGAAGAGCAGAGCGAGAGAGGGCATGCGGAGCCGAGAGTGTAAGGGGGTGCAGGGATTGAGAAAAGGAGGGAGTGAAAGAGAGAGAGCAACCAGGTGGGTGGAACCAAGAGAGCTAGTTAGTTGAACCTATGCTGCATTTTTTCCAATGCTTTTATATTGTTCCTGAATGGAATACTTAAAACAATCCATAATACTCTAACTGTGGCTTGAGAAAGGTCTTGTACAATTCTTTACCTACTTGTTTCTGCATCACTGCCTCCTAAGACAATGTACCTTCTATCTCAACTCTCTACCTCCCAATCAATTTCCTATCCATGACACATTGTGACTTTTGTAAATGACTTCTATATCTTCAACTGTGGCTCTGTCAAAGAACTTAAGTTAGTCAGACATGTCCTATTTTCCCTAATCAGTTTATAGTTATTCAAACTTAATTTGTCCCAACAACAACTGTAGTTAAGTAGCACTCCATGCAGGATAGCATCATGGAGCGTTGCATAGTGGCGGGGTTGGATGACAGGCAAAGGTGAGAGGGAAGTTACCATAGGCAACATCAAAGAGGTAGGTCTTGTGAGATTTAAATATATAAAGGGGTCAAGGTGGAGAATTTGAGACAGGATATTCCAGAGGGTAGGGATGTAGTGGTTGAAGTGTAGATAATTAGTCTGGCCATCGATGTTGGTATGGAGGAGTTACGGGATGTACAGCAAGCCTATGTCACATGAGCAAAGGGGGCAGGCAGAGGACTGGGGTACAGAGAGGGAGGGAGGTGCTAGATAAGATCAGTAATGAATTCTAATCATTTTCCCGTTCCTGTTACTGATTCAAAATCACTGTTGTTTTGTTATTGTTTTTTCCCTTCCTTTCTTCCTGAAAAATGGCATCACATTCCTAGTTTTCAATTCTCCCAAATTCATAGAGGTTTAAAAGACTAATTGCAATTGATAGAACACTCTTCACTCAGATATCTCAAAATGCTTCATAGAATATATACTATGAAGTGTAATGATTATATATTTTATAGTCAAACATAGTAGCCAATTTTGCACACAGCAATGTCCAACAAACAGCCATGAATTGAATGACCAATTTTATCATGGGGTCTTTAGTATCCACCTGAACAGACAGACAAGACCTCAATTTTGAGGATCACTATTTCATCTCCCTTAACTCTTCCATCGCACTCCCTGGCACCTAACCCACTTCTATCTCTTACTGCCCCTGGGAAACAATTGCACCCCCCCCCACCTCTGCCACCCTTCAGTTAACCGAACCCCTGCACCTCCTCCCGTAACAACCTTACTTCCTCAATGACTCTCCTCCACAACTCCCTGTCTCCTACTCTCAACACCCTTACCCCCATCACCTCCTGCAGGACTCCTACTCCCACAAGTTCTCTTGCTATACCAATCACCTCTGCTCCCTCAAGTCACAGGCGCTTGCCATTGAACGCATCTGGCTCAATTCCAATTTTACGGTTCACCGCCAGACCTGGCTGGACTGTGTCAAAATCTATTGGTCCGCACTCGCCTCAGCTCAGCTAAATTGTCCTCTTCTTTTTAACATTTACTTGCTCCCGATATGGGATATCATCTGCCTCTCTGAGGCCTACTGACAAGTCAGGCTGGCTGGTCTGTCATCAGCAGTGCCTTAAACAGTACACCAGGCCGATTGGCTCAGGAACTGGACTACCAAGACCATCACAGAGCGATGACTCAATTCCAGCATTCAGTTGGCAAGCAATGCACTGAGAGGCTCTCCTTGGAGCCAGCTCAGCTTCAAGGAGATCCCATTTATCTCCCCCCCATGGAGAATACTGGTTGGTGACTCATACAACTAAAGCCATACAGCTCATTACCACTGAAGACTTTTGCAAATCACTACAAATCTAGAATCTGCATCTAAATGAAAATTTACTCCTTGATCCTAACAAAAGCACAATTTAATCATTAAAAGGGCTCAATCGGTAATAAAATAAAAATTAATCAATCCTAACAGGTTCGTAATAATCCAGTTTTATTGCATTGACAAATAATGAAATAACTAAATACATTAATTACAAAATAAATACTTAATTGATTAATTGTACAAAATTAATAAAATTACTATCATTCTCCATTAAATAACTTCCACTTATAAAGCATGCTTCACGTAGGGTAATAGTGATGCATATCACAGGGACACTGTCAGATATTAAGAAAGGGAGGGTGGTAGGTAACTGTAGACGCAGTCAAAGAGATAAGACTTTTAGGTGGGATTTAAAAACAGAGATGGGTAGAGATGGGGGGAGTTCCACTCAGTGTGGGCAAGTTACTGAAGACTTGACCATCAATAATGAGGTGGGGGACGCCAGTTTGCCGAGCGGAGAAGTAAAGCAGAAGAGTGCGATAAATGATCACAAAGAGGTGCTGGGACATGAAGGGATTTTTAGGTGAGGACCTTAAAATCAATTCTCTGAGAGTCAATGACAGTTTTCTTAGTTATGCAAAATCTACGATCAGCTTGCACTCGAGCACTGCCACATTTTAGGAAATTTTGTGAAGTGAATGCTCAAGTTTTTTTTATAAAAAAGGCAGGGCTTTCCTGATGGTCTAGAGGGGGTAAATCTATTACCTGGTATAGCACTAGGCTATAGAGATTGGGACACTATCTCCACCTATACTACGGAAGGAAATCTGCCAGAGTGACTGCTATTAAACGTGATCCAGTGACTCCAACTTGAATGTGTGCATGAAAATTGGATGAAAACAATCAGGCTCGTTTGTGCTACCGTCTAGGTTGAATATCATGTCAACACTCACTGTTTAGGCTCACACATGAAAATGCACCTAGGCAAGGCACTGGAAGACTGCCATTTGTGTCTACAAAACTATACCCCAGCAAAAGCCAGCCCAAACAAAAGACATTTTAGACAATTAAAAAAGTATTTTGTCCCAAATAGGGGCAGTGACATGATGACAATTATCTACACCCATGTTTACAAACCTGAGGGTGGGTGGAAGTCTTGCTCAACATAATCCCTTTTGAAATCCTGTGTTCCAATCAGGCTTCAATCAGTAACACAAACAAAAAATATTGAAAATGTACAGTAGTTTGATCAGCATCTGAAAAAGAAAGATGGGTCACACCCAAGACATTAACCTATCCTTTTCAGATGTTAACTGACCTACTGTGCAATTCCAGCATTTTTTACTTAATCTCAGTTTTCTAATATTAACTGTTTTTTCTACTAGTCTCAGGAGTATCATATATTTCATTCTTTGTTAATGCAGTCAAACCAGAATTTTACAAATCTACAAGGACTGACTTTTTTTTATCATGTGCTCATCTTAAAGGTTTAGCTACTTTAATAATTATAAATGGTGCTTCTATTAGTACCAGGGTTTAGAAATCAAGCAGGGTTTAGAAATTTAAACCAAAAGTGTTCCCTACAACAATTCTTAAAATAGACTACAATGCTCACTTCATCTAAAATGTCAGAATGTTGAATACAAGTTTGGAAAAGACATTTTTAAAAAAATGACTTTTGTATATTGGGTTAAATGACATTTACTACACATAAATTATAAAAGTTTCTTCACTGTTAACACTGCACATAGCTTCTCATTTTATTTCACTCCCATGTTTATCTATTTTTCAACTGTGCTGACAAACTGGCATCTAAACTGTAAACAATACACATCATACCGGTACATAAAAGCAGAAATGATGATTGTATGGAGACTATACTGAAAAAGAAAAACACTAAGAGGTTTTGGCCTTTCCTTTTGATTTCTCAATTAGAAAATAAAAATCACTATCATAACAAAGGGAACTTGCTTTTTTGTTTGGTCAGCCGGGTTTGTCAAATGCAGAAATGCGGTTGAGTGAGTAGGTGCAGATTGCAGAATTTAGGCGAGAATTCAACCCAGGTGCCAGTGATAAGTTCCACCAAGATTTTACTCAAGGGTGAAATGCTGTCAGCAATTCCCAAAAGTGATTTTGCAGACGAATGGTTGTGCTATGAGAAGCACATACATGTTTTGTCAATGATCCATACTGACTGACCTAATACAATATATACCAGATTGTATATACCAGATTGCCAAATTACCTAGATTACCAGACAATCAAATTGACCTAGTTCAATTACGATTGTTTCCCTTCTCCAGAATGGACAATATGATTTGTTTAACACACCAGGCAAACCAGTTGCAAAGACAATTTTCATAAAGAATTTAAAACATTGATTCAGCACACAACCAGACTGCATATTCTAAAATAGTACAACATTGTTCCCTTTTAAAGAAAGTAAGTACCTGAAGTGCTTATTTTGATAGAAACAAAAAACACTGAATTATCAATGTATTTTCCTATTTCTGGAATATTTTTAGTATTGCTAAGGATTAACTACCTAAACCAATGTTTTATTATAGGCCTTGGTTAGTCTGAGCTCGATCATTTGCACCTATGTGATCAGTGCATACCACAGAATAAGTTTGGAAGGAGCAAAGCTGAGTACAGCTGAAATTTGTAGTAACCAAGAAAGGAATTTCTGAGGTCATTCAATAAGAGAGAAGCCAGACAATTGCAAATTGGTGACACCAATATTAGGAGGTCCATGCATATGCATAACCCTCCTCAGCCCTGAGCAATGTAACTTGAATCATGATTCAATCAGGCTTCCATCTTGGTCTGTTGCTGGAAATGATATTCATTCACAAATCCAGCAGTATATTAATCTTATTGTATATAGAAAGCAGAGCATTTACTGGGAAGTTGATTACATTTGCTGGGTTACTTGATATGAATAAAACTTAAGCAGCGATTCAGTAGTTGACTAACTCAGCTAACATGGGTTTCACCAGAGAACAGTTACCACAAAAAAGTGACAAAAACAATGGATTTTGCAACTGAAGCTTGAAATTAATAAATATTGTGGAAACAAAATATTGTGCAAACACTAATACTGGATGAAAATATAACACATCCAACCTTTTAAAATGTTGCTTTAGATATTATGTTGATGCTGTTACTTCAATTCAACTCCTTTAATTCCTACATTTTATTGCAATTTCACATATAAAAATGAGGTCAGCAATGCATTTGCTCTATACCTCGAAGAGGTAGTTTTGGCAGTATATTGTTTCACATCATTCCAATATAAATGTTCTGCAATGGTTGCATAAGAATCAGATATAAATTTAGTGCATAAAAGAGCAAATTCTTGCCTATGCTTCACAAGTATTCCACTGGAACAGTCTAAATTTCCTTGCTTTCTTCCTTGCTTTTTATTTGTTATTCTTCATAGAAAATCTATTTTGGAAACAAGTTATTGGCTAGTCCAATCTTTTAAGAACTGGTACTATATTCAGATCATCCAGTAGTGCATTCACCCACTGAACTTCCAATGTTGAAATATCTTAATACCATTATTTAATTTATCTCCCTACATTTTTATTAGTCATCTATAACGTGCCTATTCTGGAACACGTTATTACATCTCGTTCATATATCTCCCTCCACTTCTACTTGAGCCCCTCCAGTCTGGTTTACGCCCTAGAGTCAGTGCTTGTCAAAATCACAAATTATGACCTCTCTTTCTCTTTGACCAGAGCTCCCTCTGCTCCTTGTCCTCCTGGAAATCTCCGCTGCATTCAACACAGTTGATCATGCAGTCTTCCTCCATCACCTCTCCTCCCTCATACACCTCAGTGGGACCGTGCTCGTCCGGTTCGAGTCTTACTAAACCAACCACTATCGCATATGCCATGCTGAATTTGAGCTTAATCTGATCAAACTGTAATTTAACACATGTCATCAATAAGTGCTTTGAGACATCTTTCTAATGTGAAACGTGCTATATAAATGCTATTGTACTGAATCACTATGCTTGAAGATCCAAACCAAACAGAATTCCACAAATGTATGCTACCTATACATGAAAATGTTTCAGTGTCTGGAATGGAATATATACCCTCCACATCTCTTACCTAATTCCAGAAAGTATTAGGCTCATGTGCGTGAGACTCAAGGCTTGGGGGGCTCCAGAAGGTATGTTGGAGTACTGCTGGAGTTTCAAACAAAATTGATTTGGATGAAGAAAACCTTTGGGCCCACCCGATTTCATCCTTATAATACTCACCCTACTGTCTTTCTATCACAGCATCAAGCTGTGTTTTTTAATTGAGTCCAGTGTCTAAGCCTCAACAACACCCTTCCTGACAACCTGTTCCAGTCTATTTGGGTAAATACCCTCTGGGCAAAGACAAATTTCCTGGTGTCTGCCCTGCAATTGCCCAAATTTGTGGTTTGACACTTCCTTCGACCTCCGCAACATTGCTTGCCTCCACCATTTCCTCTTCCTCAGGCTGCCGAGACCCTTTTCCATCACATCCAGCTTTGACTGTGCCAACTCTCTGCTCACCAACTTCCCAACTCTTCCCTCCACAAGATGGAGCTGATGGAGATTATTCAGATCTCTGCAGCTTGTGTCCTCTCCCATACCAAGCTCCTTGAGCTTATCATTCCCATCCTTGCCCAACTCCACCTCTTCCCCATCTCCCAGAGGATCGAGTTCAATATCATTTCCCTCACTCTTAAAACTCTCCATGGTCTTGCCTCACCCTACTCTGCAACCTACTAAATCCTTATCAACCCACTCACTACTTCCGCTGGCAGGCATTGGTCTGCTTCCACCTTCTGGAACTCTGTGCCCAAAGTCTATTCTCGCCCCTTCCCTTGCTTTCTTCTAGGTATGTCTCAAGGCCTTGATCATGCCTTCAGTCATCTTCCCACCCCATCACATCTGAAGATTGTTTGTACACAGGGCTAAATGTGGTAAGCTTGACCTGCGTTGGGACCTTGCTGTCCTTGAAAAGCACGACCAGAGCGGCCTTCGCACCTTCTCTGCGTGGTGTTTTAGGACTGTGACCAACCAAGAGGTTGGTGTCCACCACAACCCCAAGGTCTGACAAGAATCAACAATTGGGACTGATGCCTCATGTATCTCCATCAATTCCCTTAAGGTTAAAATAATAAATTGGTCCCTCAATTCACAATTGTTTGTGGGACATTGCAGTGCGCAATTGTCTGCTGCGTTTCGCCCACAAAGTGTACAGTCAATTCACTTTATAGTATATTCTATGAAACGCTTTGAGACATCTTGGAGACATGATACGGAACTATATCAAATGCAAGGATTATTCTTATTATTGAGCCATACAGGAGCATGATTTGTACTTGGAGGCACCCAACTTCATATCCAACCAGGTGGCTCAGTGTTCAAGATTGTGAGTGCAGCACAAAAGGTCTGCAAACAAATAATACCTCCCGCAAAATTGTCGCAATCCCGGAACAGATACACCAAATCCACCCCCCTTAATGGCTTCCAACAGGTCATTGATGAATAAATCGAATAAGGTGGGTGACAATGGGCAACCTTGCCTCACCCCCCCTTTCAAGGGGAATGGACTCAGCAAGTCCAACAACAACCCTTACACAGATATTGAAGTTGGAATACACATTCAGGATAAAATCCAAGATTTGGCCATGTATTTCCATGACTTCCAGTTTCACTATGAAGACTTCATGAGATCCTAGGTTGAAAACCTTGCAGAAGTCAATGAACTCAATGTCGGTGGGTTTCCCTTAATCTTACAGAAGCCAGCCTTCCTGATCAAACCACGAGCCTCCAATATGTGATTGGAATATACATATTGGATATATGCCATTGCGATACACATGCAATGACTACCCCGACAACTGATATCAGTGACATCCCTCTCCTGTTCTCAGTCTCACGAGGGTCACCTTCTTGTGGATAGAAACCATGATCTGGAACCCTGACAGAGCGTGTACCTCAGAAAGAGTCCTGTTGACCAGCACTAGGAGTGCAGTTCCAAGGCAAGGTGGAGGTTCTTGGCTTGGATCCTTAAGATCCTCACTGTTCTTGATGCCCCCCCCCCAGAACCTTTTAGGAATGCTGTCCACACTTGCTGCCTTGCCATTATTGCTGCGATGCAGTGTTCACCTCCTTCTAAGGACAGGGTCATTAAGGCCTTCAATCCGTTCCACACCTCCTGTCAGATATTCCAACCTCCATGCAGATGGATCTCTGCTACACCAACTCCCACCAATGTTCCCACTAGACCCCAACAATACCCTCATGGGTCTGTTGAAGAACACCATATTGTGTAACACTGGTATGAGCCCCTCTGGCCATGACCAACAAACTTCATCCCAAGGAAGAAAATTTGTGATTGTTATTGTGTAGTTGCGCCCCTTCTAGAGTGATGCAACACACTGATACCACTTCATTTCTCTAATAACCTTCCTGGCTTCATGTCATACTTGGTCATAACCTGGGCCAATAGAAAAGTGCAGTCGCACTTTTTCCATGGAATCCATTACAAGCACCCTCCTTGTAGCGGATTATTACAAACCCGAAATATATGTAGTTGGTGGCCAATGGGCTTGCCAGCTGTTTACCTGACGTCACTGGGGGCGGGGCGGTTCTGGACGCATATGCATGGCGAAAGTGGCAAATGGGTTTCAGTCGGAGGACCCGCTGTTGTGATTGTCTGTGTGTCTCTCTGTGTGTTTGTGTGTGTGTGTATGCAAGAGTTTGAGTGTGTATCATTGTCTTGTGCGTATGTCTCTCAATACGCATTTGTGAGTGTCTATATCTCTCTGTGAGTTTGTCTGTGTTTCCCTCTCCTTTGTGTGTTTGTGAATGTGTCTCTCTACGTGTTTGTCAGTATCTATGCGAGTGTGGGTCTCTCTGAAAATGTGTGTCTCTCTCTGTATTTGTGTGTCTCTCTGTGTCTCTGAATGTGTATGTTTGTGTCCCTCTCTCTCTCCCTCTGTGTCTGTGAGTGTGTGTCTCTCTCTGGGTGGTGTGTGGGATGCTGGGCTTGGAGAGTTGCTGTGGTGTCTCATCCCCCCACAACCAAAAGGCCACACAGTTTTTGTTAAAGAAGCAATAAATATTTTTTTCAATAATCTAATATGTTTTATTGCCTCACGTTTAGCTTTTAAATTAATAAAGTGAAAAAATGTAGGTTGGCAGTAAAATATACCTCAATAGCACCAATCAATGCCCCGCCATTTTCTGCAAAACCTGTCAAAAATGTCCCTGCAATTTCCCGCAAAATCTGCAATCTCCCCGCCATTTTGGGCAAATATTTCTGGCTTTTCTATTGGCCCAGGTCATACCTTGCCTTTGCTGCAGCTTTAGCTTCCTCCAAGGAAGATTCCAAAACCGCTTTAAAGGCTTTTTACTTTCATCTAACAGCTTTCCTTCCCTGTGTGATTACCTTTACAGGGTCTTGCTTCAAGGACGAGTACCTTGAATGTACAACCTACATCTTACTTGTGACCGTCCCATGAGCTATTTATGAAGCATTTTCAATATTGATAATAGGGCATATAATCATGTATTTACATATATTTCTTTGAAAAATATTGATATCTGTATAAAAAGTTTTTGTAAATAACTCAGTTTTGCATTTTCAAGATTAATAGGACAATAAACATATGAAATTGTAAAATACCCATCAGTCATCACTACCCAGCCACAACTCCATGAAATTAGCCTGAGGCAACCACAGACAAGCATTCTATTCATGAGCATAACAGATGTTTAAAATGATAGCGAGGCTACTCTCCAGCCAGGGTACTAGGAATATATTGTAGAGCCAGCATAAACTTTGAAAATTCTAATCTATAGATTAGATAGCCTGCTTTTTTAGGTTAGAAAATTCTACAGAAATTTTCATTACACCACTGTTACGACTAGCACCTTAGGACAACCTCCCGACGTGAAAGGCACTATACAAATGTAATTTTGTTTGGTGTTGTTAGAGTACCGTGTCCGGCTTTGGGCACCTGAGTTGGGTATCATCCGCATAAACGTCGAAGTTAACCCTATGCCTGCGACACGGGGTTAACTTCCACATTTATGCGGATGATACCCAACTATCTCCCTGCCTCCATCCTCAACTCCAGAACAACTGCTGTCCTGATGTCAGACATCAAGTCCTGGATGAGAGACAATTTCCTACAGTTGAAAGTCAACAAGACCGAGGCTCTCCTGCTTGGCTCCTATCAGCACCTCCTCACCTCAGGCGTCGACAGCGTCACTATTCGTGGATGCACTTTCCACCTCACCCAGCCAGTACGGAACCTTGGCATCTTGTTTGAACCTCAAATTTCTACCCCACACCCGTGCCATGACCCGCTCTGCCTTCTCCCACCTCCGTAACATTGCCCGGCTCCGCCACTACCTCAACCTCCAGGCCGCCAAAACCCTCATCCATATCCATCACATCTAGGCTCGACTATGCCAACTGCCCGCTTGTCAGCCTTCCCAACTCTTCCTTCATAAGCTGCAGATCATCCAGAATTCTGTAGCTTGTGACCTCTCCTGCCACCAGGCTCCATGACCCCATCACCCTCAGCCTGCTCCACATCCCCAGAGAATAGTTTTCAAAATCCTCGTCCTCGCCGACAAGGCTGTCCACGGCCTTGCTCCTCCCGACCTGCTGACCCTCCCTACGCTCAGCAGGCTGTGGCCTGCTCCATGTCCCCCAGCCTGCCTCACCATCGATATTTGGGCCTTCAGCCTTTCTGCCCCAGCCTTATGGAATTCCATCCCACATTCACTTCGCCTGGCTCCCTTACTTGCCTCCTTCAAGGGACGTCCTGAAACCCTCCTCTTCGACTGAGCCTTCGGCTACCTTCCTATCTTCCCTGCCCTCCATCCTCCTCGATCCTGACCCCCAGCTCAGGTCCAAATCCCTGACTGTCTAGCACCTTGGGACATTTTCCCGACGTGAATGGCGCTATACAAATGCAATTTTGTATTGTATTACCCGTTCTGCCTTCCCCACCTCCGCTGTCACTATCTCTCCCTTCAGGCTGCTGAAACCCTCCTCCGTCTGTATCGTCAATTTCTATGGTTCTAGGAAGACAAATGTACGGGCTTTCAGGAACACTGACTGATGAGGTGAATAAACTTATGACCGATTATATTACTTTTATTATAATAAGTATGTCTAAGGACATTCACGATTCTTCAAAAGAAAGTTTCCAGTAGCCAATAGAGCAGTACTACACAGTATGCTAATCCATACACCACTATTCCCCATGAAGGGAGTTCTCGCTCTCATTTTACAATTGCAAGGTTAAGGTTGTACCTTTACATAGGGAGAAAAAACAAGGTCAACCAGAGTCATTCTTTTATACTTCCAAATGCCAGATTAAAGTATTGTTAGAGCACAAATCCATAGCTCAACAAATTGGATGGGAACCGAAAGCATCTGAGACAGGCATTCTATTCATCAAAATTAAGTAAAATTGGGCTTAAAATGAACAATATTGTAAATTTTTATCACTTTAAAAAACAAGTTAAACTTAGTGCATAAAAACGACAGATCCTTGACTCTTATTTAACTTGTAAACATTTCTGGATTGAGTACATTTGTTATTGGTGGACCTGGCCAGCGGGTGATCTTATCCGGCCCGAGACGATTTCCAACATTCCAATTTCCACTCCCTCAGGAATGTTCTCACTAGAGCGCGGAGGGTAGAGGCGGGGTGGGGATTCACTGTCAGGACAGATGATCGGAGCCTTCCTCGGCCACCATGGGGGGATGAACAGCTCACAGAAAGCTCCCTCTTTGCCCACCTCCCTCCCCGTCCAATCTCTGTGACATCCCAACCTAGCTGTTCCGTTTTCAGAACAAGCACCAGCTTGCTTCATGTCCCCCCCCAACCCCATTTGCCCCACAATCACCATTTTGCCCGCGCTCGCTGGAGTTCCATTCCTAGATTCCTCTTTCAAGGTACGTCAACTTCTAACTCTTTGACCATGCATTTGGTCATCTTTTCTTCCTCCCTATCTCACCTCTCTCCGTCCCCACCCCAGCTCAGTGGCCTAGCCGACAATGTCAAGATGTCGTTCCAACATGAAAAAGGTACTGTGTAAATGTTGTTATATTTCTGGAAGGGAAACACAAAATATTGCTTATGCGGACCTTTCTCAAATAGGGAATCTGGCCCATGGCAACCAAAGGTTGGCCCACCCTGTTCTAGGGGTCTAATAGAATGCAGACAGAATTAAATTTTAATCTATATGTTACAATTTGGTTCTGCGACACAACACTCATTCTGTTGGTTGGTGAGAGTGCAGAAAGGTACAAGTGTATAGGATGGCAGGAAGCTTGCCTCGGAGTCAGAAGGTTATGGGTTCAAGCACACCAGGACTTTGAATTCATATAATTTAGGCTGACACTCCAATGCAATACTGGGAGTGTGCCATCCTTTGGCTGAGACGTTAAACCAAGGACCATTTGCTTGTTCACGTGGATATTTAACAATCCCAGGGCACTATTCAAGAAGAAAAGGAAGTTTCTCCTGGTGTTGTGACCAATAATCCCCCCCAAATAAAATTGGCCATTAACTTAATTGGTTATTTGTGGGTCATTGCTGTGCAGAAATTAGTTGTCATGTTTGCCTACAAAATAGTTATTACATTTAGAAGTATATCCAGTGAAGCACTTTTGAGATATCCTCCTGATGTAAAATATGCTACATCAAATGTGAAGATCATAACATATTTAACAATCAACAGACAATGTATTTCCTAAATCCATGCTCAAGCAGTCCTAGTTAAATAATGTGATAAAAATCGGTATAAACATCTGCATGTTAAAGAAGAGAATTTTCGCCAATACTGTCATAGAAGCATTATGCTGTTTCTGATTTGTGACTAGTATTCAGTGTGAATTTGGGATTAATAAAAAGTTTGAAGTGTATGAACAGATAGATGGAAAGAAAACATGTAGCAAAGGTTTCCTAAAACACTTACTTTAATGGGAGTCCAATTACACATGAATACTGTATGAACTCATTAAAAATTTAGGGCGTTTGAGTCTCTGCCAAAGTTACCATATGTAAAAAAGCAGTTTCCAATGGAGCAGAGGAACCCTAGATTTCTCTCCCCAACAAACTCATTCTGTGTTAATGACATGGCCCATTCTTGGAATAGGGCTTTTACACAAAATACCTCACAAGGGAGCACCTTCAAGCACTCAGTGGAATCAAGGCTACAATTAGAGAAAAAGCTTCTGTTTCTGCAACAAGATGCTTCATCTGCAAAAGGACACCCCATACTGCACAAGTTAAGAATTTTTCACTTCCCACAGCAGCCCTTCAAGTAAAATTGGAAAACAGTGGTAGCTTTGTGCAGTGAGTGTGAATCATTCACAGTACAAGAATAATCTGATAACAAAAGTATAAGAAAGACCAGAAGATGGTGAATCTGGCAAACTATAGATTAATATATAAAAAAAGTAACGGATAATCTGATGAGACTAAAGTGAAATTTTCAGACCAAGATGATTTTCACCTCAGGTATTAAAATACTTGCATTTGGTACAGCGTCTTATCACGTCAGAAGGACATCTCAAAATGCTAAACGCGATTTACTGTGAAATGGAGGGAGTGTATATTTGTAGGCAAACGCGTTTGACAATTAAGCACAGTAATTCCCACAAACAGCGTTGAAACAAATGACCAATTTTATTTGGGGGATTGTTGGCCAAGACAGCAGGAGAAACTCCCTTCTCAATTCAAATAGTGCCATGGGATCTTTAACATCCATATGAACAGCCAGTCGGGAACTCAGTTTATCGTCTCATTCAAGAGATGGCACATCCGACCATGCAACACCCACCCAACACTATAGTGTCATCTTAAGACTATGTGAGTTCAAGTTCTGATGTGGGATTTGAACCCACAATCTTCCGACTCAGAGGTGAGAGCCCTACCACTAGGTCAAGCTGACAAACATAAAGGTGAAGATATTGGATGTGCATTAGATAATTTTCAAAATCTCTCATGATTCAGGAACACCAACAGAAAATTGGAAGGTAACAAATGAGATATTAATCAATAAGAGAGAAAGCCACAAATCAACAATTTGTACATAGAAGAACTTTTCAAGCCCAAATGGGAGCCCGAGCCAAAGGTGCAGTCAAAGAATTTTCGGAAGATGTTGAAAGCAGAGGGAGCAAGGTGACAAATTTTGAAAGAGTTCCAAAGATGGGGCAAAAAGGGTGAAAACTTGCTCCCTGATGGTGAGGCAGAGCAGCTTTTGAAGGAGAAGACGAGGACATTAATCAATCCCCTGAAGATAAGGAGCCAATGGACCCGGACAAGAATTGGGGTAATAGGTTTGCAGATGTTGTTATGGGAGAGATGGCAGGCTGCGGAGATCTGACTATCTGGAACTTGTGAAGTGTGGAAACCTGTGGAGGCCAACAAGCAGGGAGCTGGATATGTCACGTCTGGAGTTAACAAAAGCATGGATGAGGTTTCTAGCTGCATGGGGGATGAAATCAAGTAACTTGTAGGCCAGTGAATTATCAGGTCCAGGCAAATTGTTAGAATTCATCATCATGGGCAATGAAATAAGCATCTGAATAAATTTTAATTTATGAGAAAAAATCAGCATAGTTAAGTGAAAGGAAGATCATGTCTGATAACCTTTGTTTTTGACAACACTACTGAGAATGATAAAGGAGGATCAATAAATTCAGTTGAATGTCTTTATTCTAAAGGCATTTGATGAAACACCACATAAGAGATCATGTGGATTGGAGGAAATCTGGTGACATGGATAACAAATTGGTTAGCAGATACAAGTTGCAAAGTTAAAAAGAACATTCTCTAAGTATCAGGTATTAATTAAAGATATCCCCAAGTAGAAAGGTGCAGGGCACGCAACCTTTAAGGTTATAAATGACCAGGATATAGGAAGAAAGGAGAGTATATCCACGTTTACTGTTGACAGTAAGACAAAAGGTTTACTAAATTGTGATGAAGAGCAGAAAATTTACAAAGAAACAGACAGACAGATTAAGTGATGGAAGATAGCAGATGGAATTCAACATTGCAAAATGTGAGGTATTGCACTTTGCAAAAGAGTGGCAAAAGGAGGACTACATTCTAAAAATGGAAGCACTAGGGTGGGAGCAGGAAGAGCAAAGAAACAAAAAGATTTATTCAAGTGCTTACGTTTGCTTGGAGAGAAAGTAATCGAAAAGATGAAAAGGATGCTGGGCTTTACAACAAAGGTCTACAACATAAAAGCAAGGAAGTGCTGCTATAGTTGAATGCAGCATGAGTCAGACATCATTTGAAACATTGCTTGAGCTCCCAATCTTAGAATGTATTGGCCTTGAAGGCCACAAAGTAACAATTCCCCAAATTAATAGCCAGGTTGCAAGGGTTTAGCTATGATGATGAGGATGGGTTAACAAGTTATATTCTCTGGAGTTGAAGAATTAAGGGATGATCTGATCGGGGTGTTTCACTGGCAACAATAAATTACATTTGTATAGCACCTTTCACATCAGGAGGATGTCCCTAGGCACTCATTATAGGAATTACTTCACTCAAGTAGAAGCAACAACAAAATTACATTTGTATAGCGCCTTTCACGTCGGGAGGACGTCCCAAAGCGCTGGACAAACAAGAGTTTCGGACCCGTGCTGGGGGTCGGAATCGGGGAGGGTGGAGGGCAGGGCGATCGAAAACACAGTTGAAGTGGAGGTCTTGAGATGAGTCTCGAAGGAGGCAAGGGAGGGGACGAGGTGGAGGGACTGTGGGATGGAGTTCCAGAGGGCGGGGCAGAGTGGCAGAAGGCCCACCGCCAATAGTGGGGTGAGCGAGGCAGGGGACGTGAAGGAGGCCAGAGCCCGCTGAGCGGAGGGAGCGAGCAGGATGGTAGGGGGTTAGGAGGTCGCAAAGGTAGATGGGAGCAAGACCATGGAGGGCTTTGAAGGTGAGGACCAGGATTCCCATTCACTGGCTTCCCATTCTTTGTGCGATGGGAAGCCAGTGGAGTCGGATGAGGATGGGAATGATAGGGTCAAGGAGCCTGACACGCAAGAGGACGCAGGCTGCAGAGTTCTGGATGATGTGCAGCCTGTGGAGGAAGGAGTTGAGGAGGCCAGCAAGCAAGGAGTTTGCATAGTCAAGCCTCAATATATTGAAAGCGCGTATGAGAGTGGCAGAGCCGGACAATGTTGCGGAGGTGGGGGAAGGCAGAACGGGGTCATGGCACAGATGTGGGGTGGAAAAGATAGTCGAGGGTCAAACAAGACCCCATGGTTCTGGACTGGCTTGGTAAGGTGGAGTGTGCAACCATGGATGGTGATGCTGTCAGCGCCTGAGGTGAGGAGACGCTGACGGGAGCCAATCAGGAGAGCCTCGGTCTTGTTGACATTCAACTGAAGAAAGTTAGCTCTCATCCAGGAGTTGATGAATGACAGTGATTCTGTCAGGACAGCAGCAGTCCTGGAGTCAAGGGTGGAAGCAGAGGTACAGTTGGGTGTCATCTGCATACATGTGGAAGTTGATCCCATGTCTGCGGATAATGTCACCAAGAGGGAGCATATAGATATTGAAGAGGAGGGGACCAAGGACAGAGCTCTGAGGAATTCCACACAAAAACGATTCGGGTCGAGAGGAGAAACCATTAGTGAACATGAAGTCAAGGCGGTGTGAGATGTACGATCTGAACCAGTCAAGGACAGAGCCACGAAAGTTGATGTGAGAGGAAGCAGTGGATGAGGATCGACTGTGTCAAAGGCAGCAGAGTGGTCAAGGAGGACGAGGAGGCAGAGGGAGCCTTTGTCGCAGATGGACAGAATGTCCATCAACAACAAATTTAATTTGTATAGTGCCTTTCACGTCGGGTGGACGTACCAACGTACAAAACAAATATTGGGATGTTTTAATCAGATACCTTTTTCATAACACAGTGGGATAGTGGGGTATGATATATTCATCAACAGATGAATCACTTTAGCTTATCCAAAATAATCATTTTTATTTATTTGAAGGTACAGTAAACAAAATGTTAGAAAGAGCCTCAAAATTTTGTTTAACACAAATGATCACTTCTTTTGCTTTAAGATTTCTTAATACTGTAGTGGTGTGAAGATCACATTAACATACAATATCCCACTCTCCAATAGCACACCCAGGAATTGGATATGCAGATAACCGCTTAATAATTCGACCTCGTCTTAACGTATTGCTATTAACTTTAGTCATCATGCGGTCAATATTTCAGCCGCATTTATTTATGTATGTTATATTTGCCTAAGTCCACACTCCGGATAACTCATCACTGAGCCCTTTTCCCTTGGAGTGACAAGTTAACAGGACTTAACTGTATATTTACTGCATTAAATCCTTTCATTTGTTAATTCAAGAGATAAGGGAACACAATTACCTTGATACATATCTATTTAATGAATTACAACAATAACAACAATTTACATAGCACATTTTGTGTCAAGAGGACGTCTCAAATTGATCAGGAACGTGAGGGGAAACTGGAAGAAGGTGGCTGAAAGTGTGGTAGAAGGGACAGGTCTTAAAGCGTGTTTTGAAGGTGGGAAGGGACATGGTAGAGTGACTCTGAGATGGATTTGAAAGAACACAGGCAAAATATGGTAGTTTTAAAGGGGATTCAGAAGCAAAGGGACCTGGGTGCTTCACATACACAGGTTTTTGAAGGTGGCAGGAAAGGTTGATAGTGCTGTTAAAAAAACATGAGATCCTTGGCTTCATAAATAGAAGCATATACAAAAGCAAGGAAGTTCTGCTAAACCTTTATAAATCACCGTTAGGTCTCAGCTGGAGTATTGTGTCCAATTCTGGACTTGCTGGTTGGTTGAGTGGAGAGAGCAGCCAGGGCAATAGGGTCCTAAAAGTACAGAGTTGTGCGAAGCCATGGAGGCATTTGAAAGCAAGGACGGGATTCTCAATTCCATCCCCTGAGGGATGGATGGGGAGCCAAGCAAACACGAGTGTAATAGACGTCTGGAGTTTGGTGCAAAAAAATTACACAGCACTTTTAATTATTATAAAATATTCCACAATTCCAGCACAGATAGAATATTCCTTGCATTTTGATATAGTACCTTTCACGTCAAGCAGATGTGGTAAAGTGCTTCACGGGATATACTGCATTGTAAAGTGAAGTGACTGTTTTGTAGGCGAAGTTGACAGCCAATTTGCACATAGCAATGTTCCATAACCAGCTGGTTATGGGGGGGCGGGGGTGATTGTTGACTAAGCCACTGGGAGAAAGCCCCTTCTCTTTTTTTAAATAGTGCCATGGGATCTTTAACAAACACCTTAACAGGCAGCCGGGGCCTCGGTTTAACGTCTCAGCTGGAGGACGGCACCTCTAAGAATGCAGCACAGCCCCATCACTGCACTGAATGTCATCTTAGACTACACAAGTTCCAAGTCCTGACATGGGATTTGACCCTACAATCTTCTGACTTGGCGGCTAGTGCAACCAATTGAGCCAGCCTCACACTTAAGGTGCTGATCGCCTTTAGTGCTGCAAACATTGCATGATTCGAATAGTTTGCTAGTGGTTTATTTTTCAGTTATGAATTCCTGAACCTGTCAAAAATGTTTCTATTTAATTGGATTAATATCCCAAAATAATGCCTTGAAAAGACTATCGCATAATTTGAAGGCTCCTAAAATTTGTAGTAATCATGTGACCCAATGATATAATTTTTTTCACTAAAATTGCCAACATTAGCTCACATCAATATTATCTCCTGTTTTATTGCACATGTGCAACCCAGGAAACAACGTCAATGTCAACTTAATGTCCAGCAATTGACCATTTTAGCTTCCTGCAGTAAATAAAATGTTAAGTGTTCAGATCACCAGGTGGTATACAACATAAGTTTTTGATTTGCGTATGCACAGTAAACAGGAAGAGATGGTGGCTGCAACTCAATTGTCATCCATTTTTCTTCTAGAGCATGCAGGAAGCAAGTCAGCTGTGCACATTTGCAGTCAAATTCACTATCAATCCCAAACGCCATGTTATAATGGGGTTCCACTGTGTCCTGCATGCGAGAGACATCTGATATTAAATGGCTGTCAGCCTAGCTCAGTTGGTAGAACTCTCATTTCAGAGCCAAGATGATAGTGTCATAGGATGACACTCTAGCGAGAGAGAAATGTCGCATTGTCTAAGGTACCATCCTTCAAATCAGAAAACTGAGGTCCCCATTCAGTTGTACTTTAATTTGTTACATGGCACCATCCAAAAAGAGAAGGGAGTTTGACCAATTTTATCTGGAAGATAGTTGGCCAACAATTATTGCATGGTCGGAGGTTAATCCGAGATCCCATCAAGACTGTACAGGCTGAAGATCCCATGAACTATTCAAAAAAAGTGAGATTCTCCCTGTGTCTAGGCTAACAAATTCCCAAAATAAAATTGGTCATTCACTTCATTGTGGCTTGTGGGACATTGCTGTGGGCAAACCGACTACCTTGTTTCACCCACAAAATACAGTCAAAACCACTTTATAGTATATCCTGTGAAGCGCTTTCAAATGTCTCGACAAAGTGATAAGGCGCTATATCAAATGCAAGGATTATTATTATTATCATGGCTATTTGTGAAACATCTTGCTGCCCTATGAAAACTGGTTGCGGCATTCACCTACAATCACTACACTTTACAGCAAAATCCTGTAAAGTGCTTTGACAGGTTTCTGCGACATGATAGGAACTACTGTATATTAAATGCAAGGAATTTGTTAATAATATTGCCTTGATGAAACACCATCTGCATTACAAAACTTGGCTCCTAAGCTTTGCAGCAATAATCCAGTTTTTTTAATTTGACAATATTATCACAGATAAAGGTCTGAATCTATAGTCATAAAATAATCTTTGCATTTGATATAGTATCAAACATCAAAATATCTCAAAGCACATAATTTGACATGGGTAAATAAGAACAAACTTGCTTTAAACTGCCTTATGATGCAATGTCAAAGTGTTTCATAGATAATTCCGAGTAAATAAAATGAGCAATTGGAGGCAAACACAGCAGACACTTGCATTAACATGGTCTCAGAGACCTCTATGAAGTGAATGACCAACTAACCTGGTGAACAGTTAGGCAGGACAGAAGAAACAACTGCTCATCAGGTTCCATAGTTAACACGAGTGTATTTAAATTATGTATCTATATTCAGCTAATTATTCTATTGAGAATAGAAGACAATCTGTACCCTGCATAGCCCAATCAATGTAATTCTCTATCCCGTTTAGTGAATGTTTAAGACTGTAGTGAGTAAAAGTTCACAACTCTTCAAGTTAATGTCTCCCAAATAAAACGTAACTTGCACTTCTCATATTGTATTCTGTGCTAGAAATCAAGCAGGAATTTTCACACCTATAGGTCATGAACAATAAGCGTTCTGGGACCTAACCTGTGTGAAGGGCATTATATCTATGTAAGTTTTTGCTGTAGCAATATTGGTTCTAATTTTATGACGAATGCCACAGTAATACTGCCATTTGGTAACATCATGGTCCTTTTCACCACTTCCTCCAGTAACAATGCATGATCTAGTACATAATCTTTTGGATTACGCCATGGTCAGATGTGCAATACTGCAATAATGCCAGTGTTAAGTACCTGTAGATAACCAGTGGTGTACTAGAATAGCCACTACTGTACATCAAAACCATCAATGTGTATTAGTTGCAGTATTGCCTTTTAAACTTCACGCTTTACAGTTCTAACAACTTTTTTTCTATTTCTAACAAGTAAAAAGCCGGCAATTCTTACAAAAGTGCTTCTCTATCATTAGAAATGCCAAAGCTAATCACTCTGACACAAACTTGAGTTTGTAAGTGTGGAGCTCTGCCTTTCCCAACTCAACTGTAATATGAGCAGTGAGCATAACAATTTGTCTGACATTTATTTGATCACAACATTACAAAGTTCCAATATAAACTCTGAATAAGGCCACTGCAAATTGGAACTGGTATTTTCCCCATTTCTCCTTTTAGTTTTTGTTTCATCATCACTTCCCCAAATACTTTCTAGGCTTGAAAGTTTAGCTTTCATTCCCCTCTCTATGAAGTAAATATCTACTGTAGTTGACCTGAGTCAACCTAAGACTGTCATCTGCTGCCCAACTTAGATCATCAACTGCATCTTTACGAGATCTCTGTGTGATGCATAGTGCAAGTGCATCACTGAAGAAGCACTGTACATTACTGATGAGAATGGGAGTTATTTAAAGATCTCCTAATTAGGATTATCAGAAACTAAGAGGAAAAAATGTTCAGACTCCGATTTGAATAATTTCTGTTCACAGCTCCAGAGATTCAGAATCTAGGAGCAACAACTTGCACTTATATAGCGCCCTCTACACAGGGTAGCGAATTCAAAGATCCTCACCCTCACCTACAAGGCCATTCACGGCCTTGCTCCCTCCTACCTCTCCGACCTACTATCCCCCTACCTACCCGCCCGTACCCTCCATTCCTCTGGCTCCGGTCTCCTCCACATCCCCCGCCCCAACCGCCCTACTATCAGTGGCCGGGCCTTCAGCCTCTCAGCCCCGAGGCTCTGGAACTCTATCCCCCAGTGCCTTCGCCGCCTCCTCCCTTTCCTCCTTCAAGGCCGGTCTCAAGACCTTTCTCTTTGACCGTGCCTTCAGCTCCCCTCTCGACTCTCTACCCCCTCCTCGCTCCCTCCCTTCCCTCCCCTCACCCTGACCATTTCCCCCTTGTTCGGGTCCTGACCCAACTGTACAGCGCCTTGGGACGTCCTCCCGACGTGAAAGGCGCTCAATAAATGGAATCTTGTTGTTGTTGTTGTTGTAGCGTCTAAGAGCACTTAACAGTGGCGGAGTCTGACTCTGAGGCGGGTGGGGGTGGAGGTGACCGTAAGTATGGTCGAAAAGGAAAGTCTTCAGGTGGGATTTGAAAAAGGGGAAAGGGCGGGCAAGGCGGAGGGATTGAGGGAGTGTGTTGCAGAGCTTTGGGGTGTTGTGGCTGAAAGCATGACCTCCAATGGTAGAGCAGAGGGTGCGCGGGACCAGCAGGAGGCTGGTGCTAGTCGAGTGTAGGATTGGGGAGTGAGGAGGTCAGAGAAGTAGGGAGGTGCCAAGTAGTGAATGGATTTGAACGCGAGTGTGAGGATCGTGAAGTCGATCTGTTCAGTGATGTGGAGCCAGTGGAGCCTGGCCAGAACTGGTGAGATGGGGATACAGAGATTGGTTTGAATGAGCTGTTTTTTTAAAAAAAATAGTGGAACTGGGGAGACCAGCAAGGAGTGCGTTCGAGTAATCCAGGCAGATGACAAACTCATGCATGAGGGTTTCGACTGCATTTGGGGTAAGATACGGTCGGAGATGGGCAATGTGGTGGAGGTGGAGGAAGGCGGTCCTGGTCAGGGACTGGATGTGGGGAAGGAAGGATAGCTGGGGGTCGAACTGGACGCCTAGATTTCACACCGGTTTGAAGAGTCTGAGGGAGAGCCCAGGGAGATTGAGGTGTTCAAATCTGCAGGAGTGAAGACGTTGATGGGAGCCGAAGAGTATAGCTTCCGTCTTGTCCACATTCAGCTGGAGGAAGTTTGCACTCATCCAGGCCCTGACATCTGCCAGTCAAGCTGATAGAACATCGGCAGACCTGGAGTCGATGCTGGAGGAGGCAAAGTAGATCTGTGTGTCATCTGCATACATGTGGAAGTTTACCCAGTGTCAGGGGATGACGTCGCCAAGAGGGAGCATATTGATGAGGAAACGAAGAGGACGAAGGATGGAGCCCTGGGATACCCCGCAGGTGACCGGGCGAGGGCTGGAGGAGAAACCATTTGCCGAGATGAAGTGAAGGCTGTTGGTTAAGTAGGACTCGAACCATGCGAGTGCGGTCCCACTAAGGTGGTGAGGGAGGAGAGGCAGTGGAGGAGTACGGTGCAGTAAACTGTTTCGAATGCAGCAGAGAGGTCCAGGAGGATGA
The DNA here is from genome assembly GCF_018977255.1 of Callorhinchus milii. Lineage (NCBI taxonomy): Eukaryota > Metazoa > Chordata > Chondrichthyes > Chimaeriformes > Callorhinchidae > Callorhinchus > Callorhinchus milii. Next base: position 45,235,509 of record NW_024704743.1, read on the forward strand.
GGCGGTAGAGGGAACCCTGGTCACAGATAGAGAGGACGTTGCTTGTGACTTTGACAAACCATGTCTCTGCGCTGTGGGCAGACTGCAGGGGCTCGGGGAGGGAGAGGTGTGATTTAAGATGGCCCTCAACAATGCTTTCCAGGACTTTAGCAAGGAAGGGTAGGTTGGAAATGGGACGGTAATATGAGAGATTAGAGGGATCGAGGGTGGGTTTTTTGAGGGGTGTGATAACAGCGTTTTTCAGAGGAAGTGGAACAGAGTCTGAGGAGAGAGACTGGTTGACTGTCAGGCAGCAGAGTGGAGAGGCGGGAGAGTTGAGTGACCAGCAGCTGGGTGAGGAAGTGGTCGAGGCAGAATGCGGGTGATTGTGTTGGGAGGAAGAAATCAGGGCAAAGGAGTGTAAGGAGAGGGAAGTGGTAAGAGCCGTGGCAGAGGGAGAAGGCGGTGTGGATGGTCTGGGTGAGGTGGAAGGGGACAATGCAGCCAAGTGGATGTTTTCAATCTTTGAGATGAAGAAGTTCAGGACCTCTTCACACTTGGTGTTTGATGCAAGGATAGAGGGAGCTAGAGGGGCTGCATGGAGGAGGTGATGGACTGTGCAAAACAAGTGTCTTTAGGTTGTTTTTGGCCTCCAGGATGACTACACTATCAATAACAATATCTACACCACTAAACTAACTCAATCAAGATTGGATACTATTGTGCTTCACTTTTTTAGATTACTTAATAAAATATTCAAGTTTCAAAGCCTAATTAGGATATCATTCAAACTAGAAGTATATTTAACAGTTAAAATGACCCCATAATTAAAGGCAAAGTTACAAATGTGCTATGAAGTTTAAATGAAATATATATGCGAGGTAGAGCAGTCTCGAGAATGCTACAGGCCCAATATTTCAAATTGAATGTTCCATTGTGATTTGCTTGGGCCTCTAAAATAAAAAGTTTGAGAATTTCATTTTAACTTCCAAGAATTTGTGTGTGTTATATAGGAATGCATGCATCAATGGAGACTGACATGAAGAAAACAGACCACACTTTAAAACTGCTCATATTTCAATTCTTTTAACTTTAAGATGGTCTTAAATCTTTTTTGAATGCCATTTTTAAAAAAATTATTATGAAATCTAGATACACAAAATTCAAGTAAAAGCACATTTGACATTTAGCTCATTCTCTCACACTTCAAGTTGAAGACACTTTCAACTTCTCATTCTCTTCAAGGGGGTCAAGCTTCAGCTTTGCTTTAGAAAGCTGACAACCCATACGGAACAAAGACTGGGGAGGGGGTGGGGCAGAGAAGTAGAACAATTTAAATTGCTCATCTCAAATAAAGTACACAACGTCAAAACAAAATGCACACGAAATCTAAAACGATGAACCACGGGGGCAATAAAATAAAGACAAAGACTTTCTAAAGGTGAAATGTGAAAGCTTTCGTGAAGAAAGATCCATGTAATTAACAATGAAATCCTCAACTGACACTAAGATACACTACTTGTTCCTCTGGACCCTCCGCTCCCTCACAAAACACACACATTTTTAAAAAAAATGTTTTGTCGGTCTCCGATTAGATTGGGATTTAAAGGATACTCTTCGTGGGGAGGAAATGGGGCACTGACGTGATTTACAAACCCGGCTCTTTCCCTCACAGAAAAGAGAGGGGGAAGGAAGGTTGGAGAGGGGGGAAGAAATGCATTCTGTGTGTGTGCCGAACCGGGGCCGGTGTCACTTAATAAAAGACACTCTACATAAATAAATATAACACGCACACAGAACATTAACACTGAACCCCTGGGGTTGCATTACGGTATCCGGCATCGGACAGACACTTACCACCCAGGTCAAACCTCCGGATTCCCCGTCTCCCTTGGACATCTTTCCAACGGCTGGCGGTGAATGAAGACGGACCTCGGCGGCTGCAGGGAGGGGAGGGAGAGGGGAGGGAAGGCGAGTGAGAGAGTGTGGGGCGAGTGGGGAAGACAGGGAGAAAGCTTCACTTAATATTTCTTTCGATTACATTTTTTTTTACAAAAAAAGCAAGACGGGAGGGTTTATCAGCGCGAGCTCTCCCCCAGCCGTCGCCCGGTGGCTCAGCCCCTCTTTGGGTTTTAATTTATGATAAACAAGGAATCTACATTAACAGGCGGCGGCCGGCGGAGCCGCGGGGCGGGGGGTCCCCGGCTGAGCTGTCGGTTGGCAGCTGCCGCCGTGGAGGAGGGAAGGGGAGGGGAGGGGAGGGTAGGCCGGAGTGAGTTTCACATTCGCTCGCAGGCAGTCCGGCGTATTTTTTTTTGCGCGTTGTTGAGAGAGAGAGAGAGAGAAAGAAAGAAGGCGAGAGAGGGAGGGAGGGAGAGGGCGGGAGGAACACGGCGAGGCCGTGTCAAGTGATTTAACTTAACGGCGGCGGCGGTTCTTCCTTCCACCTCCTCCTCCTCCCCGAACCGGGGCCGGTGTCACTTAATAAAAGACACAAATAAAATAGCGATTTGCATGCAAAGCGCTCCACCGCCGTTGCTCCTCCCTTTAATGCTGAAGTAGAAAGACACAGACACACACACACACAGGAGAGGGAAGCGACGGTGGTGCGAAGGGGAGGGAAGGCAGGGAGCCGCTCCAGACCTGCTTTAAGCTCTCATGGCGGAGGCAGGCACGGCTCGGCTCGGCTCGCGCCGCCTCAACCCCCCCTCTCGCGCTTTTAACGGTCGCCGCTCGAGTCGAGCCTCGGGGGGGGCTCGCGACCCGCTCCGAGCGAGAGTCCGGCTCGCGCACGCGCACTTCCTCTCTCCCCCCCCCACCCCCCACCACCCGACAGTCAGACCCCAAACAATGGGGAAGCCACAGAGAGGCCCTGCGACTGCGCCGCCGCCGCCGCCAGCGACTCCGAACCTTCCACACCAATCAGAACCCTCCTTCCTCCCCGGCAGCCGGGGCCGGAGCCGGACCAATCGACGGGGCCTTTGCAAACGTCAGATCGGCTGCGCTTCCAGCGAAGAGGGGTGGGGCAAGCACCCAGGGCAAGGCTTGCCCAGCAGCGCCTGCTGCAGGGTGCTGCACTCTGAGCTGGCTGTGCCTGTTTGGGGTACCTTACTTTTTATTTTTTTAAAAAAGTGCATTCCTTTGTACAATTATAATAATCCTTGCATTTGATATGCCGCCTTGTCCGTGTGTCCGTAAGACGCTTCCATAGGATTTTACAATGCAAATTTACATTTATGCAACAGCCCTGGCTGGGGGTCAGGAGCCAAGGGAAAGGCGATCAAAAGTATTGTCAAACAGATAGGTTTCAAAATGGACCTCGAACGAGGGGAGGGACAACCGAGTTGGAGGAACTTTGGGATAGAGTTCCAGAGAATGGGTCAGATGAGCTGAAAGCCTATCTGTAAATTACGATGAAGGTATTTTGTGGGGAACGCGGCAGCCAATTTGTGTCCAGCAACTTCTCACAAGCAGCCACAAAGTAAATGACCAATTCTGTCTGGAGGATTATTGGCAAGGACACTGGGACAAACTCCCTTCAAATAATGTATTCTATATCAATAATAAATTATTCATTTGTACTATACTGGTTTGTAAACATTAAGGAATGTTTTATTTCGTTTAAAAGATTAAAATAACTAATTATTTTCAACTGCATTATTTTCTTGTACCCCATCCCCAGCTTGAGTGCCCAGACAGCACTTTGAGATGTCCTCCCAGCATGAAAGGGGTGAAATACAGGTATATTGTATTACTGCATTTCCCACATGCCAATCAGATGCAGATTATAGAAAGATAACCTGATTTTGCAAAGCTTTCCAGGCACGAAATCATCCTGTGAACAATCAAGAGAATATAAATGAGAACAACTTGAATTGATATAGGACCCTTCATGTAGATAACATTAAAGTGCTTCACAGTGAAATATCCGTATTATTCAAAATATCCATATAATACTTGCATTTGATATAGTACCTTATCACATTGTTGATGTCTCAAAGCACTTCAGAGGATATACTCGAAAGTGGATTGACTGTATTTTGTGGGCAAAACACAGCAATGTCCCACAATCAGGCATGGAGTGAGTGAACAATTTTATTTAGGGGATTGTTGGCTAGGACACTGGGAGAAACTCCCTTCTCTTTTCAAATAGTGTCATGGGATCTTTAATGTCCACCTGAACAGGTAAACAGACAATGACTCATCTGAAGGATGACACCTCCAACACTGCAGTCCACCACCAGCATTGCATTGGGGTGTCAGGGTGGTCCAACCTTTTTGGTGTTGAGGGCCGGATTTCACATGTGAGAGAACTCCACGGGCCACATAAGCAATATTTTAGTTTTTCCCTTACAGAAACAAAGAATCATATAGAAATCCTAGGTTTTAGATTGTGTAACTATTAATAAAAATCATCTCAAATGGAAATAAATGCAACAATTTAATGTATTAAAGTCAAAACCAAGATATCAACTCAGCACATGGAGGCCCCAAGAGAGAATGCTCAACAAAACCTAAACAGATTAATCCATAATTGCAAAACTAACAAAGGAACATAATAGAGATACTTTTGAATAATTATTTTGAATATATAATTGATTTTCATTAGTTTTCTGCAAAGGGATTATTAGTGTATCATGCAGTGGAAGGTAGTACATTCAATTACATTTTATTTCAGCAAACCTACCAAACTATTTTTACAGCAGGTCATTGATTTTGCAACATCCATCATGATGCAGGAACACTAACTGAAATCCACCGTATTTACTGACAATTGAACTAAGTACCTTGTAAATATCCAACCCCTTTTTAGTAGTTTTCAGAGAAATTAACTCAAGTAATTCTTCATGAACTAGAGAGAATGAGAAGTATTTACATTTTTCAACAATTGTCCTGAACTTTGTATTCACGCGTTTGTTCATGTCACTTATGCTCCTTGCCAGTTTGGTGAGACAGTGGTACACTTTCAAAATTATTGGCCATATTTTTACATCATCAAATGTACGAGCCATTTTGGCCACACAATTTTTTTTTACCACTTCAAAATGACTTCTTAAACTTCACTAGCTGGAGACAGACCTTGTAAGATACAATCAGACTTGCAGTTTGAACATTTGCAGCTTTGGTGAAAATGTGCTTCTGCATCTGGCTTTTCCAGTATATATGTTGTATTTTGCCTTGTGTCATGTATTGCACTGCCTTCTGATGTTGAACTCCTTCAACACAGATATTACTTGCAAGCAAAGAAGGCACTGATATTTTCCATTAGAGACTGAAACATAACCAATGTGAATTCAGCCATCCAGCCTGGGCTGTTTCCCCCGACCCCCTTCTCCCTCCCCACACGTTTCCGGAGGTAAAAATAATAATAATTTGGTTACTCAATCCACAACTGTTTGTAGGACACTTCTGTGTGCAATTGGCTGCAGCATTTCACCCACAACATATACAATCAATTCACTTTACAGTATATTCTGTGAAGCGCCTTGAGACATCTCGAAAATGTGATAAGGCACTATATCAAATGCAAGGATTGTTAATATTTTCAATAAGTAATCAATTTCCCACTTCCACTGAAATGCTCTATTTTCCAATTCTATCTTCCGGTTCCTACGGAGACTCGCATTCTGCTGGGCCTAGATTCTCCCCATGTCTCCCCAGGTTACAAGACTGGCAAGACTGGGGATCACTCTCACTCTTGGTACGCCTCATGCTGTTGCAACGCAGACTGACCACAAGTGGCGCAGCCGGGAGATAAAACTGAAGTCTGAAATGGTTTGCGAGATACATAAAATCACGAGTGCTGCCTGTTGGACCTCGCTGTGAATGTGATTCTAAGTCCCAAAGTGGTGCTTGAAACTACAACCTTCTGACTCCAGAGGCAAGAGTGCTACCACTGAATCAGGGAAACACACAGGTTGACACTGTTACAATAAGAGTGAAGACATTATAATCCATTACGATCCACCGTGTAACTCATTGTGGTATTCAATAAAAACTAGCAAACTGGTAATTTTTGGAACAATAATATTGATTAAAGTAAATGGATACAATTGAAATATCTACATGCCCAGTACCACACTATCAATACCGCTTTCAGAACAGCCTTGTATTTACAGTTGAGTGGGACAAACTTAATACTAGCAATATTGCTCCAATTCATTCAACTTGTTTTTAAAGTTTGTTTCAACATGAAATTCTGGGCTTAAACATTCGTGAGAAAGGACTATGCAAATGAGCTCTTCCTAAAACAAAGAATACATTTTGTATTACACAGTGCCTTATCAAACTATATTCCAGTTTCATGAAATAATGTAATGGCACCAAGTTATGTTAAGCAAGATAGCATTATGGAAGACACTAAACAATTAAGACAGGACCTAAATCAAGCCTAATTATTTCAGATTCACTTTCTCTTTAAACCAGAATATTTTACCAAGAGATAATATTTTAGAAGTGATGTAAATAATCTTCCATGTAAGAGGCAACATCTCAATTTGTGAATCAAACTTGTAACGCTATGCTACATTGTGTTTTCAAATTCTACCTTAGGGTCCAAGGATCCTTGTGCATGACACCACCAAGATTGAAGAGAGCAGGAGAGGATGAGATAAGAATCAAGTAATAGTTAGGTGAAGCCAATCTTATGTTTTAAGACTCAAGAATGAAAAAAGGCATGTTACCTAGATTCCGGATAACAGCTACAACCATTTCAGTGGAAATGATCTAAAGTTTTTGAAGAATCACTGGGCATTACACCAGATCATATAACAGAAAACTAGTAAAACTGTGGAAAGTAAGCTTCTCTCATACATATGGTATATATGAAACGTACTCCATGAAAACAAGAAAATCTCACTTTGCACATCCCTTCTATACGAGAAGTACCAGAATTGTGGAGTCCTGTAACTCAATGGTTAGAGCACTCGCAAGCAAGAGGACCGGGTTCTATTCCTGGCAGGGCAAAATGTTGGGCAAGTTTCCTTACTCCATACACCTGTTTACCTAGCAGTTAAGTAAGAACCCGATTGTTGATTGACAGATCACTTTTCCTGGGATAATCCTCAAAAAAAAATTGGTCATTCAATCCACGACTGTTTGTGGGACACTGCTGAGAGTAATTGGCTGCAGTGTTTCACCCACAAATATAGTCAACTCACTTTACAGGACATGCTGTGAAGCGCTTTGAGACGTCTAGAAGATGTGAAAAGCTCTATATCACATGCGAGGATTATTATTCTTGTACATTCCTGTTGGCTCCAACTAACTTAACCACAAGTAGAAGGCTTGGAGCTGCAAGTCATTGATCAAGATGCAGTTCAAGCTCTACAACTCCACACAATTAAAATTATGTTGCAAAGAAACTGAACCATTTATCCTATTAATTCTCTACAATAAGTTTTACAAACAGTTCACATCACCCTTGTTCAATATTATAAATTTTCTATTGTGCTAGCTATAATTTTTTTTAAAAAAAACCTCAAGATACCCATCTAGTTAACCCATCTCTGAATGTGCTTTCAACAACAACTTGCATTTATATAGCACCCCTCACACAGGGTAGTGTCTCAGATCACTTTCAACCACCTTCCACTTATCCCTCCCATATGAGACTCCACTTAGCATTTTTAAAGTACTTTGAGAAGTTCACTCTATGTAAATAGCGCTGTATAAAATAGCAAGTTGTTGTAGCAGAACATGTAAGTGCAGCTCACATAACTTCTGCTTAATGTTGGCAAGTGTGCTTCAATTTTGTTCCCCCACCATTATTCTTCTATGAAACAATTCCCAGAGTTGTAGCTCTTCATTAAGCATTGTTTATAATCAGCTTATCGCAATTAGAAACTCTGTGTCAGAAGGTTATGGGATCAAGCACATCAAGACACAAACGGTTTCTTACCAGTAGTCCTAGGGGAGCACAGTATTGTGCGAGATGGTGCATTTTAGATAAAACAATAAACAAAGAACCTCAATGTTTGTTCAAATCCATAATACTATTCAAAAAGTTAGTTGGTCTTGGTGTACTGGTTAATAATCTTCCAGATTAATTGGCCATTTATCGTGTAGTTGTTAGTGACTCCTTGTTGTATGCAATGATTTTCTATAAAAAGAGTGACTCCACATTACAGTAATTACCTGTGAGACACTGAGCCCTTGATAACTAATTACATGTGAAACACTTCAAGACTTATGTTTAATGTGCTATAAAAACGGCAAGTTTTCTTAATCAAGCAAGTAACAATGGCCGAAAACAGCACTTGAAATTGAACTAATTGGACAGGGCAAATACAACAACTTGCATTTACATAGCTCCCTTCATCCCAGAGCACTTGCCAGTGGTGGAGTCTGACCCTGAGCCAGAGGACCGTAAGCATGATCAAAAAGGTTTTTAGGAGAGGTTTGAAAGTGCATAGGGATGGGGCCAGGTAGAGAGTTCCAGAGCTTCGGGCACAGTGGCTGAAAGAGTGGAGGGTATGCAAATCGGATAGGTAGGGAGATGCGAAGGCATGAAGGGATTTGAAAACGAGTGAGAGGATCTTGAAGTCCGATCCTTTCAGTAATTGGGAGCCAGTAGTGCATGGGAAGGACTGATGCGATGGGGGTACGGAGTTTTGTGCATGTTGGTATCCGGGCGGCAAAATTCTGAATTAATTGAATTTTGTATATTGTGGAGCTGGGGAGAACAGAGAGGAGGGCAGTTGAATAGTCCAGTCAGGAAGTGACAAAGGCGTGGACGAGGGTTTTGGCCGCTGTTGGTGTGAGGTACGGATGGAGTTGGGCAAATATACTGGAATGAGCATAAATTTTGTCATGTAATAGAGCCAAGGCAGTATAGCAATGGATAAATAAAATTATGGCACAATTCTGCATTCTCAAACTTGTTCTGTGAGGAAATGGGCTATAGAAATAAATATTACATATACAAGAACACAAAATAGTAGAACTATCAACATCAAAGGGAAGAAGTGTGTATAGAGCAAGTGAAGCAGGTAGGAAGCTACATCAGTATTGATCCAAGCAGAAGTTAGCCTTTTTAAGGGTGGGCACCTAGACAGTGCCAGAAACCAGGTGTACTGCACCATGCAAGCATGCAGTGCTAATCTGCGCGGGGGGGGGCTGAAAGAGCACTAAGATAGTTCATGGTGTAAGAGGGCAGGCAAAAGACAAAGACCATAAAAGCTCCAGCTTTTGTTGCCATTTTCTATGTTGCCATTTTCTAAGTGGCAAAATATTTAGAAAACAAAAGGCACCTCTATTTTAAAGGGAAACTATACTAGACAACATCCGCATTAAATAGAAAGTAGATGTTGAGTATTTAAATTAACCAATTCTAAAATTCAAACCAGATTAGTTAGTTTTCCCATTAATTTTAGAGTGTGCTTCTCGAGTAGACTGGATAGATTTTCCATAGTGCAGTCAATGGGCACTCTTACATCAATGCTACAGACTATATAGTCTGACTATAGATTCCACTATGTGGAGTCCTGTAGCGCAGTGGTTAGAGCACTCGCCTTGCAAGCGAGACACCTGGGTTCAATTCCAGGCAGAGGGCGAAACCTTGGGCAAGTTTCCTTACTCCACACAGAGCCCTAATAATAATCCCTCCAAAAAACAATAATAAATTGGTCATTTTCAATCCACGACTGTTTGTGGGTCACTGCTGTGCCAATTGTCTGCCGCATTTCACCCACAAATATACAGTCAATTCACTTTACAACATATTCTGTGAAGCGCTTTGAGACGTCTAGAAAACGTGAAAAGCGCTATATCAAATGCAAGGATTATTATTATATGGGAAAACAACATTGATTCAGTACATTGCTGGATTTGTATGCACCATATGGACAGACACAGTGGTAGAACCAGATTGCAGAAACTGATACAAGGGCATTCTTCTTGCACATTGAAGGAGCAAAATATGAAAAGGCAAAAATGCACAAAGGTCCCCCTGTTGTCAATTGCTTTCATCTAGTTAACTAGAAATAAAACAAAAATTCCACAAATTCAACCTAATCAAAAAAAGAATTGTAGGATTAGTGCAAACATGCAAACTTAAAGTATTAAATGTTATAAACACTGGTGTGTGGGGAGGAGATTTACAAATAGTTCATATGATGCATTATATTTACTCTTTAAGCTTTGTTAATTTTACAATGGTAAATATACAAATTCACAACTACAGATAAACATACATAAGCATGGTTCTGATTCATTAAACCATTTCCCATTGTATAGAATTTAATTCAAGCATAAGATGTTCTTCCACAAATTTCACTCACAAAGTGGCATTTGATGGAAGCTAACATGTGTGAATTGAGCCTTTACAAAAAAAGTAAAATAGCTGATTAAATGTTTTACTTGAATTACAAATTCTGAAACAAGCATTACATTCGTTTTACACTCAGTCATGCAGATAAGTCATAATAAAAGAACAAGGGATTTTCTCAGTGTACTGGCCAACAATCTTCCAGATAAATCATAACTTTATGGCAGTTTGTGAGACACTGAAGTGAGCAACTTGGTTGGCTGCCATGTCCACCTGTAAATGGTTAATATACTTACAAAAAAGCTTTGTGAAGAGACTTGACTTTCTAGGCACAATATCAAATACAAGAATTAACATTTAGAGCAGCTTCATTTGTAGCCAAATGATTTTCTTGTAAAGTCTGAGAAATAGTCAGAAATCCAGTCTCACATCTTAATAATTTAGCATTAAACCAAAACATAAAGACATAAGCGTTTATTAGAAGCCAATTACCAAATTAATCGGCAGTATTTTGTAGAATCAGATTCTATACTTTTGCTAGAAAACATAATGACAAGCTTGCACAAAGGTTCCTTCATTATGTGCTAAAACCTAGGAAATGTTTGGTTCAATTCCAATATTGGCTCAGTAAGGTAGATCACAGAGCTTACTTTGTTAGTTTAATATTGTTGTCAATATCACAACCCTCATTACAGAAATGCTGTAACCTGTTACATGGTTAGATTTTAAGCTCTTCTGGGATACTCACAATTACTGTACACAAAAGGCTCCGTTCCAGAGCATGCTAACGCAACCTGTATCTGGGCTTGTCCCAATATTCGTAAGGCTAAATATACTCAAAAATTTTGCAAAACAAGATGGCTACTGAGCACGATTTTTTTTTGCAAACTTTGACCAAGCATAGGAGACTATGTATGTTCTGGAGTTTGACTAAAAGGTCAACACTTTGCAAGTGGTCTTAGATTGATCTTAGATTTGATTCAACCCACATAGCTAAAGCCCAATATCTCCAAACTACAAAAATCTACATTCTAAAAGCAACTTTTTTCAAAATTTAATTCAACAATGATTGTATTGATACCCAAACTAAACAAGTTTAATTTGCACTCTGTCAAAAAAAAGGTAGGTGTTACTAACTTGGAAATTTTCTATCTAAATATTGCTGAATACAGTATTTTATAGCATGTGGGAACAAGTTTTTTTTCCAGAATATAGGTAGAGGAAAAACTCTAATTATGTATTATACCAACATAGGATTATTACTGCCACAATCTTCAAAAGGTTCATAAAAATTTAGGCTGCATCCAAATGTATGGTACTGATGGAAGATTTTAGTGCAAAAATTAGTGTTTATTATTGAACACATTAGCATAATGTAGAAATCACAAAAAATATATGTCCAGTAAATTCTAAACATCTGTTCATGCAGCTGAGAACATTCATACTTAATCTAAATGTCTATAAAGAGTTATAATCATCTCTAGCGGATACTCTTGACAATCATTTAAACTTTGTCTGAAGAGCTGGGTGTGCTGCCAGGCTGTATCTCCTTGTCCACCACTTAACTCAGCTTCTAAAATTAATTCTGTAGATCCATGAAAACTGGGAAACAAATAAGTCTCCTTATCTATTAAAAAAGGAAAAAAAGACATTTAATGATTAAAATAATGAAGTTATCCTATGGATCTCTTCCTCTCCCTCCCATCTCCCCAGAATAATTTGATCAAAGAGGAGATGATTAATACACTAATATTGGCACCCAAGTCAGATATAGCACAGTAACTATCCTATCTGCAACACAAATGTTGAATCACTTTTTTATTTTTACATCAACCTCAGTGAGATTGCAACCTTAGTTTAAACTATACATTGAAAATGAATACATTTCATATATATGTTTTTAAAAAGTCTAACTTAAAATGGCCAAATGGGGGGGGGGGCTACGCTTAATCAATGTGAAGAGACTTTGGCTGAAAAGTGTAACTTTATGAATGTCATGTGAGGACAGGATGGGATTCAGTGGTAGTCTCCCACAGTCAAATGACCGTCATTATAAATTTGCACATGAAGAATGACCACAGATGAAACTAATGCCTATGAAACCATACTCCAACGGAGTCAGCTCTTTCAGAAGAATACGTGAAGGATAAGTGTGGAGAAAACTAACAAACATAAGCTTCTATACCCCAGTACAACTACCACTTACAATTTGGATGCACCAGGAACCATTTAGGAAGTTCCAAGCATTTTCACCCACTATCAACCCACAACAGGGAAGAATCACTGATAGCTACACATATTCTTAATGTGTTTTTGTTATCTACTCACACCCACTATGAATGGATACTATCCATTCTCCTTTCACATAGGACTCTGGCACAGATTAGAGGGGGTTATTCCATCGGTCTGGACTGGACACAAAACCCAGATACAGAGCTGAAAGGACAGTGTTCTTATCCAATGCATGATCCATTCTACACAATACATCTTGTTCAGATCTCTATTATAGTGTTTAAGGCAAATCATTTTTGCAAAGAATCGGTTTCTGCATTAGACAAATGTATGTACAGTGAATTGCAATATTTTATATCCCTTCAACCTACGCAAATTATCACATAAAAACATTATAAGAAACATTTAAGCTACAAATGATGCTTTTTTAAAAAAGTATCAGATTTAAATTATATTTAATGAGCATTCTTTCACTAACAATGAGTTTTATTGGGATCACTATTAGCCATAGTATACAATCTGGAATTAATAGTTCAGCAAATGTGCACCATGGTTAATAGTTTTCTCCATATAAAAATATTAGAATTTTAACTTTTTTTAAAAAACTTGGGCAATAGTTTGTTTTCAGTAAATTTTGTCTCTTTTTCAACCTCCCCCCACCCAGGCAAGCTTATTATTTGAATTTTATTTCTACAGACTGACTTTGCTGGCATTGAGCATGGAGACCTAAATGAGCAGCGATATGAGGCTTTCTGCCCTCTCTGCCTTTCTTCAGATCACACCTTAACTTTTCTTGACCAAGCCTTCAGTCACCTCCCTTCCAAAATGAAGTTTGATGAAACAATTTTTGATGAGTCCAATTCTCTCCTAATCCAAACTGAAAGCAAATGCCAATATTCCATAAGTAGGCTTGCAGTGATTTGGCCTTTTTTCTAATTTTCTTCAAATCAAGGAAAATGCAATGCTATTATTAAACATGGGAGGGAATTACTTTTTTTATAAAAAAACCAAAATGTTCTTCATCTGACATACAAGGTCACCATGAACACGGCTTACTGTGTGCATTTGCATTACACAAGAAGCAACATCCACAGCTAACTCAAACCTGGACATCAGACATTTTTGTTGTCAAAGAACTTAAATTTAAAGAGCTAAAAATTTAATTAAAATCTAAAATAGGCAAGGTAAAACAAGCATTATCTGTCAAAATTAAAGTTATGAAAATCAAGCATTCGGGATGTCTATCCATAATGCAATTACATACCTCCAGTTAGATCTATACTGTTTGTGTTCGAACTCAGGTGCCATCGAACTAATCCAGTCTCAAATGTCTCGCTACTGGCTCTGATAGAAACATTGTCAATCCTTAGACCCACTGAGCCACATTCAAACTTCCAGCTGACTTTGCCAGATGATGATCCTTCGGTTCTAGCGATATATACCTGCAGATATATTGTATTATTTATTATAGAAATGTGTGTATTGTACATTTCACAAAAAATATTTCAATTAAACAATTTACCATAAATTAAGGAATTAATATTCAGCTGCTAAAGATCAGCAGATTTAAGGATAAGAAATCTGTTTGATCTACATTTAAATATTTCTAGAAATTTGGCAAAACACCCACTTAAAAATATTGTATTTTGAAAGAATTTTCAAAATAAATAACTTGCCATACTTATTTTGAAAAGGATTTTTAAAAAAGTGGCAAGACATTTTTTGATTGTGGAAAGCATTACATTATTTAGGCTATAGGATTGTGATACGGTGTTGCACTGCAAGTTTGACATTTTTTCTATTCTGTTCAACGACTCAAACTCAGTAGTATGGAAAATGTATTAAATGGTTGTATTAATGTATTAAAAAGGTTAATAAAGTTGCACTTGTTGGTGGATTTAAAAAAGATTTTCACTTTAAATACAGTATGAGGAACAAAAATGAGGATTTTATAGGCAATTTTTATACTTCAAGAAGAGGTTCTTTAAAAACAAAATTGGCACATTTAAGATGAGGCAGGTAATGCAAATGCAAAACAGTTTGAGAATGATGTCCAAGGGTAGCAATTTTATTCTTCCTGGATCTTAATTTATTTTAGCCCCATGGAAACCTGCCTTTTAAGATCACTCATTGCACCAGAGAACTGTTCCAATGACATCCATTCTGTGTCAAAAATGGCTCCTTAGGGAATCCAGAGATCAGCTGTCCAAGACTGGCTTAGATTTACACATTTTTAAAAAAAACAATACTTGAGGCACTGCACAGACCGGGGAGAAGGGAATATCTTGAAAGAGGCTCTTAAGTAATGCTTTGCAAATTGTATTCATCCATCCGTGAAAGATCTAGACAGATTTCTCAGAGAAGAGTGGATTGTTGACTACAGTAGCCTAGATATTACAGACTGATATTGCTAACAGCGAGTGGTGTTGTAGGGTATAGGATTGATCAGACAAGCTTATGTTACTGGGGGCTTGGCCATCTCCTAGAGGTAACTCAACTACCTTAAGGAGTCAGGAAGTTTCACCAATGATGTCTCTCCCCCCCAGCCTATTTCTTGTTTCTGAGGTGGAGGAAAAAGAGAAGACTGAGTGAGTGGTTGACAACAAGAGAGAAGAGTGCTTAATAAATTGGCTGAGACACGAGACGCAAGTGAAAAGGGAGAAAGGACTCAATGAGCCACTGGGCCTTTCCTTTCCACATATCTGTGATTATATAATAGTAATTATCCAATCCAGCTCAGGAAACTCAATCAGCTGACAAGCAGGTCCTGGTACCCATCTTCAGCTTCCTATGGAGATACTTGGCACTTTGTGGCAAACTCTTTAGTTGCAAGCATTGGTGTTTGGTAACAAAATCTAAACGACACTGGTTAGTTTGCACTGGCAAAAGACGCCTGGAGAAGAGTAGGAAACAAAGGGTAGGCCAAAGCTTATAATGATCCAGTGTTGTAATATTGTACCCTAGTCTGGCAGAATACAGAGAAATCATGTTAACTGCTCATGGACTCAGGCAGTTTAGAAAATTAACACTGCTTCAGGGAAACTGTCCACAACTTCACCAAAGGAGAGGATATCAATATCGATTGGCAAGTCAGTCCATCACTTAATTTCTGCATTTTGTGGAAGTAACAGGCTAAGGACATTTTGTGCAGAACACTCCCAGATGAGAGAACATTAATTTGTTTAGCCTGCAGCTAGTGGCTCCCAGATGATGGAGAATACTTAAACCACCTCATTGTGAAACTAAATCAGTAATGCCTCATTCCATATGTGACCATGCATTTCTTAATAATTTGAGAGATCAAAATTGGAATGTTAAGTTCTTTTCTTTAAAAAAANTAAAATTTGAATAGCCCACATTTTATATTCAGCAGCCAGAGAAACCAGCTACAATCAGAGTTCAACTGTGCAGCGCCTTGGGACGTCCTCCTGACGTGAAAGGCGCTCTATAAATGGAATCTTGTTGTTGTTGTTGTTGTTGTTCTTTGTGTTAGTGTGCATTACATCAACAATGTTTCTGCATGTTAGTTTGATTGTACATGTAGTTGGAAACTAAGAAAACAAAACCTTGATACGGGAATATTCCATATTATTTACTGGTCATCCAGTTTTGGATAAAATACTTCAATCTTTTCAGATTCAGCACTTATTTTTAATGTTACTTTGAAATATCTAATCTCCCTCCCCTATTCCAATTCAGTTTAAATTGATTTCCTGTATAACGTTACCAGAAAATGACTGAAAACATTGTAAAATAGAGCTGAAAAAAGCCACAGCCATCTTTTGTGGAGAGCTTCTAGAATTCCTATTAGACAAAGATCTTGTAATAGCTGTACACAGAAAACAATGAATAAATGCATGAGCAAGTTAAAGAGAAAACCTTGCAGCAACCTCGTACCATTTTCCAGTCATTCTCCAATTTTCTGAACACAGAATCCATTTTCCATACACCTTTTTCCCAGTCTTCAATGACTGTGTTGTCATTAGAAACCCGAATGTAGTGATTTTCTACAGCACTGTATTTGAGATGGAATAGTTTTGCTTCACTTTCTTTTGCAGAAGCTACAAAAACAATCTCGGTGTTCTGTACAAAAAAAAAGAAACAGTTGTAAAAAAAAAATTCCCAGCCCACTGTTTACATGCAACAATAACTTGAGCAAGAATGGTCTCCAATTCTGTTGTAACACTGGTCAAAGAAAGGACTGCTTCTTGAATCTTAATGCTATATTACAGGGGGTCTCACCATCAATGCAAAATAATTCATTACCTTTAACACCATTTTGATTTGGTTGCAAACAATGAGCGATTAAGTTTTTTCTTTTATTAACTATGCTACAGAATGATTTAGAAGTGGCTTAGAATATTAATAAAATCAAAGAATAGTCAAAGTGACAGCCATTTTTAAAATCAAATGTGATGCCTGCCATTAATTATCTCCATTTAATTTCCCCTTGGTAATTGCTGTGTCCATAAAGGTTTTGGCAATTGGTGGTGACAACCTGTACATTTGCAAACCCCTCCTCCTCATCCAAAGCAGGAGATGAAATAATACACAATTCAATCCATGAAGCATGCCATTTCTTAAGGACCACGTAAAACTTGTATAGCTACTGTGCTCCCTAAATTAATTTCCTGAAGCGGACAAAACTCTATCTTACCAAGGTAATCAAGTACAATCTTCAAAATATTAATCTAATATTAGGAAGAAATCACAGAAAGACCAGTCCTGATATGATTTCCTAAAAAAACACTTGCTTTTCATATTAATTATTATTGTCACTAAGCAGCTCTCCGATTCCCTCTAGCATTTGCTAACAATGTCTCCATCGGCTCCCTCAATACTCCAGTCCAGATTTCCCCTACACTATGTAAAATAATTAATTCAAATATATGGCAAAATGGCCTTTCGTGTACACTTAGCCAGTTGATAGCACTCATGCTTCTGGATCAGATGTTCGTGAGTTCAAGCCCCATGATACAAGCTAATATTCTTGGCAAAGTATGTACCTAAGACAGATTAAGAATCAGAACATATTTAATTTCCGCAACTTCGAGAACCTTAGGATGAAAATTTAGCTTCTTTGCCATTGCATTGCCAAGCAGGTCACCCACGAGGCAGTTTAGCTCCAAGGAGACTCTGCTTACCTCCCCCAAAAGCAGGACAGTCATGAGTTGGTTACTTATATAGAAATCGTGTCTGTCTAGTTTCTCCCAGTAACAATATTGCTCACAATTTGGACATTTATTTGAGCCCTCCATACCCAACTCTCAGGAACACCCACCCTACTCTCCTCTCAAAATTCCTTCTCTGTCTTCAAAACCCTTTTAAAAACTTATGTCTTCTAAAATGCCTTTGATCACTTTCCTCCTTTAAGTTTCCACACCAATTCTCTGAAGTGCTTTGAGATGCTATCCTACAAGGTGAACAGTAAAACTCATATCCGTCATATCAGTCGGCACCGTAACATTTAATATGACTTACATGAAGTCTGAGTTGCAGGAAAACTGTATAAATTATAGAATCCAATTTAATCAATTATCTACACTGCGCATGTGTAATTCAATACATGTCAATAAATGCGCATGTGGTAGTTAGTCACTGCAGCCAGTAAATGCACGTGCGATGACGAGTCAAGACTACATTTCCTGCAATTCAATGTGTCATTGAATCGCCGCATGCACTTATCAGCAAGCGTTAGAATCTAGTTGATTTGCTGGAAATGAAGTTATTCTGTAAATGTAGCCGGATGGCAATTGTGCATGAATCGATGGGTTTTATCTACTGCACTCAAATAAAAACAAGTGATGAAATTCAAAATTGTGTGAAAATCTTAACATAGCAAAAACTACTGCTGCGATCAGAATGTGATGGGAAGTTATTGCACACAGAATGGTTTTAATATATCATAATACCTCAGCTTGAGCACCAATTTCTCCTCGAGCTACTCTCCACATCACAGAGCCAGATGTCCTCCCACCTAGTTCTCCTGGTTTTGGGGTCTTTGGTGAGATGAACTCTACAAGCTCTGTAATAAATCTTTCACAAAGTTCCTGCCTCCTGTCTAGTGGGAACAACCGCTGCCTCTGTAAAAGAGAAAAAAAAACAGTAAAACTCATAAGTCGTACAAGTTGGGATCATAACAGTTAATTCTGCAAAGTATATACAGAAGACTTATGCAAGTTTTATTGTTTATAAAAAACAAAAAAGTAAATTCATTAAATTGCACATTATGAATAAATCTCAGATCCGACTTCAGATCTCCACAACTACTTTTCCTTTAAAAAAAACCCTGAGATTTAAGAGCAATTTAATTTTGTTTACAAAATAAACACATCACTACACTTTACAGTAAATCCTCTGAAACATCCTGAGACATTCTGAACTGAAAGGCACTGTATCAAATACAAGACTTATACATATGCCTACCTCAACATTTAGTCTATTGATTGTTTTCAATAGCCATCGTTCTTGGACTTCAGTTCTACGACTCTGAAGTTCTTTATGCTTGCAGGAGTATCGCCAGCTAACATCAACCACCTTGAAAGGAGCACAAGAACAATGATAAAATATGATAAACCACAACAGATAATGTCTACCATAGGGATCATAATGTATTGCTTAACAATTAGCACAGTTATCGTATAAATTACTTAAAGAGGAAGTGTAAGCTAAAAACATCTTGTCTGGGAAAAACTAACCGCAATTGTTTTAAACTACAAACTGTCAAAGAAATGAATAGGGCTGCTACAAGGCATAGGCCTTATGTTAACAGAACCGTTCAGGATATGAACAGGCAATTGAAACAGCAGGTCTCAGTGTGCAAGGAAATAACTTTCTATATTGACAGCATCCCCCATTGAGGCTTGAACTGCACCAAAGCAGTTTTTACTCATTTGTTTTAAATTATACACAAAACAAGTCCACACTTTAATTTATCTTTAAAAGTAAATGTTATACCTTTAAAAATGCATTTTATAAGAGAAGATTTTTCCCTTTAATTCTATGAAGTACTACACAGCCAGTGGTTTGTATTGGTGGAGTGAACCTGCTAAAATAAGTGATCAAAAATTTTAAAATAATCAGATGAACTCTGGTGTGGAACCAATTCAGAAGATGGATCAAATTCTCTCTAATGCACCAGTGTGGACTTTCGCTGATCTCACTTTTGCCAAATCCAAATGGTCAGCACTCTGTAGTGGCAAAATGTGGAAACCACCAACTGAAGTACTGGCATCCCACACACTGCCAAATACAGAGGTCACTGAAACCCAATTATCTGAAAGCTCCATATCATACTTTGTGGATTAGTTGCTGTCTCAATGAAATTTAAAACGTGGTTTGTATTTGCAAACACCACACAACAAATTTCCAGGCTGACACTTCCTCACAGGCAGAAAAAGTCAACCTAGGATAGACCATCAAACTCCCATCAAGAGATACAAGATTAGCCCCAAACTAGGAACATTTCAGCAATGGTCCATGACACAACAGTCTATAAAACAAAATATTTTAATCAATATTCTATGGAGGATTAAGTGAAAATAGGTTAATTTTTCAACAAACAAAATTATTTGGGTAGGATGTTAACCGGCTCAATTTTCAAAGCTTGGGTGATTTACTATTATTTTACAGGCTAAGGTTTACTCTCACCCATCCCCAAAATCAGTGAGCATTCTTATATTTGTCCTTTCCGGCTATTTATGAATTGCTGATGCTCAGTGACCCAGTCAATTTATTTCTTTATGCAATTAGAATTTTTAGAACCAGTTCAAATCTCACCTCATCTTTTGAAAAAGCAAACACATAAGACAGCTTCTTTCCCCATCCAATTTCGTACAGAAGTGGTTTGTCACAAACATTTTCACAAGGATCACAATGTAGCCACCTTTTCTGGGAATTTAAGTAAACCTCTGTCCACACGTGGTCTGAAGATACAACCATAACATTTTGGTCACATTATCGATATTAAATTAGAATATACAGGGAAATTTTCCCTAATACTTTTCCTTAAGTCATCCAGAAAATAATCTGTCCATATTGTATCACAGTTAGGACTCCTAATACTTACCAATTCTTCAACATTATTAAACACTTCAGAGCGAAAGAACGAGAAGACTAAAAATCAAAGCATTGATTACACCTAATAATACAACTTGTACTCCACTTAGACTAATGTAACTAAGATTAAAATAAGATCCTTATGTATTTTGCTTGAGGGATTAAAGCCACAGGAAGCAAAAACATTAAAACAGTGTGTAGATCATGGAGTATATAGCTAAAGGGATAGAGCACAAGTTATACAATATACTGAAGCTTTATGTTAACATTAATTCGGTCCTATTAAGAATGAAAGCATCTTTTCCATAGAATGGAGATAAGAAATTCTGTATGGATATCCATAGAGACAGTATAAAATTATGGTTCCACAAATGTGGTGTTTAGAGACAGATTATGAAAGAAAATCAGCCTGTAACCAAATCTCACTTAAGTAGGACCCAGGATTTGAAAACAATCACTCAGCACTGCTTGATTGTCGCTGTTTTTATTGAGAACACTTATTTTGTTCAAATTTAATTTCAATAGTTGTAGAAATAAATCATCATCAACATACCCTTAAATATACTTTAGTTCTTTTACAACAGATTTCCCCTACACTATAAAGAATACAAGGCCCTTATTTTAAATGTACTAAATACAGTATATAAATGCCAGGATTTTAAAAAGCTAAACAAAATACTGTTTGGCAGCATGCAAAGTGGAATTCTGAGGTTATTAAATCAGCACCCGTCTCTCACAAACAAAAAAGCTTTGCAGTGATATCCTTCCATCAGTGACTACCCATACCCATCATCATACAATTTAATATGTTCCAAATCAATGCAAAAATTCAGAAAAACAAAGTATAACAATGCACTTAAGTGACATTTCAAAGAATTCAGTATATTTGTACCTGTTACATCCCAAATATATCTTGCTTCAAATCCCATAGCCCTGCAGCACAGTGTAAAACATATGGCCCACTCTCCACAACGTCCACGCCTGGTTTCCAACAGCTTCTCAGGATGATTGTACCTGCAGATTTCAGAGTGTAAACGTTTTAGATGTAACACAATACTATCAAATTAAAAATAAAGCAAATGTTTTGTAAGTAAACAGCAGCTAAATTAATCATTTTACAAACAATGAGACAAACAGCAGACAATTCATCTGAACATTTGGGGGGAATATGGATAAAGGAAGAAAATGTCACAACAATCAAAAAATGTCATTCATCTTGGAATAGTTGCAGGATGTAGATCTTTAGGTATTTTGCTTGAGGGATTGAAGCCACAGGAAGCCATACTGAAACTGTGGAGCGCTGGTCTGGCTCCATCTAGAGTCAATATACAATTCTAGTCAATGTATTATAGTAATGATATCATGGCACTCTAGAGGATACACTGAAGGGCACCTATTTTGACAGTTGTAATTAACATCAGAGTTATATGGAGAAGCACAGAAGCTGGAAATACTCCTATTGGAGAATAATGGCTCAGAGGAGATCTTGTTGAAATAATAAAGATACCAGACAGTATAAACTAAAAAATTCTAACATGCTTCAAACAAATCCTACATATGGACACATGCCCTCGGTTACCAATTCTAGATATTAATGAATTACCCAATTAAGATGCATCATTTTAAACTTTTTTGGGGTTGGCCATGTGTCTGACAGAGGGAGAAAACCATCACTATCTTAAGACTATTCATTATATGAGGAGTTCCATATATGTATCCCACCTACACATGGAATTTTTCCTGCATCTAGAGAGGCATGCACACTCTTCCCCCTGGAGGGATGCATTCGGTTTACCCAGTTCCAGAGCGTATCAGGCATTGGCTGGCAAGAATGGCGATTGGTCGGAGCTAAGAGTGAGATGGAGTTGTTAAATAAACTAGTAGTTTTAGGTTTTGTCAGTTAAATCAGGGCTAAAGATGAGATTGGTTTGGGAAGTAACTAATTTTGGAAGAGGGCAAGATGCCAGTTTATTCCAAACAAATCACTTTTGATTTTGTTTTCCCCAAATAGCTCAGATAATTATCCTGTGTAAACAAACCATATTTAAATTTGTTTTGGTCAGTGTCCGACACATGTGGAAACCCATCACCATACTTAAAAGTATCGAAACCAGACAGAATTCCATGTACCTACAGATCTACAGATAGAAATACGAGTTTGAAATGGAATGTGCACTCTCTCCCCAGAGGGTCATACCCTGCTTTCCTAATTCTGGCATAAGGCACAGGATGGAAAGTCTCAACATTAGGGGAACCCAGATTGTGCGTTTTCAATTTTTAGCTCAACAGATTTACATTACAAAAATCAAGAGAAAACACTTACATTGTTCAATACAAAACATTTTAGTTTAATTTTTTTTAAATCTAGCAAACTAAATGACAAGCATAAACATAACTCTGCCCTTCTAGGTTCCATCAACAAACCAGAACATTGCTGTGGTTCAAATTCCCCTTCTAATCAGAGAATCAACCAACTTAACACAAAGACCACAGTGGCAGAAAAAGATTTGCTTTGCTCAGTGATCCTATTCCGATATACATGATTACAATATCTGGAGAGGAAAGAGGTCAACAAAATAACTACTTCAGTCATTCTGAATTTTAGGAACATGGGAATGTATAAGTCTGGAAAAGCCTTGTGGCCTGCCTGGTTCATCTTATTTTCTGTGGGACCTCGGTTTAACATCTCATCCAAAGTACAGCAGCTCCATCAATGCAACACATCCACATCTTCAGCACTGCATTGAAGTGTCATCTTAAACTATGTGATGCCAAGTCCCGACATGGTGCTTGACCTCAACCTTCTCATTCAGAGACAAGAGTGCTACCACTGAGCCAGGTTGACACAAGATCATCACAATGACTGGACTGAAAGAAATTGCTTCAACTATTGCTCTTGTTGCCTTTTTTAAAAAAAAATTACTTTAGAAAAAATATCTAAATATTTCATCATTTCAGCATTACATCATTTGATTCAGAAAAAAATAATTTCTGCATCATATTCTAAGTACAACAACAAAAACATTAGATGGGACACAACTATACTGTGCAACAATTATTATTCTCAGACCAGCATGAAATTACTGATGAAACAGAGCAGGTAAATTACTCATGGAGGGAAAAAATCAGTATGCAATCCTGCAAAAAAGAGAAGGGTTACCTTAAGGACAATCATGGCAATGCTTTCCTACAAGACATTTTATACAGTTTAATAATTGGGAATGTTACAGCAGGAAATGGGGATGAGTGGGGCTCCATGGCAGGGTCATACCAACATTTAAAAACAAACAAAAGCCTGATTCTAACCGGGCCTCTTAAAAAAATCTTAAAACTGAAATGAAGGCCAAATATGCCTGTCGCAATAAATCGTTTGATTAGAAATTATGGTACTGTAGTTTAAATATCAATGATATTTTAATGAGTACTTAAGTGATCACTATTCACGATAGCTTTAGAAAAAAATGCAGTTGCATAATGGTCAGCTCAAATGTGTTACACTACTGTAGATGAAGAGGAGAATTGCAAAATTCATTTTATTTTTCTGAACAAGCCTGATAATGATCCCTCAAAAAAAAATTGGTCACTTCAATCCACGACTGTTTGTGTGACACTGCTGTGCGCAGCTCGCTGCTGCGTTTCACCCGCAAATTCACTTTACAATATATTCTGGGCAGTGCTATGAAGTGTCTAGAAGATGTGAAAAGAAGTTTTATCAAATGGAAGCATTATTATTATCTTCATCATGCTAATATCAGTGGTGATTGCCTACCTTGGAAATCGGTTGCTGACGTGGCATTTTTTACAAAAATGATTCTCCACTCTTTGGGCATCCCATTTTAAGTCTTCACTGGTTGGTGGAAGTGAACCATTTGACTGCGTTGATTCTCCACACACATTACAGGGAAGTCCATTTACCCATTGGAAAAAATCTTGCTTAAACCACTGCAGCAGCTCCAGCAGCAAAAAATCATGTATAGTCACTGTTTCAGCTGTAACATTAAAATATGTTCAATAAATCTTCAAAAAGTACATTAATACAGTTGTAATTTCTCTCATTATTTGGATGCAATAGAAACTCAATGCATGAAAGACAACTCACCCTTCTGGGTATGAGCATCTGGAGAAAAAGCCCTTTTAAATCTTAATTTATGTGTAGAGCCCTTCCTTACTTAGCTGTACATCTAGCTTCATTCTGGCATATATCGTCAGTTCTTGCCAATCAAACGAGTTAGTAACCAAGTCTCAAGTGTATATACTGGCAGAAAATACACACGCTTGAATTGATGTCCTGGAAGTTCCATCAAAACAAGTCAATAGGAGGCAGATGATATATAGTGAGAATCCAATTTTTTTCTTTAATCATCACAACTGTTAATGAATGCACATCTAAAGAAGCTACCATCTTATCATCTTCCAACACAGTAATATAGCCTGTGTGTGCGTACGTGTGCGTGTGGGGTGGTGGGGGGAATGATGTATATCCTGAGTATCTGCTCCAAGTTTACAAGAGACAGAGCAAGGTAAATTGCAAGTGCTGCTCAATCAGCTTTAGTGTCCTTAACCTCCTCTCCAAATAACTTCTTGTTTGAAGAGGAAAGCTAATCCTCAGCCAAGGTGAACATACAAAGTATATCCGGTGAAGCGCTTTGGGACATCCACCTGACATGAAAGGCTATAAAGCAAATGCAAGGAGTGTTATTGCAATAATCCTTGCAATTGATATTGTGCATTTCTTGGAACGAGCCATTGGGTGGGACGCTCTCAATTGTTGTGAATTTGTATTTTGTAGGCAAATGTAACAGCCAATTCGCACACAGCAATGTCCCACAAACAGTAAAGTAAATGACCATTGTTTACTAGAGGATCTTAGACCCTTCGTTCACTGAGACCAATCTAACTATTCTGACTTATCTATTATACATTTCCAACATTTGTTCTTATTCTAGATTTACAGTATATACTTTTTTTCATCTGTAATACATCCAGTCAGCCCCTGGAAGATGTATTGTATGGCAGACACAGGGGACTTATGAAACACCTTTAAAATTAAAAAGTTTGCTTACCAGAATCCAGTTTTGTGGTGTGGTCCAACTTTTCTTCAGCTCGTTTCCTCATTTCATTGGTGGGAATACATGCCAAGGCTTTCTGCTGAAGAGCAGGGTTCTCGTACATCAAAACTCGCTGAAAATTGGAGCTCAGAGTTCTCAGGAAACTTAGTTCAGAATGCTTTAAAATAAAAAGTTCAATAAAATTCAATAGTGTCACAGAATAAAGCTGTAAAGTTGAAGCTCAAAATGCTACTAAACTGTTTTATGCATTTCAGTTCAAACAAGTGTTAATCCGAACAAATCCTTACCTGTTGGGAATTGCATGCATGGGTCAATACTAGGTGCAAGCAAAATAGGTAAAGCCTACTTACACACCTCAATCATTCCCACTCATGAACTGAAATGCATAAAACTTTAGTAGCATTTTGAGCTTCAAGCTTACCATTTTATTCTGTGATTTATTGAATTTTATTGACTGGATAGTTTAGTGCAAGGTTACATTGCTTTAAAGGTTTCTGGAAGGAAAGTAGTTATTAAACAATAATAGCTATTTGAAAATGGACAGTTTTGTCATTAAACCTGCAAGCAAACAAGCAAGCAGTTAAACAATCTCATTACATTTGACATTTCTTAGCACTGTCCCATGCAGCTTCCAACAAACTATTAATATGCTGCAGCTTAAAAAACTGTAATTGTAGAATTACAATTCTGAATAGAGGCATAGGGAATGGTATTCCAAAATGTTCACATTCCTTTGCCCTAAGATTTTGTTTGTTTCATAAATCAGAACTGTACCAGCTGTGCCAAAATATATGGCTCTTGGGCTGAGCACAATTGCTAACAAACTAATTAGATATAACTGGAAGGTATCCAAATATTGCTTCAACATTTTGTTGAATGAGGCGAGCTAACATAAAACAGGCTATGTTCTTTTTACCACCCCCTCAAAAAAACACTTGCGATAAAATATAACAGCCCCGTGTGTCCTATATTATAGTTAATCTGTCACACATTGATGAAAAGAATGCGGCTGTTCCGTGCATTTGTCGAGCTAATGTTTTTTTAAAATCTTTAATCCGGAATTTGGATTATACCACCAATTCTTAGATGCTCAAGAGTACAATGGCAAGACACAAACCTTCACCTCACCAACAACACAGAACTTTTTTCTCCAGAGCTGTGTCACCATGGGATACAAGAACCCAGGCTACATCATTTCAGCTGCTATCTGCATACAGATGTTTATGGAGAGCCTGCTCTCTTGACTCTATACAGAGATAAATTTGTATCAATGCCAATACTTAAGTATTCCTCACACTTATCTACAAGTTATTTCATTCCCCAGCACCTTATCTCTCCAACCTGCTCACGCCCCACAAATCTACTGCCCCATTGCGCAGCCAGCTCAGGCTTCCTGCGTCCAAGTCCCTCCACGTGCTCCACCCTCGCCCCGAATCTCTGGAATTCCCTGCCTCAATCCTTCCACCTTATCCTCGCTTTTCCCAACTTCAGATCACACCTGAAGAACTTCCACCTCGCCCGCGCCTACAGTCACTTCTGTTCCTCTTTGGCCCAATGTCAGATTTGCAGATCAGTGTGATATTCTTCTAGTTATGGAAAATAATCCCCACTCAAGTTTTTTTATTAGAAATCAATGCACATCAGCCGGCTTTCTGTGGGCATGCACAGTGAATGCAAAAGCACTGACTGTCAACCACGCTCGATAGAAGGTAGATTGGAATTTTATGTCCCAAACTACCACCTTATAGCAGATTCTACTTTAGTACCCGACCTTGAATTAAGCCTATCCAGAGAGCCTTATTTTTGGTTCCTAATCAAAAGAATGTTAAAAAGATCTAAATCTCATTTCAACCAGCTGCTCTACTAGAGGAGCTGCAGGCTGTAAGAATATAAATGAGGTTATTCCTGACCAAGCAGAAGGTATAATAGCATGTACGCAAAACACGAATTGCGTAAACATCATTTATTCCCCGAAATACCTCCCCTCCTCCTTTTAGTTAAACGTATAAGGTTGAGGGAGGCAGGGAAAGGTAGAGGGGAGAAAGAAGATATCAAGAAAGCAGAGTAGTTTAAAAATTTCAAAACTGAATACAATTAATATTAGAAATCTCTACCATATATTCAAATTTAATTTAAAGTCATCCACATTTGATACTGTATTGATTCATTCATAAAAAAATGCAGATTGACACAACATAAAAAAGTAGCTTCAAGATTAAGACTCCACGATTAAGTAAGACCATCCCAACTAGAGCATATATAAAAAAGCAAAGAAATTTGGAATCTACATGCAATCACTCTGTGCAATTGGGATGTTCAAAATCCATCTGCAGAACAAAGCCATAACCTACATAATACTAACAAGACACAGTGCAGGAGATTAAACGCACAATGTTGGATCTCATGAAAGTGAAACCACTTTAATGATTTAAAATGTACAGAGGACAAAAGGAATTCCCCAAAGATTAACTGTAGAACAGGCTCCACCATCGTTAATCATCTCACGTGAATGTCATCGTGCATCATAGGCATGAAGTGTATTCATCACTAACATCCACACCACCAGCTGCTGCTGCTGTCACATCAAATGCAGAACAAAAACTCTCACACAGAACTGAAAAGATAGATTATAATAAAAGGATACTGTGGGACAATTTCAAGGATGCAAGTCTGTATGGTTCACATGACTTATGAACCACTGGGTATTTGTGCTCAGATTTGGAATGCCCACCTAACCTTTAATTTTAAAATGTTCCATTATTCACATATGAAATCAGCCAATCTCTGCTGGTAAGCATGCTGTCTGTAGCAGGAAATGTTATAACAAACCCTTACCTCAGCTATTGGAGGCTGCCCAGATGGCTCACTTAAAAATGGCATAGCACGGAATGAGACATCAGACTCTCTTGGTTGAGCCTGGGCAGAAGCTGAAGAAGGCCGTGGTGCTGGGGGAGATTTATTACCAGTCATCCTCCGACTTCTTTCTGTAGCAATCTGGTCTCGAATTCTTTGCAGATTTTCTACGGAAGCATTTTTGGGAAACACAAGATGGGTTTCATCCTGCAAGGTCAAAAAGAGCATCAACAATCAACATTGCAATGTATTATTTGAAGGTCGATGTGTAATTGCAGTTTCTTTTCAAAATCGGATGAATTTGTATTCTAGCAGTTAGCACTTTTCCAGGATCAGGGGATTCCAAATTGTCTCTTAAGCTGTCCAAGGAGCCTTCTGCTGTTAAACTTAATGGAGTTTCTCTGCTTAAACCCCATGTCAGGACTTGGAATTATACAATGTAGCCTCAGCTGACACCCCTAATGCATTCCTGGGGGGTGTTTCATTGTCAGAGGTGCAGTCTTTCTGTTGAGAAGTTAAACGAAGGTCCCGTCTGCCTGGTTAGGTAGACGTTAAAGATCCCATGGAACTATTCAAAGAGACTTTCTTCCAGTATTCTTGCCAATGAATAAAACTGGTCACTGACTCCATGATTGTTTGTGGGACATTGCTGTGCCCAATTGGCTGCCGTGTTTCACCCACAAAACTCACAATCAATCCACTTTACTGTTAACCTGTGAAGTGCTTTGAGATGTTCCTCTGCCACCTCACACCATATGAAAGGCACCATATTAAATGTAATGTCAGCCCCAGAAAGCTGTAGAGGGACAGTCGGATACAAAAAGGGCATTTGGATTAAAAGATCTGCCAACATCTAATAAACTAGTGGAACAGGCTCAATGACCTCCTCATGTTCCTGTATTTCTATCACTTCAATTTAAAAAGTCATACTATACCTCTTGAAATCCCATTTCGAAGAGACATTCGACCGCTCCCTTGACTGGTAGCAGTCTGGTGGAAAAGGCTGGGTTCGCTATCTTAATCGATCGGTATTTGTCTTCATTTGGGTTTCTGTCATACACAAAATACATTGTTTGATACCTTCAGTAGTTTATCAAATGCAGATATCTTCCTAACTAGATTTTTGATGAGATCCCACCGTAGGAGAGCAGAACAAAGCTTTGAAATTTACTCATGGCTGCAAATAAATCAACCAGACACAACCGTAACAAGGATATTCATATGAATTGAACACTTGTTGAGAGCACAAGAGATGGAACATTTGAGAAGTCAACAAGCTAAACATAAATTTTTCGTAGAGTCTAACTTTCAATTTACACGACAGTGACATTTTTATTTTTACCCTTCTCACGATTAAACTCTAAATTCAGTCTAGGTTGACACTCGAATGCAGTGCTGGGACTGGATTGTATTGACAGCGGCGCCATCCTTCAGAAGAGATGTTAAAGGAGATTTTGTCTGCCTGCTCAGGTGGACATTAAAGATCCCATGGCACTATTTGAAAAGCGAAAAGTGTTTCCCCCTATGACATGGCCAACAATCCTCCAACTAAATTAGTCACTCACTTCATAGGCATTTTTGGGACATTACTGTGTATAAATTTACTCCTGCATTCTCCTATAAAATATACGATCACCAAACTTCACAGTAAATCCTCTGAGGGGCTTTGAGACATCCTCCCAACAACAAAGGTCTTACATCAAATGCAAGCATTATTAAATTACAAAATACTACCACCTCCAGCAAGTCAAGAACGTACAAAGTCACACCATGTCTAGTGCAAATGGTACTCAAATGATGCACCCCGCTACTAAAAAGCATGTATAAGTCTTCTTTTCAGTCAGAGCAACTTACACAATTCAACTGGAACATTTACCCACACTGGGACAAAATTCTGATTAAAGTATTTTAGGTATAAAATCTCCAGAGTTTAATGCTGTAAATTAGCAGGAATTCACACAAGCTCAAAAGCTATCATTACGGGAACAAGAAAACATTAGGCAACGCATTACAATATGTAGAATTCAAACACCACATGGTGAACTGTTAAGATTGCTGAACATTGCTCATCTAGATTTAGTTCCAAGACTAGGAAACAGCTGCACTATACAAACAGCAAGTCACAACACAGTGTGCAGTTCCATTCTCTGAATACCCTTCATTAAAAATATTCTGATCCATGTCAGACACTATTTTTAATATACAGCAGAACCACAGGCAAAATGCTTATTTAAATTTATTCGGATTGCCTTTTCCCTCCCAATCACAACAGTGCATCAAGAGCACATGAAGAGGTGGAACTGCTGTCTCAGTAAGGTTTCTACAACGGGTGATGAATTATACAAAATGAACTAAAAAGAGGGTGCTTCATTAGAGTAACTGTTTCTATCCAGTCTGAAGGCCATAAATTTTATTTTTCATAAATTTAGGTTTCATAAATTACACAAGGGATTTGAAGAATAGGTTTTGAGGCAGTCATTTTATCAGAGTGTAAGCATGCTCAAATATGTTAGATTTTTTCAACAGACCTCATCAAAATATAAATTGCAGTAAACCTGAATTTCAAAGAACGCTTTGTAGTTGAGCATTATCAATCAGTTCACAATTTTTAAATATTAGCTTTAAATCTACAAGCCTCTATCCTTAAATAATATTTGCCAAAGTGGATGCTCTAGATATAAATTCACATGTTTATAGATCCACATAGTTACAACCTTAGATATGCATGCATTAATAGTCACATTACCACGGTATAAAAAAAATTCTTGTTACGGCATCTTGAAAAAGGTTAGATTTACACTTGGGACATCCTCCCAACAAGAAAGACACTTTATAAATGTAAATCTGTGTTGTATATTTTAATAAAAGCTGGAGTTCCAGAAATATGGTGCGCACTCTGCAGCCTTCTTCTATTTTTTGTTGCAGGGTACATTGTATATTTCAGTCTCATAACAAACATTAGAAATATATTTCTCACTCACACATCAACACTCCTATTAATGCTATTAACAACTCCCACCAAAAAAATTAAGTTTGGTGAAAGACTATTTAAATAGCCTTTTGAATTACATAACGATATATTGTTTAAGCAAGAAAGCAGTTAAGGAAAACTAGTCTGCAGGAAAGTGGCACTGAATGGAACAGAGCACTGTACTCCTACCTTGAAATAAACAAATTCTCGCACAGTCAGAGGCCACTTGTCGAATCAAGACAAAAATTGTTAGTTCATCCAAAAGGACAATACGTTCTAATTCCTAATCCCTGCTCTTTCCCTTTATATTCTTCCTCTTCAAATCTTTAGCCAATTGCTTTTAAATTATGTTCTGACTCAGCTTCTTCAACAACCACTTGCAGCAAAGAATTCTATATTGATAACCTATTGACGCACAAAAATGTTTCTTCTAACCTCCCCCCTTAACTTCAAATGACAAATTATTTAGATCAATACAATTAATTCATTCTTAACAGGAAATATCAACAATATTCAAAGTATTTATTAAGACTAATTGTTTTAAACCAATCGTTTTCTGCTTTCCGACTACTATTTTTTCTAAAAATTCAATATTTATAGCCAAAGTAAAGCACTAAAACAGGGGGAGTTTGAACATCTGAAGGCATAGGAACACAATTCAACAAGCACAATATCCCAACTTTAATGTTACAGTGCATGTATCAAATAATAAATATAATAAGTAATCCTAGCATTTGATATAGCACCTGATCACATCTCGAAACGCTTCTTGCTGTCTTGTTTGACCTTCAACTGTCCTTTCTATCCTACATCCACGCCATGACCCGCTCTGCCTTCCCCCACATCGCCCGGCTCCACCACTGCCTCTCCCTTCAGGCTGCTCAAACCCTCGACTACACAAACTCCCTACCTGTGAGCCTTTCGAACACTTCCCTCCGCAAGATGCAGATCATCCAGAACTCTGTAGCTCGTGTCCTCTCCCGCACCAGGCTCTGTGACCCTATCACTATCACTACCACCCTCGCCCGATTCCACTGGCTCCCCTGAGGATAGAGTTCAAAATCATCGTCCTTACCTTGAAGGCCCTCCATGGCCTTGCTCCTTCCTACCTCTGTGACCTGCTCACCCCATATCAACCTGTCCACTCCCTCCGCTGAGCATGCTCCGGCCTGCTTCATGTCCCCCACCATCGGCGCTCAGGCCTTCAGCTTCTCTGCCCCCACTCTTTGTAACTCCATCCAACAGTCCCTTCATCTTGCTCCTTCTATTGCCCTCTTCAAAGCACGTCTCAAGACCCTCCTTTTCGACCGTGTATTCATTTGCTCACCCTCCTATCCCCACCCTCGCTGCCCTCCGCCACTCCTGATCCCAGCCCCCTGCTCGGGTCCACATGCCTGACTGCTCAGCGCCTTGGGACATCCTCCTGACCTGAAAGGCGCTATATAAATGTCATTTGTTGTCATTTGAGACATCTCAAAACGCTTTACAGAATATATTTTAAGTGGAGTGACTGTATATATTGTAGGCGAAACGCGGCAGCCAATTGCGCACAGCAGTGCCCCACAAACAGTTGTGGATTGAGTGACCAAATTATTATTTAATTTTTTTTTGAAGGGATTATTACCCCCGGAAAAGCAATCCGCCAATCGACTAACAACAAACGTATATAGTCTTCTAACTACAATCATAATGGGACAACAAACATTAAAACAAGGTCCCATGGCACTTTTTGAAAAAGAAATTTCTTCTGATGTCCTGGCCAACAGTCTCCCAGAGAAATTTGTACATTCAGTGGTTGTTTGTGGGACACTGTTGTGCACAAACTGGCTGCCTCATCCGCCCGCAGTCAAAAAAAACTTTACAGTCAATCTCAAGAAGTGTTTGAGACACCCTGACATTGTGACAAATCTCTATATTGATTATTCCAATGCCTTCCTCACCGGTGTCCCCAGCTTTGCCATTCATAAAATCACTCGGCCACTGTTAAGTACTCCAAGACACTGCCCCTCATGAAGAGTGCTATATAAATGCAAGTTGCTGTGTAACAATTGCAAGGATTATTAATGTTACCAGTTAATACTGAAGAGGGAAAGAAAAGGAAATAAAAGAGATTCACATTAGAGACGTGTGTCTGTGTGAGCAACTGGCCAGGTATCGCTGAAACAAATGGGTCCATTCCCCACCAAATCATCTTCTCTATGCCCGGGTTAATGAAGAATTTGGTTAGTTTCCTTAAGCAGGGTTTCTGTGGAAGATTTTTTTCCCCCCTCCAACTTTTCATTTAAAATAGCCAAACATCTGTACTGCCTGTCAGTTCATTGAGCAATAATAAAGGACACTTGTCACTCCTGCATTCATTTAGTAATAATCTTTGCATTTGATATAGCATCTTATCATGTCTTCAAGAGGAAGTTGTGCAGCATCTCCTCCATTAATAACCCTGATCTTAGCAGAGTCGCACAGCACTAGAAACAAGTCCTCGATAACCAAATAATGTTTTCATAACTGCAAGGGGTTGGTCCGCATTACTGCAGATAGAGCACATTCCGCTATATCATATATTTGGTACATAGAGCGGTAGATAATAAAAATAATCCTTGCATTTGATATAGCGCTTTTCACGTCTTCTCGACATCTCAAAGCGCTTCACAGAATAGACTGTAAAGTGAATTGACTGTATATTTGTGGGTGAAACGCAGCAGCCAATTGCACACAGCAATGTCCCACAAACAGTCATGGATTGAGCGACCAATTTATTTTTTGAGAGAGATTATTACCAGGCATGTGGAGTAAGGAAACTTGCCCAAGGTTTCGCCCTGCCGGGAATCGAACCCAGGTCTCTCACTTGCAAAGCGAGTGCTCTAACCACTGAGCTACAGGACATCAACTATGGAGTAGAATATCCAGCATGTATGCAAATACATTTAAATTCTGCATATTGCTTGCATCTTGTGACACACCTCTTTTGCAAACAGTCATAAAACAGTCAATGGTAATGATTTAATACATTGTCTGGACCTATTTTGTTATTAATAAGTTGCAGAAGCGGCAATGAATTGTAGGCTGAAATACCATGAGCACATCCATTAAAGTATCAAACTATTCTTTTGATAAAAAGTAATTTTACCAAGCGAACTTCAGATAAGATTTTTAAAAGAAACACTTAATCTAGTTTCCATTACAACACCCATTTATAATTCCCTACACACAATGGCACAATTAACAATTAACACAATAGATGTTAATAAGTCACAACGAGTTCAAAGCAGCCCTAATGGCACATTAAATTACTTTGGTCTTTGAATCTCAACTGCAATTACAAAGAATATTTCAGCCACAAAACTTGAAAAATGCCTTCTTCAGCCTACATGCATCACCAAAAAAAAAAAATGGTGAATGTTTTAACAAACTGTTTTTCTTTACAAATGACAAATCCATTCTGGGAAGCTTACTTGCAACAGCCTTTTGTACTGTGATCACAACTGAACCATTCTCCACATTAGTGCAGATAGTGGAGTCCTGAAACTCAGTGGTTAGAGCACTCGCTTTGCAAGCGACGCACCTGGGTTCAATTCTAGGCAGGGCGAAACCTTGGGCAAGTTTCCTTACTCCACACGCCTAATAATAATCCCTCCAAAAAAACAAAACAATAATAAATTGGTCATTTTCAATCCATGACTGTTTGTGGGACACTGCTGTGCGCAATTGGCTGCCGCATTTCGCCCACAAATATACAGTCAATTCATTTTACAGCATATTCTGTGAAGCGCTTTTCACGTCTTCTAGACGTCTCAAAGCGCTATATCAAATGCAAGAATTATTATTATACTACAATAGCAGCACAATTTCCAAGCCATCAACAACTGGCGAGTGCTGCATGATGCACTGTACAGCTTCCATTTTTCAGCATCCCAGTAATTGACTCATAACAGCCTTCATCTGCCGCAGCTGTGTTTTTTTTTGGAGCGCCTCCTACAGCATTGCCAGAATGTGCCTCACAATAAAGAGCACAAAATTAGTTTAAAATAAATAGGAAGCCATGAGTATTAAACAGCAAAGCAGAGTGGACAGGTCAAATAACCTACACCTGTTGTTGTGGTCTTTATTAGAACTAGTTTCCACAATAGCCAACTGTAGGACATCAGCTGCAACGCTTGGTTCAGCAGAAAAAGCTACTTCTTACTTAAAACACATTCATAAAAAGCCTTAATGAGAGACTGAGGAGACTGGGTTACTTTACGTAGGGCAGAAAAGATTATGGTGTCATCTTATTGAGGTATTCATACAATGGTGGGGCATACGATTAAAAGATCTGCCAAAATCCCAAACTGGTGGAGCAGGATCAATCGGTTGAACGGCCTCTTCCTGGTTTCCTATGCTGCTATAAGTATCAAAATGGTAAGCCACTCAAAAAGTTCAGTTCATTATATTAAAAAGTTGCTGCTGATAATTTTATGAATTAAAACTGCACAGAAATAAAATTGATCAATCGAAAAACGGTTTCCCCTCAGGATATAAAGTATAGAACTTCTATAAATAACAATCTAGACATTAAGAGTGAGACAGACATCTTGATTATCATAACTTCAATTCAGGGATACACTAAGACACGACAAGCTACCGGCAGCTATCAAGCTACCGGCCCATCTCCAACCTCCCCTTCCTGTCCAAGGTCCTGGAACGAGTTGTTGCCTCCCAACTGCGCTCTTTCCTCTCCACCCATTCACTATTCGAACCCCTTCAGTCAGGTTTCCGTGCTGCCCATAGCACAGAAACTGCCCTGGTCAAGGTCACCAATGATATCCTGACCATCTGTGACCAGGGCTCCCTCTGCCTCCTCGTCCTCCTCGACCTATCGGCAGCATTCGATACGGTTGACCACGCTATCCTACTCCACCGCTTGTCCTCCCACCTCAACCTTCAAGGCACTGTCCTTGAATGGTTTAGGTCGTACCTTTCTCACCGTCTTCACTTTGTCTCCACGAATGGCTTCTCCTCCACCCCCCGTACTGTCTCATGTGGTGTCCCTCAGGGCTCTGTCCTTGGTCCCCTCCTCTTCACCCTCTATATGCTCCCCCTCGGTGACATCATCCGCAAACATGGGGTTAACTTCCACATGTATGCGGATGACACCCAACTCTACCTTTCCTCCTCTACCCTCAACTCCACGACCACCGATGTCCTGACAGTCTGCCTGTCTGCCTCTCCACCTCTCAAAGCCATCAGGAACCTCGGCGTTTTGTTCGACCCTGAGCTGTCCTTTCTCCCTCATATTCGCGCCACAACTGGCACCGCCTTCCATCACCTCCAAAACATCGCCAGACTACGGCACTACCTCACCCCTCACGCGGCTGAAACCCTGGTCCACGCCTTCATCACCTCAAGGCTGGACTATGGGAACTCTCTCCTCGCCGGCCTTCCCGCCACCTCCCTCCACAAGCTGCAGGTCATTCAGAACTCTGCAGCTCGTGTACTGTCCCGCACCAGGCGTCGGGACCACATCACTCCCACCCTCGCTCGCCTCCACTGGCTCCCCATCCCCCAGAGGATCGAATTCAAGATCCTCATCCTCACCTACAAGGCCATTCACGGCCTTGCTCCCTCCTACCTCTCTGACCTACTATCCCCCTACCTACCTGCCCGTACCCTCCGTTCCTCTGGCTCCGGTCTGCTCCACATCCCCGCCCCAACCGCCCTACCATCGGTGGCCGGGCCTTCAGCCTCTCAGCCCCCAGGCTCTGGAACTCCATCCCCAGTGCCTTCGCCGCCTCCTCCCTCTCCTCCTTCAAGGCCGGTCTCAAGACCTTTCTCTTTGACCGTGCCTTCAGCTCCCCTCTCGACTCTCTACCCCCTCCTCGCTCCCTCCCTTCCCTCACCCTGACCATTTCCCCACTGCTCGGGTCCTGACCCAACTGTACAGCGCCTTGGGACGTCATCCCGACGTAAAAGGCGCTCTATGAATGGAATATTGTTGTTGTCCGTGCAGATACTCTTGCACGTATCAAATATGAGGTATTATGTAATTTCTGCAACGTAAAGGTTTAATTTTCTAGTAAAAATGTCTAGTGTTCACAATGGCTTGATACCAATGAAAAGAGATTGATGTTGGTATTCTGGAAGAATGAGATTAAATAATCTGAAGGATCTTTACCAAAGCTTTCACTAAAAATTTACCAGCTCTTAAAATTTTAAAAAAGTCAACACTCAATCTGGTTAGCAGCACTACATGAATAATAATCCTTGCATTTGATATAGCACTTTTCACGTCTTCTAGACATCCCAAAACGCTTCACAGAATAGACTGTAAAGTGAATTGACTGTACATTACAAATTGCAAAACCTAAACATTTGGCTACAGTGACCCCATACTGTTATCAACGAGAGGCATCACCCTCACAAGCAGTTTAACAACTTTACAATCACCAGAATTCACCTTCAAAAGAAAGATATGAATAAAGGCCCTTCAGCCTTTTCATATCCTTCTGAAATATACGCCTGACTACCATCCCACAATAGCTTTGAGTAGTTTCTTCAATGACTCACGTCTTGGCCTCAACCACCCTCCTGGTAACCCATTCCAGCCATTAATTACCCTTTGTAAACAAATATTTTCTGGTGCACGTCCTTACATTGCTCTTTGCAATCATGAACACCTCTTCTCCTGCTGTATTAGTTTCACTGAAGGTATTGGAAATCACTTTTTCTCAAAATCCTTTCACTTTACTATTCTTCTCCTTTGCTTAAAGCACTCTATTTGGTCGATAACCTTAAGTATTTCTTCTTTCCCATCATCTCTGAAGCACTTTCAAATACAGTATTTTATTCAAAAGCCGCTATTCAAGTGCAAATTAGCTCAACCTTTAATTTGGGGGATGATCCAGGTGGTTCCCTCCCCTCTGCCCGGGTCTCCACAGCACAACTCGAGCACCAGCCTGGGGATCTGAACCACTGGGATTTATCCCACAAAACAGTCACACCAATGACAAGGAAAAAAATGACGTGGACGCTCAACGACTTGATAAAGGATTATTATATATTATATTAATATTATTGTATGATTGAACAAGACAAAATGAGGATTATTATACAGTATATTAATTATTGCATAATCTTTGCCTTGGACCAGCATCTCAATCCAAGGTTGAAGAGCCTGACCTTACCTAACCACAAGGTCAGTAATACTGTATTGTAATAATATATTATCATAATAATCAAGTCCTGAAGTCCTGTAGCTCAGTGGTTAGAGCACTCGCTTTGCAAGTGAGAGACCTGAGTTCAATTCCAGGCAGAGGGCGAAACCTTGGGCAAGTTTCCTTACTCCACACGCCTAATAATAATCCCTCCACAAAATAAATTGGTCATTTTCAATCTACGACTGTTTGTGGGACATTGCTGTGCGCAATTGGCTGTCGCGTTCGCCCACAAATATACAGTCAATTCACTTTACAGTGTGTTCTGTGAAGCGCTTTGAGAAGCCTCGAAGACGTGAAAAGCACTATATCAAATGCAAGGATTAGTATTATTATTATTATCATCAACAACACCACATATTAGTGGAATCCCAGACACACAGAGAGAGAGAGAGAGGAGGGATTCACCACAATCTCAGCCCCAAGTAAAAGCTTTTCTTTTAAAAAAAACACAAACCGTGGGTTTGGCCACGTAACCGCCCGCACGGCCCTCCCTCGCCCGTTCATAAAAGGTGAACCAATAAAACGAGGAGCCGCCCGCCCGCCCGCACCTCAGGATGTTGTCCGCGTAAGTCAGCAGCAGCCGCGCCGCGTCCATGAAGCGCTCGTCGGGGTTGTCGCCGAGCGCGTTCACCGCCTCCGACACCATGGCGGCTCCGGGTCACTATCCGTCGCCTGACCCCTGGCTCGACAGCGTCCTGCGTACGAGAAAGGTGTGAGGCCGCCAGGAGCAGTGAGCGAGAGAGAGAGAGAGAGAGAGAGGGAGCAGTCTGGGAGCTCAGGCGGGGCCCAGCCGCCTCCTTCCTCTTCCGGAAGTGCTTCTCCAGTCCTCCGAGCGAGAGGAAGCGGCGCGGCTCTCGGCGCCGGCCCGCTCGCCCTGCCTGCCCTGCCTGCCGGCCCGGCCGCTCTTTGGTGTCTCGGAGCCACCGCCCCTTTGTGAAGT
Source organism: Callorhinchus milii (assembly GCF_018977255.1). Lineage (NCBI taxonomy): Eukaryota > Metazoa > Chordata > Chondrichthyes > Chimaeriformes > Callorhinchidae > Callorhinchus > Callorhinchus milii. The sequence continues at coordinate 45,275,071 of NW_024704743.1, forward strand.
CACGGGCCGCGCCCTCCGGTGACAGTTGTCCGGGTTGCGCGTGCGCACAGGTGAGGTGAGTCAGGTGAGCCCTGTCCCAGCCCGGGGGGGGGGGGGGGGGAGACGTCATCATCAGCCACTCCACAGGGCTCTCACCTGCTGTGCGGTTCCAAACTTTCCCTTTTTTTATTCAATTTTTTTTCCCTTTTTATTGCAGATTTTTTCCCCTTTTGAAGAAAAAAATCTCCTTGTGCACTTTTCTCAAACCCACCGCCGCCGTCGCGCTCACAACACCATAGAGATCTACAGCAAAGGAGAAGGAGAAGGCCGCCTGGACCACTGTTTACCTGTCTGTTCCCGAGCCCTGTAATATAATAATAATAATAATCCTTGCATTTGATATAGCGCTTTTCACGTCGGGAGGACGTCCCAAAGCGCTTCACAGAACACACTGTAAAGTGAATTGACTGTATATTTGTGGGCGAACGCGGCAGCCAATTGCGCACAGCAATGTCCCACAAACAGTCATAGATTGAAAAGGACCAATTTATTATTTTTGTTTTTTGGAGGGATTATTATTAGGGCTCTGTGTGGAGTAAGGAACTTGCCCAAGGTTTCGCCCTCTGCCTGGAATTGAACTCAGGTCTCTCACTTGCAAAGCGAGTGCTCTAACCACTGAGCTACAGGACTCTACAACTTCCATTTACTTCCTTTTTTGGGGTATGTATCTAAATTGTCTGCTTTTGAAAGCGAATATGGATTCTGCCTCAATCACCGCTCCCAGCAGAGCATTCCGTATTCTAGCCACTCAGCATGAAATAAGTTTTCCTCACCTCCTCATTTGCTACTATTGTAAATTCATGCCCTTTAGTCACTGACACAATGACAACTGGAAATAATTTCTCCCTGTCGACTATCGAAACAACTCATAATGTTAAAGACCTCAATCGGGTCATCCTCTCAATCTTCTTTGTTCCAGTGGAATGAAGTCCCAGTTCCTCCAGTCTCTACTCATTGGATAGACTATTGTATCAAATAATAATAATCCTTGCATTTGATACAGCGCCTCACAGAATATACTGTAAAGTGAATTGACTATATTTGTGGGCAAAGCGAGGCAGTCAATTGCACACAGCAGTGTCCCACAAACAGTTGTGGATTGAGTGAACAATTTATTATTTTTTTAAGGGATTATTATCCCCGGGTATTACCCTACTTGCTGCTAAGTAAACAGGCGTGTGGAGTAAGGAAACATGCCCAAATCGAATTGCCGGGAATCAAACTCAGGTCTCTCGCTTGTGAGGCGAGTGCTCCAACCACTGAGCTACAATACAATTGTTGTGTTTCACTAACAATTGAATAAAGGAATGAATGATTAGGGTGACAAAGCCCCTCTTTATCCTCTAAAATAAGTTTCTTCCAATTCCAAAATTGTTGAGTCTGACTGTAACCTGAACCCACATCCTCAGGCCTCATCAGAATTTGACCTCTTCGTCTCAGCTGACACTCCGGTGGAAAGCCTGGGAAGTGCAGCATTGTCAGAATGGTCATCCTTCGGATTAGACACTGAGGTCCCACCTGCCTGTTCAGATTATACTATTTGAAAAGAGAAGAGCTTTTCACCAGAATCCTGGCCAAGTATCTCCAGATAAATGTGTCTATGATTTTATTGCTGTTTGAGGGATCTGTGTGTGTAAATATGTTGCTATGTTTGCCTGCAAATAAACAATCACTACACGCAACAGAAATTACTTGTAAAGCACATTGAGACATTTCAACAAGACAGACTATAAATGCAAGTGCAAATATTATTACTTGTATTTATTCAAACATAAGTATTATTATTTGTTGTGGATCAGGAAATGGTGATAATGAGTTTCACTGACATCAACAGGATGATGTGGGCCTTAACTCCATAGACTTATTTGGTTCATGTGATTTCAGTTTTATTTAATAAGGGTACTCTGTTATTGGGAACACTTATATAATGAGTCTTAGGTTACAGAAAATGCAGTTAAATTAAGGCCATATTCTCATATATTAGTAATATTTTTCTTAGTACATTTTCTAATATGGCTATACGACCAGACTTTGCTACTTACATGCTGTAAATGCACTTTTTGGACTTTGACCAGAACAGCATGAGTTTCTCTGTGATGCTTCCAGAATTGAGTTCCTGCCGGATAATCATTGTCTAGGCTCATACACAAGGAGTGTTCAATTCAGGTCTGTAGTACTTGTGCCATCATAGTCTGCAACTTATTCAGCATCTTTTTTGGGGGGTTGGGGTGGGGTTGGCAAACATAATTCCGGAGGAAGATTGGCTGATAGGACATTTCTTTCATGCCCTTCTGTGGTATTCTCACTTTTGGTGAGCAATCTGCATTGGCTATAATGCTTTGTGCTAATGAACATGTGGATCTGATTACAAACAAACCATTTCTTCTACAGATGCACATTGTGACACAGTTCTTAAAATAGCACTGAACTTGGTGGCTGGTTGGCACAGTGTGTGGTATTGAAGTGCATAATGCCATAGAATAATTCAACGCAGGTTTGCATCTGCAATTCTCCACACAGTGTTAACTTAATTTTGGCATTGTTGTTGAGTTACTGAGCAGAAGTCAGAGATCTCATTATGAGTGAAAACAAAATCATAAGTTGTCACCTGGAGCCTTTCATGAACACCCAAAGAGCTGACTCTAAAATTATATAGAGCAGGGCAGAGAGCCCTTCGACCACTACACCCCACTCTTTGCAATTCACTCCCAAACTCATTTGGCTTTGCTCTTTTTCTCTCTATATTCAGAACTTTCCTAAAGATCTGTCTCTTTGACCACAACTTTAAATTCTCTTCCTTCTCCCCCCACTCAAAGCTCTCTATTGGCTCTTCGAAACTTTCATCGTATGCGAAAGTGCAACTTGTTGGCTGTTATTTTAGTAAAGGGATGGGAGCACATCTGCTAACCTCCAGCAGATGTATTGAGGAATGGTGTGGTACATGACCCAACATACCACATCATGAAGACATAAGCAAAACTAAAGAAAAAACTAAATATAAACAATTTGGAACTGATAGTTTTGCTGAACCCTGATTTATTTCAAGTAAGCATATGTTAAGGAACGCCATATTTCTATGTTTCATCCTTAAGCTTGAGTTCATAAGTAGAGAATGGGTGTATTGTGTGCGAAGGCAGCATTGTTTTTGACCCTGAGAGTAATCAATCTCTGCTTTGCTTTTGCAGCGGTAGTTTTGGATTTCCATGAACATTTCTGGCCTTTGATCTTCAAACAAGTGTGTTTCACTCGTGAAGATCTTGTAATATGTTACCTCAAAGAAAACCACTGCCACTGAAACTTTTACACTCTCTTCTCTTCAACCCCAAACATGCAAGTGCAAATTGGAACACAAGACATCTCAGCAACACAGCCCCTCCACAAAGACGAGTTGTCATCACTGGGCTCGGTTTGATATCTCCCCTCGGAGTCGGCACTCAGCTTACATGGAATCGAATCCTGAAAGGGGACGTGGGCATTGAGGCTCTGGAGGGAGCGGAATATGAAGAGATGCCATGCAGGGTAGCTGCCTTGGTGCCTCGCGGTGTTGGGGAAGGAGAATTCAATGAATATTCATTTGTCTCAAAATCTGAAGCAAAGTCCATGTCAGACTCCACAATAATGGGAATAGCAGCGGCAGAACTTGCCCTCAGAGATGCTGGCTGGTGGCCGCAATCTGAGAGGGAGCAGTGTGTCACTGGCGTAGCTATTGGCATGGGTATGGTTCCCCTCGAGGTGGTTGGTGATGCTGCTGTGCTCCTCAAAACAAAGGGATATAAAAAAGTGAGCCCATTTTTTGTTCCCAAGATACTTATTAATATGGCAGCTGGACACATCAGTATCAAGTATAAACTCAAAGGGCCAAACCATGCTGTTTCGACAGCCTGCACGACAGGGGCACACGCTGTCGGTGATGCTTCAAGATTTATCCTTCACGGAGATGCTGAGGTAATGCTGGCTGGAGGAACGGAGGCTTCTGTCAGCCCGTTGTCCCTGGCCGGTTTTGCCAGAGCACGCTCGCTCTCAACCAGCTTCAACGCTAATCCCAAATTGGCTTCACGGCCCTTCCACTCTGAGAGAGAAGGTTTTGTGATGGGAGAGGGGGCATCAGTGCTGGTCCTAGAAGAATACAAGCATGCTCTGGAGAGAGGCGCACAAATCTATGCAGAAATACTGGGTTATGGGCTCTCTGGGGATGCCGGACATATCACAGCTCCCAGCCCCAATGGGGACGGAGCATTCAGGTAATTGTTACTCTTCTCTTTCAGGCTAAAGTTTGTTTATACAGGCTTTCGATGACAGGCCACTGGTGGAGTTTGGGGAAATTGATCCTAAAGAATTTCTTCAGTAGAGTGAGGAGCCTCTGGATATGATCCTTGAGGGAATTCTCATCTACGGTTTCTAGACTCCAATTGCAATGTTTACTGTATTCTGCAAAGCAGAAGGTCATTTGGCATGTAGTCCCTCTGCCGGCCTTCTGAAAGACTTATTGATTTGTCCCATTTTCTTTTCCTTTTCTCAATAACTTTTTATATTTTCCCCTTCTCAAATATTTGTCTAATTCCCTTTAAGGAGAACGAGTTTTCACGGTGTTGGGATATGAACCCATGGCCCCCAAATGAGTAGGGTTAAATCCAGTGGTCTTAGACTATTCAACTACACTACTCCAGTAGGCTTTCTTATTGTAAAATATAACCATGATTGAAAAGATCACTCTTAAAAGAGCCAGCACAGACACGATTGGCCATGGCCTTCTCCTGTGTTGTAAATTTCTAGTTAGGATTTCTCCCCAATAGTGTTTTAGAAAAAACACTCAGCGCCTGCCTATTGAGTCACCTCGTGTCTAAAACTTGTTCCCAATAGTTGATGATGTTTCCCAATGATTGGGGATCTGAATTATTTACTTCCAAGCACTTAAGGTAACTTCACATGTTGAAATTTGTGCATCTGTGCAGTGAGTTTATCCTGAAGTAAAACTGACCATCTGGAGCTCGTAATAATTTCTAAGCCCTACAGTATGTTTTACATCACAACATAATGTACAAAAACACATGTGCACCACTAGATGTAGACAATACACCTAAACCGAGATCACTACCAACCCCAAATTCATCAGCGAGACTTGGTTTGTAATTGAAACAATGGCAATCAAACTATCGTTCAGCATCTTTTAGATATTAAACAGAAATTGGAAACTCAGCCACAAACAAAGAGAACCACTGTGCCATACTGAACGCAGCAGATCTGTAACAGATGGATTTCTGGGGACATCCAGGGTATTGGTCGTCAAACAGCAGGGGCCCTGACCTACAGGCAATTAACTCTTAAGTTTCATTCAAATAAAAATGTTGCTGGAGTCAGGGGAAGAGAAACAATGATCTATTTTCAACAATGCTGTCATGGAATCACTGGAACAGTCCAGATATGATAAATACAATAACAGCAGATCACATTTAAGTAGCACATTTAGTGACATTTTATTTTATGTCCACTCAACATGGACTTTTGAAGCAACTACAATAATTCTATAGTTTTTGCACTAAGTCCAGAAACGTGCTTAGTTTTCATTGAAGAATGATTGGTATTTCTACATAGCTCCTGCTGCTCAACAGATGTGTGTTTTATGGTTTCACTGCGTAATGTCCATTACGTAGTTGAGATATTAATGTCATAAGAAAGAAAAAGGTTGGAAAAAGTTAAAATTGGCAGTTTTAAACTGAACCTCTCATTCCTCTGAGGAATGATTTTTCACAACTATAATATTGCATCAATTTGTGCAACATTTTCTTGAATCTGATTGCAACTTTATGTACAATGTGTCTGAAATCCATTGATTTGTCGCCTGTCTATGCACAAAGCGTTTTCCAGTGGGAGAGTGAGCAATCTCCTCTTCAGTCTCTGTCAATGTTACTGCAGGCAGCCACAATACAATACAAAATTGCATTTGTACAGCGCCTTTCAGGTCGGGAGGATGTCCCAAGAGGAGATGCCTGACTTCAACAGCTCATAGGCACAAGGTGACTCAATAGGTTGGGCCTGAGCACTTTTACAATTGATGCGTTCCACAGCAAAGCTGAGATTGGGAACTCAGTGGAGTGAGGGTGGAATCAAATGGGAGGGATGGAAACCAAACCAGAATCCTAGCTATGCTCCATGATATCCAGTGAATAATGATCAGTATTTCTATGTAGATTTTTATTGACTATTACTCAATATTTCTGATTTTTTAAAAAAAAAGTTTTACTTTGTTACAGTTATCACTCCTTGGCACCATACAGTGATGAGCCATGTCAAACTTCCATATCAAGCTCCCACTGTGTGTTAGCATGACGCCACTGAGTGTTAATGTACCAACAACAATTTACATTTTTGCAAGCAATTTTTAGCAGCGCTGCCTGCCTGTGCCTTGTGCAGGAAGTGATGTCTGTGGCAAACTTCCAACCTTTTAACAATTGATGCATAACAATAGGAATTTATTTTTACTTGGAGAAAATTAGAAAACCCAAGAATTGCAGATATTTAGCAATTAAAATCTGAAAGCGTCAACTTTAAGTATATTGTTGAAAATAAGTCTCAGCATGTCATCTTCCAGAACCTCAAAGTGGTGGAACCATAGAAAGTTACATCACAGAAGGACCATTTGGCCCATCGTGTCCGTGCTGGCTCTTTTAAGAGCAGTCCTTTCAGTCCCATTTACTTATATGCATGTGTCTCACATAACAGTTTACCTCCTGTAGTCACCCCTTCCTCCTAATATCCTTAGGGTTTTAAAACCCAAGCTTAGCATCACCTAACCACTAATTCTTAATTTATCACATTTCTACCCTTGTTCCACCAATTACTCAGACTTATTGATGTCTGCACTATGACCCTTGATATCAGATTTTTTTTAAAAAACAACTGTTTTACTTTGTTATAGTTCAGTATATTTAATTACACAGTCGTTTGCGACATTGATGGCTATTCACTATGTATTAATATCTTTGGGTGAAAAAACATTTTGTCACATGTTGAAGCTGCTACAGCTATACACACTACAGTACTATAGGGACATGTTTATCTTGAATTTGTTATTTTAATGCAACTGCACCAAAGCATATTCTCCTAATGGAGTTTAACCAGTTACTGCTGTGAGTTGCTGCAGGCAAAATAAAATCATTTCATTCAGAATTGAGTTAACAACTGCCAGCGCTGTCTCCCAGGGCATGCTGTAAGGCTGCTGACACGGCAGGAGTACGGAACAGTAGATCAGTACAGGGCTGGGGAACTGTGCTCAGGAAAACCCTTTCACAGCAAATCACATCAACGCACACTATATCATAAACACCGACTGACCTGCCTGCAACGCACTAAGATCATTCTCTTCCAAACAAGAGTTTTGTTTTGTAAATATTGATGGGTAGCACTTTTAAACAAGTGACCGAGTTACAGCGAGTGAAGCCTGTCTGTGCGTGAAGCTGCCTTTTGAACTCACGAGCTGGTCTACTGATACAGGTTCAGATCTGATTAATGTAATCTGTGGATAGACAGGTGGGTTACAAAACAGCCGCTGCTTCATCAAATTTTTAGCACAACGCATGTCAGACCACACTTTGTGACCTCCAGTTTTGAATTTTACTAGATTTGGTTCTGAAATGATGAGTAACACATTATTGGATATGTTTCTGCGTACCATAGTTAATTAATGATTTTGCTTGTTTCATTCCAAAGGGCTTGGAGCTTTAGGTGAATATCAGTTTGCCTTTATCTTCCTAATATATAATTTTTTTTTAAAAAACAGGTCCATGTCTGCTGCGATTAAAGATGCTGGGCTAAAGCCCGAGGATGTGACCTACATCAATGCACATGCCACGTCCACACCACTAGGGGATGCAGCGGAGAACCAAGCTATCAAGAGATTATTTGAAGGACATTTGCACTCCCTTGCTGTATCTTCCACAAAAGGAGCGACTGGCCACCTGCTGGGGGCAGCTGGAGCCATGGAGGCTGCCTTCACCGCTTTGGCCTGCTTTCATGGGCTGTTGCCTCCCACTGTGAACCTCAACAGCACAGACCCGAACTTTGACTTGAATTATGTCCCCATTACAGCCCAGGAGTGGAAAACTTCAAGAAGACGTATTGCACTAACCAATTCATTTGGATTCGGAGGAACAAACGCAACACTCTGTTTGGGAAGTGTATAAATTGTAGCATTATTAAAATAATGCCAAGTTCAGACTTGCATCACCAGGCCATCCGTTTAGACAGGTGGAATGACATGACACCTGGAACAGCATGAATTACCAAACAGGTTCCAGTAGCAAAAGTGTCCCAGTATAGCAGGTGCCTGACTGGCACAAGCACAGAGTATGTTTGTGCTACTGATCAGGACTGAATGAGGCCAAACCTGCTTAATATCATTAATTTGCTTATCTTTGAAAACTAGAGGCCTAATGAAGACAATTTTGTGTTAAAATTTAAGATTAACAATGATTGTGAAAAATCCTTAATTTCAATTCATAAAAAAAGGCTTCCAAATTAAAACTGAGTTTTAGAATTGTTTCACAATTCTGCACAATCTTAAATTTTAGGACAAAATCATCCTGCGGGTTCACAATAGTTAGAATTTCAGCCTGAATCAGGGAGCTAAGATGGCAAAAGATGATTTTCATGCTTTCTGGTCAATAAAAGAGCAAAGACTTGAGGGGCAAATAATGTTTACTTGTATGTATTTTGTGTGTCTGTTTGTGGAGGGGCTGAAGAAGATCTCTAGCTGGGTGAATCCTGCTTATGTCTGTGGTCATTGAAGACGGTAAGAATTGCAAAGTGCTTTAGTGGAAATAATATCAAAACAGAACATTGAGAATAATAATAATCCTTGCATTTGATCTAGCGCCTTATCACGTCTTTGAGACGTCTCAAAGCGCCACAGAGAATATACTGTAAAGTGAATTGACTATATAGTTTTGGGGCAAAATTCCAGAAGAGATAGAACAAGTGCCAGACATTCCTCCTGTCCTTAATTTTAGAAAAAATATAGATAGTGCCAACAAATAAAACGCCTTATGTTGAAATGTTGAAGAACTTTACTATGGACAGTAATGGCAGCCAATTTATGCACAGTATAGTTGTTGCAATAGGATGTCAGCCTGGCTTAGTTGGTAGCACTCTCACTTCTTCATTAGAAGGTTATTGATTCAAACCCCACAGGGAGACTTTGAACAGGTTGACTCCAAAACATGCTGGGGGAGCGCTGCATTGTAAAATGTCAGATAGATATTACCTGTTCAGATAGATATTAAAGATCCCTCGGCGCTGTTTATAAAGAAAAGGGAGTGTTTCCTAGTTGTCCTGGCAACCAGGTAATATTCCCCCAGACAAAAATGGTCATTCACTCCTGGCTGTTTTGCTGGCATCACTGTGCACAAATTAGCTGTTCACCAGAAATAAAACATATAGTCATTATACCACAGTAAATCTTGTGAAGCGCTTTGAGATGCCCTCCAGATGGGAATGGTACTAGGTCAAATCAAGAATTATTATGACAAACATCCATGAGTTTTTTTTGTATGGAGGATAGCTGGCCAAGAAACTAGAAGAAACTTGTCTTTTTAAACAGACTCATAGAATCTTTAATATTCACCTGAAGAATAAGCAGACAGAACCTCGGTTTAACATCTCATCCAAAGGATGGCACCTCTGGCTATCGGCTCTAATCCCATTAATAACCATGTGAGAATGACAATGTGTATACGTACTAATACTGTCCTGACACCCGAACCCACAACTCGGAAGAAGAGTGCTACCAATTGAGCTAATCTGACATCTCGACACAAACAAGAGACTTACATTTATCAGAAAGCTTATTTGATCTGAGTGCAAAGCAAACACATTAGGTAGCTAGTCTTCCCTGAACAAGGGAATTTGGGGTTATTGCGCAGCTTTTCAGGATCTCCTCTGTTCTAAATGTGTAACAGGATTCTCAAGCTTGCAGAATGGGATTCTAGCTTGAATAAATGATTTTGCCAGGCAGACACTCTCGCTCCCTCAGTGTTCTCGCAGTTCAATCTTAAACTGAAAAAGATCCCAAATGTCGCATTGTTCATTTATTGTTTCTGCCATGAGTGTTCAGTAACTCACACTTACCTTTATACACTTCTGACTGATAACAGGAAGATTTCAGCAAGAATTCCTAATGCTTTGGAACAAACAAACTATTTTTATTGGCATCATAAAACATTCCATTTGGCTAACGTGTCTTCAGTTGATTCTGGTTACTTTTGATTGTTATCCTGACATTTTTCTGAATGCAGATCGATTCACCAGAGAGTACTGAAAATTCTGTACATTTCTTAGAGCTATTACTAATTTAAATGTTTTCCTAACTCGCAGAGAGAATCTAATTCCGCACAAGTACATTGCCACTCTCCCATGGCTTATAATCGGTTTAGGCTACTGGTTTGTCAGCTCCTCCATCACAGTCCCCAAACACCAGTACGATGATGCTGCTTCCAAGAGGTGACTGCCACAGCATAGAAATCTCAGCTTGGTTTGGATTCTCTTAAGCATGGTGATGGGTTTCTGCATGTGTCAGACACTCAGCTGAACAAAAATAAGGGCCATAGAATCTTTCAGGTGTTAGGCTGCCAGGTGAGCAAAGCTATTGTGTTTGCTCCATGCAGACCTGTTATGTGGAAGAAAGGAAATGAAGGCACACATACAGAAATATTTGCAACCACAGCAGGTCAATCAGCAGTTGAAAAAGACACATTAAGATTCTGTGTAGGTCAAATATAAAGTAACTGAACATTATGTTAGAGACTGCTCACAATGCTGAGTAGAGGAGTTGTGGAGTCCTGTAGCTCAGTAGTTAGAGCACTCGCTTTGGAAGCGAGAGACCTGAGTTCAATTCCAGGCAGAGGGCGATACCTTGGGCAAGTTTCCTTACTCCACACAGAGCCTAATAATAATCCCTCCAAAACCAAAAACAATAATAAATTGGTCATTTTCAATCCACGACTGTTTGTGGGACATTGCTGTCGCAATTGGCTGCTGCATTCGCCCACAAATATACAGTCAATTCACTTTACAGTGTGTTCTGTGAAGCGCTTTGGGACGTCCTCCCGACGTGAAACGCGCTATATCAAATGCAAGGATTATTATTATTATTATTATTATTAGAGCACAAATATAATGTAACGCTATTAAGTTGGGACTCCCATGACAGCTCGAAATTTGGATCCCACGCGAATAAGCCAATCTGAAGTATATTACCATTCAGGACTTTAATCCCTCAGGCAGATATTTCATCACTGTCATTTGTTCAGTTTGTACCCACAGGAGGATTTAATTAGCTTTGTTCTATTACCAGGGAAAGCTATTAAATAAAATCAGAAATCCTCACACAACAAATGTTCCTTCCTTGCCCACTAGCTTGTTATTTTTCTCCACTTCACGTAAGTGTTTTTTAGATTTTCATTTCCATGACAAATTTGCACTTTTGTACTTAGAGCTATAGAACAGCTGAGAATTCTACATTTGTAAAGTACCTTTCACGTTGGGAGGACATCCCAAGGCACTGGACAGTCAGGGATTTGGACCCGAGCAGGGGGTTGGGATCAGGGGGAGTGGAGGGCAAGGAGGGTGGGGGCAGGAGGGTAGCCGAATGCGCGGTCGAAGAGGAGAGTCTTGAGTCGTACTTTGAAGGAGGCAAGAGAGGGAGCACGACAAAAGGGCTGTGGGATTGAGTTCCAAAGGGTGGGGTCAGAGAAGATGAAGGCCTGACCGCCGATGGTGGGGCGGGCCGAGTGGGGGACGTGGAGTAGGCTGCAGCCTGCTGAGCGGAGGAAGCGAGGATTTGAACTCCATCCTCTGGGGGATGGGGAGCCAGTGGAGACGGATGAGAGTAGGGGTGATAGGTCACAGAGTCTGGTGCGGGAGAGGACATGAGCTGCAAAGTTTTGGATGATCTGCAGCTTGTGGAGGGTTGGGAAGGCTGACAAGCAGGGAGTTAGCACAGTCAAGGCTCAATGTAATAAATAATGGATGAGGATTTCAGCAGCCTGAGGCGTGGAGGCAGTGATGGAGTTCGACGATGTTGCGGAGGTGGGGGAGGCAGAGCGGGTCATAGCACGGACTTGGAGAAGAAAGCATCTGAAGGTTAAACAAGAAGCCAATGTTCCAGACTGGCTTGGTGAGGTGGAGTGTGCATCCATGAATGGTGATGCTGTTGGTGTCTGAGGTGAGGAGGCGCTGACGGGAGCCAAACAGGAGAGCTTCGGTCTTGTTGACGTTCAACTGCAGAAAGTTAGCTTTCATCCAGGACTTGACGTCTGACAGACATTCTGTCAGGACAGCAGTAGTCCTGGAATTGACAGTGGAAGCAGAGAGATGGGGGTGGGGGAGTACACCACCTATACGTGGAAATTTCCCTGCGTCTGGAATAGAATGTGCACTCTTGCACTCTCTCCACGGAGGGATGCACCCTAGTTACCTGATTCTAACTCAGGCGAGTATGAGTTGCAGAGCTGAGGCTTGGCAACCCTAGTGTGTGCATTGGTGGTACTGCTGGAATCTTTTAGTACATTTACATATTCCTTAATGGAGAGGAAATGGTTGGGAAGATGTAGAAAGAAAAATTGCCAGTGCTAAAAAAGTTAAATAGAATCAGAAAATGCAGAACTTCTGTAGCAGATTGGTAAAAAGAGATGGACAGGTTAACGTTTGGGATGGGACCTTTCCAAACTGGGTATCACGATCTTTCCTAGTTGTGAATGCCATTTTTTTGCTATACTAAAATGCAGCTTAAACAGTTTAACAGTCAAAAAGAGAAAAGGGATTCTCCACATGTCCTGGGAACAATCCCCCAGATAAAATTGGTCATTCACTTCATGGCTGTTCAAAGAGCATTACTGTGTGCAAATTGGTTGCCACATTCGGCTTCAAATGCAATCATTATACTCTTCAGTAAATCCTGTGTTAAGGCATGAAATCACATTATTTAATAGGGGCCACAGTTTATATTTAAATTTCATTTTAGTCACATTAGAGCACCAGTACTCCAATTTGGATTAAGTTGCACACTGTTTCCCGCTTAACATAATGAAAGGCAAACAAACCTGGAACTGAATTTGAAAAAGGAAGGGAGAGGGGCTCGAAGAAGAAGGTTTCTCTTAGGAAGCTGCTTCTTATTCTGATATGTTTTTTAAAAAATTGTATGTATTTTTAATTATTATGTGCTAACTGCTAAAAGTAGCAAATGAGAAATCCTATTTTAAATAAGGAAACTATTGATATTTTTAGCAATAGGAACAAGATCTATTCCCATTGTTTCTACTTCAAGTAATTTCGATTGCAAAGTGCCCTCTCCTCTGTACTCTTCCACAAAGTGCAATTGGTGCATAGCCGGCCACATACATCATTCTTCACTTAGCATCCAACGTCACAGCAGCAAAACTTATAGCAGGAAATAACAGCACGGATATATAAGGGAAACATTTAGTCTTTCAGTGCAAGGACATCATCATTGATTTTTAAAGGGGCAACGAACGTGACTGTGAAAATGTGCACACAGAGGCAAATATGGGATATTCGAGAAGATAATATGAACAGTTCAATTCAGTTTGAGTTCGATCAGTCATACACTTAACTATTAGTGAAGTCTGTTTCAAATCAGCATCAGGCCTCTTAATTGTACAAATTTTAAAAGTTAAAATTGCGCAGTTCACTGTGAAAGTCTCCTGTAAAATATAGAATAATTTGAGTAACTTTTTTTAATGTGTAAGTGTTGAGCTTATACCAAACCACAATCATGGCAATAGAATGCATTTCTCCCTCCTCCCTCTCAACCACAATTACCTGCATGAAATTCACCACCTGCTGCCTCGACCCACTCCCCACCCAGTTGCGCTGGTCACTCAACTCCCCCTCCTCTCCCTACTGCTGGCCAACACAGTCAACCAGTCTCTCTCCTCAGGCTCTATTCCACTCCCCCTGAAAACTTCAGTCATCACATCCCTCCTCAAAAAACCAACCCTTCATCTCTCTAATCTCTCACACTGTCATCCCATCTCCAACCTACCCTTTCTTGCCAAAGTCCTGGAACGCATTGTTATAGGTAAATTTTGGTCACACCTCTCCCTCCACTTGCTCCTCGAGCCCCTGCAGTCTGGTTTTTGCCCTGCCCACAGCACAGAGACAACGCTTGTCAAAATCACAAACAACATCCTCTCTATCTGTGACCAGGGCTCCCTCTGCCTCCTCATCCTTCTGGATCTCTCTTTCGTGTTCGATACAGTCGACCGCTTCATCCTCCTCCATCTACTCTCCTCTCTCTCCACCTTAGTGGGACCACACTCGCATGGTTCAAGTCCTACTTAACCAGCTGCCTCCACTTCATCTTGGCAAATGGTTTCTCCTCCTATCCCCGCCCGGTCACCTGCCAGGTACCCCAGGGCTCCATCCTTGGCCCTTTCTTTTCCTTATCTATATGCTCCTCTGGGCGATGTCATCCACAGACATAGGGTAAAGTTCTACATATATGCGGATGACACACAAATCTACTTTGCCTCCTCCAGTACCAACTCCAGGTCCACCGATGTTCTATCAGCTTGTCTGGCAGACATCAAGGCCTGGATGAGTGTAAGCTTTCTGCAGCTGAATACGGACAAGACGGAAGCCATACTCCTTGGTTCCCGTCACCTTCTTTACTCCTGCGGATCGAAACTACTCCCTGGGGTTTCCCACAGACTCACTGAATCAGTGCACAATCTAAGTGTTCAGTTCAACCCCCAGCTGTCCTTCCTCCCCACATCCAACAACAATAACAAAATTACATTTAGAGAGCGCCTTTCACGTCGGGAGGATGTCCCAAGGCGCTGGACAGTCAGGGGTTAGGACCCGAGCATGGGGGAGGGATGAGGTAGGGGTGAGGGAAGGCAGAGAGGTGGGAGGGTGACCGAAAGCACGATCGAAGAGGAGGGTCTTGAGAACAGCCTTGAAGGAGGTAAGGGAGGAAGCGAGGTAAAGGGACCATGGGATGGAGTTCCAGAGTGTGGGGGCAGAGAGGCTGAAAGCCCGGCCACCAATGGTAGCGCGGGTCATGTGGGAGACATGGAGCAGGCCGGAGCCAGCTGAATGGAGGGAGCGGGCAGGTTGGTAGGGAGTCAGCGGGTTAGAGAGGTAGGAGTGGGCAAGACCATGGAAGGCCTTGAAAGTGAGGACGAGGATCCGGTCCCTAACCAGGCCCGCCTTCCTCCACCTCCGCCACATTGCCCGCCTCTAACCGTACCTTACCCCAACCAAATGCAGCCAAAACCCTTGTGCATGTATTTGTCATCCCCCCCCGGATTACTCAAATGCACTCCTCGCTGGTCTCCTCAGCTCCACTCTTCAAAAAATCCAGTTCATTCAGAACCCTGCTGACCACATACTGACCCGGACCAAACTCCATACCCCCATCTCGACAGTTCTGACCAGGCTCCACTGGCTCCCCATCACCGAATGGATTGACTTCAAGATCCTCACACTCGTATTCAAATCCATTCACTCCCTGGCACCTCGCCACCCCTCCAACCTCCTCACCCCCCAATCCACCACTCAGCTCACACCGGCCTCCTGCTTTTACCTCGGACCCTCCACTCCACCACTTTTAGGTCGCACTTTCAGCCATTGTGCCCCAAAACTCTGGAACACTCTCCCTCAATCCCTCCGCCTTGCCCACTCTCTCTTTTTTTTACCCTGGACTTTTTTCAGACTTTGCCGATTTGGGATTCACAATCCATAGAATAGGAATTTTGCAAATTGCTTATGAAGAAAGGTATTACTTTGCTACAGGATAATATTTATGGTGTAGAAATGCTCCCATAGTGCAGAATAGGCTAATTGATCTATCAGAAATATCACTCATACAATATACAACAATGCAATACAAATTTACATTTATATAACGGCTTCCAAATCAGGAAGACATCCCAAGTCACTTGATAGTCCTACCTTGGCGCTCAAGCTGAGGGTGGAAGCCGAGGGGGATGGGGAAGGGAAAGGTGAATGAAGATTTGGTCAAAGAGGAAAGAGGTGAAGGATTGTTTGATAGAGTTCCAGAGAATGTGAGGCAGATAGAATGAAAGCCCGACTGCTGATATGGGACAGGTTAGAGCAGGAGACATGAAGCAGGTCTGCGCCGGGTGAGTGAAGGGACCGGCTGGGCTGGGACCGTTTGAGAAGGTTGTAGAGGTAGGGGCAAGACTGTGGAGGGGCTTGAAAGTGAGGCAAGGATCTTGATCCGCTGGGAGATGGGAAGCCAGTGGGGCCAGGTGAGAATTGGGGTTCAAGGCTCATGTCTATCTCATTTTATTGCTGCTTCAGTGTGAAGTTAAAGAAGTATTTGTGGTGTGGCTAATCTGGGTAAAATTTGTCATAATTAAATGCTGAATTCGTATTTGAACATTCCACCTTTCTCATCGTGTTTGGGCTGTTGTACATGGATTTAGTCCTCAGAGGGAGCAGTCACACAGTAATTGCTTTGATTTTTTAAAATTCATCCTTTAATTTCAGAACCAGTTTTTATGCCAGTTACGGAACTAATAGAGGTCTTCAAATGGCCATTCATTGCAGGATCATCAAGTACGATTCCTCTCAAGAGATCAGATCAAACAAAGGAAGGGTATGCAACTAGCATAAAGTGCCAGATACCCGAAGAAGACAGCTCAGTCTCCCACACACAGCACATCTCGTCTCTTTCAACATTCAGTAACAATACCCCATGTCTAATCCACAATTCTCAGTGGAGAAATAGAGGAGGGGCAGTTTAGGAAATGATTCCTGTTTTTAATCTCCCTTCTCACTTGTTTAAGAGAAAGGAAGAATGGACACCCACCACATCTCACCTCTAGGCATGGGTTCAAATGCCATTTGAAGTACATATAATATAAAACACTAATAACTCAGATTCCTTTTGTACAGTTCATTTTTAAAGAGATATAGATTTGCCCTTGAACAGTGAACTGTTAAAAGCATGAAATAAAACACATTATGCACATTAATATACCAAGCTGCCTGCTGCTTTATCCCCACTTGTAATGATACAAACTGCAGTAATGGGCATACATAGTTTCTGATGTAATATTCCAATTGATGCAGTCCAATGAGTAGGAACTGTGATAAACCAAACCATTCAATTTCTACCAGGTCCACTGGTCAGAATGGAGCCCCAGGAGTAATCGTAGGATCAACAGCAACAGTTATACAATTAAATATTGAAATGTAAAATGTCAAGTCTTCATAAGGAAGTGCTCACCACAATCGAAAAAGAACAAGCCAGAGGCCATCCTAAGATTGTCACAAAGCTATGGTTGCTACTGGAATCAATAGGTAAACTACCACTAATGAAGAGGAATTGTTTATGTGCCCTTTTTGCATGCCCTCCACGTAATGGCAGGCTCAAACAAAGATCTGCCGTGGAGATAATAATGTTCCTCTGCCTTCAGCCAGAGGAATGATTAACATTATGTGCACCGTTGTGACCTAAGCTCCAGTTCCCTTAGAAGCTCACCAGGGAAAAGCATTCCTCATTGACTGGCTCGGTCACGTAGGAGAATACCATGGAAATCAAGCTATCAATGTCACTCCTAAAGGTCAGTGGAGATGTCCAGATAAATGGAGTTGCAGTGGTATGTGAGGTTAAAGCTCTGGTTATTCTACAGTATAGAAACTTGGGTAGGGAAGCCTTGGTTATATTATCTGCTCCATATTGCTTCAAATTGGGGGCAGTATAACATAAACACATTGAAACTTGACTCTATAATAACATTAAAACAGTCTGTTCAAAATTCCTGGGGTGAGCTTTGAATAGAGCATAGTGTGAGTTATATATATATTGTGAATCATCCTGTGTCTCTCCTCCAGGTAGACGCAGCAGTGTAGCCCTCTGATCATACAACACATTTGGTAGTGAATCAGTGCTGGTCAACCACCAGACATGCAATATAAATATATCAGAAGGGATCTGCTACATGTCCTTTCCTTTACAAAATGCATGTTTCTTGAAAATTCAGGAATTCAGAGATATGAACCTCCTCCCCTGCTGTTTATTTTTGTGAGTAGGAATCCAGTGAGTTTACTGAATCATTGCCTTGTGTGTGTTAAATACACATAAATAATAATAAAAAATCCTTGCATTTGATATAACGCTTTTCACGTTGTCTCAAAGGGCTTCACAGAATATACAGTAAAGTGAATTGACTATATTTGTGGGTGAAATGCGGCAGCCAATTGCCCACAGCAGTACCCCACAAACAGTCGTGGATTGAAGTGTTTTGGGGAAATTTAGTTTCTATATTGATTCTCTTCTTGATCACTCTGTGAGGACACGTGGCAACAATCATTGATAAAAAACAGTATCTGTTCCTCAAAGGAGAAAATACAGGCCCAAAATTTCATCTAGTCTTAGCCAGTCTTAACATTGGAGATACTTTTCTTTTTAAGAACTGTAGGAAACTGGCTTACAAATTAAGACTGAATTGATGAATATTGTATAATTGAATGTTAAGACAAAATGCTTTTACATGGCAGCTATGTTTTCACACACTATGCTCCAACCCTCTGGAACTATATGCCTCAATCCCTTCACCTTGCTCCCTCTTTTCCCATCTTCAGATCGCACCTGAAAACTTTCCTCTTCAATTGTGTCTATGATCACCTCCCCTTTCTCCCCCTACTCAGTGTCAAATGCCTTTGCTAAGTGCTCCGAAACACTGCCCCATGTGAAGTGAGTTATATAAATGCAACTTGCCATTGTTAAAAAAGATTTTACAGATTGAGATAAGGTGAAAATTTGGGTTTCATAAGAAACTAGAAATTTTGACATAGATTGGACTTAGATTTCAGATGAATGGAAAAGATTTAAATGGGAACGCCTGCCAAGAATATTTGTCGAGCAAAAACTTCATAGAATTTATTGTTTTTATAAAGCTCATTATAGAGCTGGGTCAGAAGTTGATATATTTTAAAATATTGATTAAAAAGTAATTTTAATGCTTTTCCCAGTTCAGCAGCCACAATTCAAAATCTCTAACAAAATGTTCTATTGCATGTTCAACCTGCACGTCCCTGGCAGATTGATTATTTTTTNACTCTTGGCATTTATACACCCACATGTCACTGGTTGTCATTCACTGGCAGCAAAATGCAGCCACTGCAGACGGCGGTCGTGAAAATCAATCTCGGAAGGTCTTGCACGGCTGAAATTGAAGCTGTAGATTTTTGGCACAGAGAGAGGGAAATGTGACCACTGAACCAGAAAAACCACAAAGTCACTTTCAATAAAGTACATGTACTTCAAAATCTATCAGGTGCTATTGAGGCACAGAACTGGAAGCTTCAACAGATAGTTTATGGTAAATCGTAACACACCAAATATCTCACCCTAAATCTCAAGTGGGATGTGTAAATACTGGATGAGGAGAGGATACTGGACATTGGTGGAGACAACATTCTGGAATTCCTAAATTCATTGTGTTCCTTAATTATCAGTAGCAATCATTAAGGAATAATTATTAGCAGTAATTAAGGAATGGAACAAACTTGCAGATCTGCAAATCCTTATCAGGCCGGGAGAGAGTGCACACACATTTCACACGTCTTTGCATAAGGATGAAATATTGGATTTGCAAAGCTTTTTTAGCAGCTGGGAATCCAAAAATAAACACACTGAGCTAAAAAAATCTAAATATTACAAATACAATGTGTTGGCATATTACTGAATAGCACAAAGTTACTTGGGAGCCAAGATAATGTTATTTCAAGTCTCATAGCTGAAGCAGCCTGCAATCTGCTTGGCTGAGATTTATACAATAAATAATGCACAAACAAAACTGTTTTCAGAATGCAAACTCATTTTGTATTGCACAACAATTGCACTAAAAATTCTCTGTAGTGGAACAGACCTTATCTCTGCAATCACTCTCTTGCTCTGCTCCTTCATCACAGGTCTATTGTGCATCCATTAAGCTCTCTATACCAGCACTCTCTCTCATTAAAGTTCCTTTGCCTTGTGCCTTCTCCCTGTCTTCAAAACTTTCTGTAAGGCTCTCTTTTGACCATGTCAACATCCTGTCCACATCCTTGTCTCTCTCTTCCTACCTTGCTTGTTGATCCTCACTGTCTCTAAAAAATACAGTATATACTTTGTAAAAGGTGCTGGATAAGCGCAAGTTTTTGGTAGTGGCACTCCACAAGTGAACTAGGATAGAGCCGCATTGCTGATAATGTTGTCCTTTGCATGAGACGTTAAACTGAGTGGCCATCAATGGCATTAAAGATGGCTTGCTTCTATATCAAAGAGAACGGAGTTCTGGTTCTGTTGCCAATATTCCCTCCTCATCTAAATTCCCCTGAATTTACTGATCATTCATCTCACTGCTGTTTGCTAGACAGATTAGCTGTTGCTTTTGCCAAAATAACAACACTTCAAAGTAAATCAATATGTGAAATGCTTTGAGATGAGGTGATACATCAAATACAAGTTAGCATTATGTCATGATTTGAAAAAGGAAACTCAAAATGCAAAACATGATGGAACGTTATTTTCAGCAAGTAATATCTCACATAATTTTCGCATGACTCAGTCATTTTTTACTGAATAATGTTTTAAATTAAAAACGAATAAAGGGTAAGCTTAATATCTGCATATTAGGGCAGAATTGGTATGGAAATAGTCAGAAGAGTCTATGTGTGACAAGTGGGATACAGTTGTTACACAGAGAATATAAATGTAAATGTATGCTTGTTTTCAGCACAGTAGAGCAGTACCTATAATTCTTCACAAGATGGCGCTCTCACAACTCTCTGAACCATAGTGTGGTCAGAGATACACCAAATAGAAACAAACATGATTGAAAAACACATTTGAGGTTTGATATTTACTTGCTGCTGAAGGCGGTGCCTTTGACAATGTCCATTTATATTGAATGCTTACTGGCATGAGGCAATTCACCTACTGTTTTTTGACATTGCTGTGCGCTAATTGGTTGCCAAGTTTGTCTACAAAATGCACAGTCACTACACTTTGAGGTATAACCGGTGAACTACTTTGAGAAGTCTTCCTGATGTGAAATGGGGCTACATCAAATATAAGATTTATTATTGATTGAGTCATAGCTGGACACTCTTACATACCTCTTACATAATCATCTAGGAAGTTGTGGTGACAGAGAATTGGAGAAGGTTGTCTGTCTGCCCTCTCGGCTTGGAATGATTGATGCATGGAATGAGGAGATCCATAAGAGGAGAAGGGGAAAGGAAGTTAAGGAAAAAAGCTTTGTAGTTCAGTCATCATAAGCACTTTTGGAGGGATGGCTTTGGATTCCAGTCAGGTCTTGTTTGGAGCTGCACTTGTTATATGATACAGTATTAGACATTTACTATGAGAACTGTTATACTGAGTGAGAGGCTGGAGGCTATGTAATTCATTCCATTGGTGTTTCACAGCTGAGACACAGAAAGTGAATCCAAAGTAATTATCGGCAACTTAAATCCTGAGTCTAGCTTTTCATGTGTGTAGAGGATCGATTGGGCAAAAAGAAAGGTTAGGGAGAGCCGGGTTTCCTTGCAACACCTGAGAGTAAAGGACAATGATTTAATGCAGTCGGAAGGATCAGGTAGTATCATACACTATCAGAGCAAAGCTTGATTCATTTGTGAAGATCACCCGAATCATGATATTAAGCACAAGCTGTAAGGAACCATTTGCCTTCAATTCATTCACTTTGTTTTTGTTATTCCATATAACTTGAGTTCCTTTGCTATTGATAATACTTTTGAGGTTGAGTGCTTTGTTGCTGATTTATCCTTGAATCAATGTATTGAAGGCTAAATGTTCACTTTACAAGCTTCTTTGGCACATTCTGTTGGCACAAGATGCTTTCTAATGAGTCCAGTATCTTGGCCTCCACCACCTTTCCTGGCAACCTGTTTCAGTCATTAATTACCCACTGAGAAGAGAAATCCTTCCTGATATCTGTCCTGATACGAACAAACCATTTAACTACAGGAGGGAGGGTGGGCATCAAATATTTCTTAAGTAACAATGGAATATTCTAACCAATGCAATTTTTGCCCACTGTGTGAAATTTTGAGCATTTTACTCTCAAAAGGATCTTGAAAGTGCTGGAAACGGTTAAGATAGGGGCATCATGCATGATTCCAATATATATATATGTCTATGTTATAAGGAGGGGTTCCCAGAATTCAACCTGTTTTAATTGGAAGCATTGTTGAGAAGGAACATGTTACAGATCTTTAAAACTAATGAGATACATACGTGATGTAGATGTAAATAGACTATTGATTGAGACCATGAGAACAGAACTAGAGGGTATAAATTTACTTATTCAATGCCTTTTAATCGCTAGTCCTACTAAAAGACATTGGTGGTGACTCTTGTGTGAGTTCAGAACACACTCCCATCAAAAAGCAATTAATCACTTTAAACAAGAATTGGATGTGCATCTGCTTGGGAACATTTTTGGGGTTATAGGGATCAGGGCAGACTGAGAGGATTAAAAACTCCACGATGCACAGTGATTTTTGTGCTGCTATGAGAATGATTGTTTGTGGTGGGAAGGAGGCCAATTTTCAACAGTGATGAATGGATATTCAGGAGTTTGTGCTTGATTACATTTGGAATCAAGGAATATCTCCGCAGAAACCTTCCATCAGGATGTAGAGTAGTTTGGGGTGGAGTCTGCGATAGGAAAGGTTTTCAGGGGTCTATAGCTTTTTCTTATCACGTTCTTTTGAGACTGCCATTTTATTTCATTATTTTATATTGCTTTACTTGTTTCAACCATAACATTTCAGAAATCTACCTAGTTGCATAAACAAAATATGTTACAGGCATCCCACCGGATATTATATTTATCAAACCTAATGTCATAACATGTACATTATTTTGACAGATTTCCTCAGTGAATAAATATCACACCCCAATGACATTCTTGACATTGCCATCCATCCTCCTCTATGCTTACGTGGAGAAGTATCAGTCAAGATAAAAGTCATATATCCACAATGACAATTTGAAGCATGAAATGGCCCTCCTCCTGTTCCTATTTTCTATGGAAAGATTGTACTACTTACATAATCCCCAGACTCAGAACATTTAGTAACATAACCTGGGAGCTTTCTCAGCACCAACCAATGTTATGCAAATAATAACAATAATAATAAACCTTGCATTTGAAATAGGGCCTTAACATGTCATTGAGATATCTCAAAGGGATTGACGGATTGCTTTCCAGGAATAATAATCCCTCAAAAAAATGGCCTGTGTGAAATTCTCAATTTCGTGCTGAATTACTGCATGCCATGGGATTTGCATTCACAAGGACTGGCTTGAGATATCCCAAATTCAATTCATACAGAAACCCTGTTACCCAAGATGAAGTCATGGTAAGCCAGGGACTAGATCATTCCCTGCCCATTTAATAGGTTTTAATAGTGGGATTTAAAAAGCTCTGTCCTTGTGTCATTGCGACTTGACTACCAGTAACCCCCACCAACATAAACAGTGTTTTTTTCCCTTTGAAAACCCTGATGCAGAGTCACGACATCTCAGTTCCACTGCTCTCTCGGGTCTGAGCCAAGGAGAAAGGGCAAATTTGGAACAATAATCATGAATCAGATTTACTTCAGAGAGTTGGTGAATTAATCACATTTCTTCCATGTTTTCACTGTTAACATTGTATTTCTAAACATGTTTTGCTAATTACATGTTGTTAATAACTTAATTTAAAGATTGAAGGGAATGACATTTTGAAGCATTGTCTGGGATTTCTTTGCAATGCTGACAGCTGGCTGGTACATTCAGTCCTGCTGTACTTGCATAGCATACTGACTAGCTCAGTAGATTGCTTTCTTTATACAGACAGTGCAGATAGAACCTGAATACTGTTTGGAAAGCCGTCAGCTGTAGCAATGGCTACTCCTTAGGAAACTTAACTATCTGAGGCCCAAAATTTCTCACGATCTTAGCCTCGATTTGCACACTGTGGGGTCCCTAAGTCTTGGCTCTTGCCAATCTATGCCTAATACTTTCCAGAATTAGGTAAACAGGAAGTGTCCCTCCAAGTAGAAAGTGTGCATTCGATTCCAATAAATATCTCTGGAATTTCCTCCAGGGTGGGAGTCATGGAATTCTCAGTTTGGCTTGGACACTCTTAAGCATCATGATGGGTTTCCACATGTGTCAGACACCCACCTGATCCCCCACACTATCTAATAATAATAATAATAATAATAATGATAATAATAATAATAATAATAATCCTTGCATTTGATATAGCGCTTTTCACATCTTCTCGACATCTCAAAGCGCTTAATCTGCACTTGAATCTCATCCCAATATGGTTCTCTAAATTAAACCTTCTACCAATTCAAGTTTCCCTGCACAGAAAGCTTTGTTTGTAACTACAGTTTGGATTTTAGGTCAAGGGCAATAGCAGAAAGAATTTTTATATTGAAACCCTATACATTTTATTCATGTTTGTGCAGTCAAAGCCATTTATCACCAATTAATCATTTTAACAAGCAATAACACCATATACATATCTGTTCAACATCAGGATTTATCACATGGCTTGACAACTTCCTACTCCACTGTCAGGGAAATCACAAAACAGCAGTTTGCAAACAATATTAACTACATTCACTAATAGAGAATCTCCAGATAAAACTGATCATTCACTTCATGGCTTTGGGACATTACTGTGCATAAAATTGGCTGTTATATTCACTTACAAATATGCAGTCACTACACTTTACAGTAAAGGTGTGGCCTGACCAGAGCATTGTATTCATCAAGTATGACTTCTGGGGACCTGAAATTAAATGATTTGGGCATTTTAGCATAGTGTTCTATTTGCCTTGCTTAATAATAATAATAATAATGATGATAATAATCCTTGCATTTGATATAGCACCTTATCACATTGTTGAGATATCTCAAAGCATTTCACAGAATATATTGTAATGTGAATTCACTGTGTATTTTGTCGGGGAAACACGACAGCCAATTGTGCACAGCAGTGTTTATTGCTGCTTCACACATTATAACACTTCAGAGTATTTGTAGGCTTGACCAGAACTTTTACAAATTTGGCAATGGGTCAGTGTAAAGTGAATCACAAAGAATAGTGGATTATCCTTGCAAATCGATTCTATTGAGCTTGCGATTACTTAACCTATTTTATTCTTCTCCTATAATTGTTTTCTGCAAAGCTGTCCACTGTGATGCATTTGACTGATAAATTTGTTGTAGCAGCATAGGGCTTCTCTATGATGATAAGGAATGTTTAAAAATTGTGTCTGTTGGAATAGAGAATGGATAGCAGATTAAACACAAGCTGTTGTCAAATGCTTTAATCAGTTCAATGATCCGTATTCTCGTATGCAATTCACTAGAATGTTTTATGACCACGAACGGATGTGATTTTATTGAATGGTAACATTTCATCTTATTGTTAAAAATTACCCTGGATTAGTTGTTAATCTCAATCAATAGGATGGCGGCATTGAACATCCTATTTACCTGTTTGGTAGAAAAGTGTTTGCTTGTCTGTTCTCTCATATAGTCAGAGCTCGCTTTCTGCTCTGTAATTCTCATCTTGTACTTGCTAGCAATTCTCATTGTAGGTTTGATAATCATCTTTGTACACTACATCACAGAGCTTTTCCTGAACTGGATTACATGACAGTGTTGCCCTCATCTCTGGATACTGGCTTTGTGGTAGGATCTTCTGCTGTAGACACTATCAAGTGCAAGATCCTACAATCTTCTCCATCTAATCCAAACAACTGAATAATGCCACTGAGAAATGCGCTGACTTTGCAGGACATTTCTCAGCATCATTTCACATACGTTGCTGCCCCAAACTGTGACATCCCTGCTACGATATTTGTCTCCGTGTGAGGCCCGATGTTTCAAAAGAAACCAAAGTAGTGTCACAGGCCTGGAAAAGCATGGGTTTCTTTATCTCATGCTTGAAAATAGGCAGACTAAAATGCAAACACTGGCTGTTATTTTAACCTTCAGTGTAGAACTGTTTCAGCAGTTTTTTACCACGAAAAAACAAATATGGGAAGAAAAGAAGCACTTTTTTTTATACGGAAAGTACTAACACTCTCAAATGGTTAAAGCCAATCTACATAGCATGGGAAACATTCTCTGGGCTAGGATTCATCAAGGATATTGCTCATGTTGCTTCAAGGCATTGAATTGGGTGTTGACGGTGTAACGTCTGACCTCTGTGCTCTGGAGTGTTTTCTAGTTGCAATGGAGGACAAGCTCATTCTTTGCTGTAGAGGTGATGTCCCACAGGCTTTCTCTTTTGTCCACCCGTCTTGTGCTCCTTTGATGTAGGCCTCTCAGCTTTCAGTCATAAAGCTGTTTAATTTGTAAAGCTACATCTAATATTATACTGAACGGTTTAACTCAACATCAGCGAAACATTTATAATCATAATAATCCTGGCATTTGACTTAGTGCCTTTCATGCTGAGAGGATGTCTCAAAGCGCTTACAGGATTTGTTGTGCTGTGATTGTATTTTGTAGGCAAATGCTACAGCCAATTGGCAGTGATGTCCCACAAACAGCCATGAAGTGAATGACCAATTTAATCTGGCAGAATTGTTGGCCAGTACACCAAAATACACAAAATACCTAAATTCCCTTCTCTTGCCTGCAAAATCCCTCACTTCCCTTGCCCACTAAATTATGCTGTGATCAATTTTAAAGTATTTCTAAATGCTAATTTGCAATTAAAAATGAATAGGGGCACATTCCGGTGACTAGAAGTACATCATCCATCACGCCAAGGCAGGGAAACCATGTTCCGAAAATAAATCAAGTAGGAGTAGCGTTTCTGCCAGTCGGCATCAGGGACATCGAAGTTTCTTAATTAAGAAATTCCATTAAGAGATACCACGATTATCTAGGCAGCGAATAGGCACATATTAATGGTGAGGTTGTGCTCAGACTCCTCCCTTGCTGAGATTAGCTAATTCAGCACAGAGCAGGGATCTTCTTGGTAATAATCATAATCATAATGTTTGCATTTGGTATAGCACCCTATCACATCATCGAGACATCTGAAAT
This sequence comes from Callorhinchus milii, assembly GCF_018977255.1. Lineage (NCBI taxonomy): Eukaryota > Metazoa > Chordata > Chondrichthyes > Chimaeriformes > Callorhinchidae > Callorhinchus > Callorhinchus milii. The sequence goes on from NW_024704743.1 coordinate 45,302,237, forward strand.
GCCTTTTAGTAAAGTGGTTTGACTGTGTATTTTGTGGGGGAAATGTGGCAGCCAGTTGCACGTAACAGTTTCCCACAAACCGCCATGGAGTGAGTGAACAATTTTATTTGGGAGATTTTTGACCCGAACATCAAGAGAAAATCCCTTCTCTTTTCGAATTAGTGCCATGGGATCTTTAACGTCCAGACAGGCAGATGGGACCTCGGTTTAACGTCTCATTTGAAGAACTGCACCTCCGACAATGCAACACACCTTGAGCGCTGCTTTGTAGTGAAATTTTAGAGCAGGGGAGGTCTAACTGTTGGCAATTTAATACGCTCCCCGCCTCCACCCCTCTCCATATTATCTGCTCCTCCCTCCATATCATCCACTCCTCCTTCCATATCAGCCGCCCCTCCCTCCATATCATCCGCCCCCCCATCCATATCATCTGCCCCTTCCTCCGTATCATCCGCCACCCCCCGTCCATATTACCTGCGCCACCACCCCTCCCAACTCCATATTATCGGGCCCACCCGCTCCCTCCATAATCTGTAAATATTATGTTATGTTTCTGGAAGGGAAACACAAAAATATAGCTTACGTGGCTCATGGATGTTTCTCAAATAGGATGTCTGGCCCTAAGCAGCCAAAAGGTTGGACCACTCTGCTTTAGACAGTGGTTCCAAGTCCAACCTGGGGCTTGAACCCACAATCGTCTGACTCAGAGGTGAAAGTGCTGCTACTGAGCCAGGTGAACCAATTGTTTTTAATGCGATGTGTTTAGCTACTGAGAGGAACTATCCTCAATTATTATGTTCTTGTGCTTTTACAATTTATTTGGAATAAATGGAAATGTTTTAGATTAAACACTGTTGCTAAATACAAGTTATATGCATTAAATACTATAAATACCCATTCATGTTTGACAAATGGGTTAAAAATCACTGCTATATGGAAATGAACTGTTGAAATAATAATAGTACTAATAATAACAATCCTTGAATTTGATATAGCGCCTCATCATGTCATCAAGATGTCTCAAAGCCTTTTACAGGATATACTATAAAGTGGATTGACTGTGTATTTTGTGGACGAAATAGAACAATTGAAGTAAATTGAACTCAAGAGGAGAATTGTAACCACATTTCTTTGCAGAGAATTACTGCAGGCAAATGGATGGTGGCATGTTCCTGTGGCAGCTCAGTCAATTAATCCTGAACAGAATGTATCTGAAATTTAACAGCTTGCTGGTAAGTAATGATGTTACAGTGAGATACACCTTACATTCTGACAGATCCAAAGCAGACCTGCCATGTGGGTCTGCTTAAATATCTGTTTTTTAAGGAAACATGCTGATAATAAAACTGGTAAAGGTAAAGCAGAAACAGAGATAATAAGTAAGTGCAACAGTACAATCTAATATTTAATATCCACAACGCAGATATGCAGATTGAGTGTTTCTATTCATGATTTCCGGTTTGTAAATATCAGATTACGAGATCTGCAAAACAACGAGTCCAAAATCTCAAGGCAATAAAGTCTCTCCAAAAACGTTGGTGAATCTCACAATCTAATTTTCGTAAGCCTTAAGTCACAATTTAAAAAAAAATTCTGCACTGAACTGCTGATTGACATTACAATAGCAGGTAAGGCATCACATTGGAGATTCTATTGGAGATGGCCAGGGGTATTGGCAGAATGGAGCTGATAAAAGTAATTTGGCCCTGGCCAGCTCACCTTTGTGTTTAGTGTGACATTGATCAGTGAGCCCGTCAGTACATGAATGGATGTGGTATTAACTGTACAACCAAATCACCTAGAAATGGATGCAGTTCTGTGCTCAAAGATCTCCCTGTACCTTAGCCAAACTCACTTTAGTCACCAACTCAAGTGTGTTATTTGTTACCTTTCAAGTAGCTACATATGATACACCTAGTTATTGCTTACTTCAGCTGGATTGGAGCAATGATGTAGAAGTAAATATAAATATTAAACCTAAAGCAAATATTCTCTGATTCATTCCCACTGGAATTCCTAACTGTTGTATATTTTATTGGTCTCATAATCACATAGTGGAGTCCTGTAGCTCAGTGGTTAGAGCACTCGCTTTGCAAGCGAGAGACCTGAGTTCAATTCCAGGCAGAGGGCGAAACCTTGGGCAAGTTTCCTTACTCCACACAGAGCCTAATAATAATCCCTCCAAAAAACCAAAAACAATAATAAAATTGGTCATTTTCAATCCACGGCTGTTTGTGGGACATTGCTGTGCGCAATTGGCTGCCGCGTTCGCCCACAAATATACAGTCAATTCACTTTACAGTGTGTTCTGTGAAGCGCTTTGGGACGTCCTCCCGACGTGAAAAGCGCTATATCAAATGCAAGGATTATTATTATTATTATTATTATGGATGAGGATAGAGTGGTCGATGGTGTCGAAAGCAGCAGAGAGGTCAAGGAGGACAAGGAGGCAGAGGGAGCCCTGGTCGCAGATGGACAGAATGTCATTTGTCACTTTGACCAGGGCTGTTTCTGTGCTGTGGGTGGCACGGAAACCCGATTGGAGGGGTTCGAGAAGGGAGTGGCCAGAGAGGAAGGAATGAAGCTGAGAAGCAACAACTCATTCCAGGACCTTGGAGAGGAAGTGGAGGTTGGAGATGGGGTGGTAGTTTGGGAGTAGAGAAGGTCCAGGAAGGGATTTTTAAGGATAGAAGTGATGACTTCAGTTTTTAAAGGGGTGGGAACACTACCAGAGAACAGGGAGAGTTTAACAATGTTAGTGAGTAGAGGGGTAAGGAGGTGGAGCTGGGAGGTAAGGGGGGCGGCAGGAATGGGGTTGAGGAAGCAAGTGGTGGGTTTCATACGGGTTTTGAGAGAGGAGTGGGAGACAGGTTCAAAGGTGTGGAGGGAGGGATGGGTAGGGGCTGGGATGGGAAGGGGAGATGGGGAGAGGTAAGCAGTTGCAGTGGCAGAGGCAGCTGAGCGGATTCCTTCGATTTTGGATTTGAGGAAGTCCAGCATCGCCTCGCAGTTGGCATTTGAGGTGAGGATGGGTGAGGTGTGAGAGGGTGGGTGGAGAAGCTGGTTCATGATGGAGAAAAGGAGCCTGGGGTTGTCCTTAGCCTCCAAGATTGTCTTAGAGTAGAACGATGATTTAGCGGAGGCGAAGGTGGAGCGGTAGGATTTGATATGGTCCAGCCAGATCTGCAGATGGACAATTTGGTTTGATTTAAGCCAGGTGCGCTCAGCAGAACGTGCTTGGGCTTTAAGGGAGCTGTGGTGGCTGGTGTACCAAGGTGATTTGCGTGAATAGAAGATGATTCGGGAAGAGAGAGGAGCGAGGGAATCAAGAGTGGAGGAGAGGGAGCTGTGGAGAAGGGTGACCAAGGAGGATAGGTGATTGCGAGAGGAAGCCCAGAGAGGAAGGAGTTCAGATGACTCCAAGGCAGCGGAAGGAGAGGGGGGGAGCAGCTTTTTTTCCTGGGGCGATATGAGATGGAGGTGGGTTGGGTTGCGGTGGGGAGAGGGTTTGAGGAGTTAAGGGAGATGAAGTGATGGTCCGAGATCGCTTTGTCGATGATGGTGAGGTCCGAGACTGTGAGGCCCCGAGTGATTACCAGGTCAAGGGGGTGACCGCGGACGTGGGTGGTGGAGTGGAAGTGGAGGGAGAGATTGAAGGAGGAGATAAGGGAGGAAAAGTCAGCAGGAGGGGGTGAAGTGAAGGTTGAAATTGCCAAGGATGAGGAGGGGTTCAGAGCAAAGGGAGAGGGAAGATAGGAGGGTGGAGATGTCAGGGATGAAGGTGTGGGAGGGCTTGGGGGGGCGGTAGATAAGGATTATTTTGGGACAGGTTGGAAGGGTGATAAAGGGTAAGGTGCTCAAAGGAGGGGAAAGTTCCAGAGGAGTAAGGGGATAGGCCGAGCGGGGATCGGGAGACGAAAGCAACCCCACCACCATGGCGGTTAGGTCGAGGGGTGTGATGGAAGATGTAGTCGGGTGGTGTGGCCTCAGTCAGGGGGAAGGTGTCGCCTGGATTGATTCGGTTTCAGTGAGGGTGAGAGTGTCGATGTGTTCATTGATGATGACTACCCCTGGAAAGCGATCCGCCAATCGACTAACAACTGGGTTCCTACTTACTGCTAGGTATACAGAGGCGTGTGGAGTAAGGAAACTTGCCTAAGGTTTCGCCCTCCCCGGGAATGAAACCCAGGTCCTCTTGCTTGCGAGGCGAGTGCTTTAACCAATATACAACGGGACTCCAAAAATTTGAATATGCTCATCCTGCAGCCTCATAATAGAAACATTTTCTCATATAGCACAAAATCTCATTCAAAATGAATAATAATAATCCTTTCCTTTGGGAGGAAGTGAATCCTTTGTTTACAGATTTTTTTTAATAACAAAAAAAACAGATCATATAGTCTGGGGTTTGCTATTTTTTATATGTCCAGGAAAGACAATATTCTAGCAAAGACCTGCATACTCAGTTAATGGATAAAAACTCATTCCCAACAGGATGATTGCAAGCGATTGTCAGTCCTGAGATTCCATCTCCCAATGACATGGTTGGGAGTAGAAATGCTCTGTTGTACTGTAGTGAGTCACTTGTTTTTTCTCAAGTCTTAAAATAGAGGCCATCCTTCTTTGCTGCTTTGTTCAGCACAGTTTTGTATATAGACCATTGCGCCTGACGAGTCCAACCATTGTGTTTTATGTGACCTTCTATTGTTGAAGGGTTCTGAACGTTGAGTAAACTTTGTTGCAACATTCAGCTAATTACAATTTTTGAGAATAAGATAGGTACAGATCACCGAGGCCTTGCATTTTACACACTCCATTGATTTCAAAGACATAAAGGCTGTTGTTACCTTCTTTGTTTCGCAATGGGACGGTTATTAACTGTGTTAGCTTGGTCAGCTCTGTGCTGAAGTTTGGAGAAAATCCCCGAACAGTGACAATCAATCTCTGTGGGAAACCCTATCCGGATCAATGATCAACTTAAGGAATGTGCAGGACTGCATTTATAATAGCCTTAGTCTTCCAACTGCTAATGGTCCCTGTAATTAATAAATGAGCAGACATTTGTAAACATATAAAATGTAATGAGGTGAAAAAATCCTGGAGATAGATATTGCACATTCCCAACTGTCAGTTACCATTATGTTTCCCACTTTCTGATACTGAAATATTGAGCATTCAATGTTTTGGAATAGCTAGTGATACTTTATTACTTAAATAAGAAGACCAAGTCCTTTTATAGAAGACATCTGAGGCTCAGAATTTCTCATGATCATAGCTTTGCCTTAAAATGTATCTTAAAAGTTAAGATTGTGCAGAATTTTGGAAAGTTACAAAAGTGTAGTCTTAATTTGGAAGCTGGTTTTCCACAGTTCTTTTTAGAGTTTGTGTTAGGATCCTGCTATAATGTCACATGTTATTAACATGAGCTCAGTGATGACTACAGAGCAGGCAGTGGGAATATACACAGCACAGGCAAACTTTCAGGTTAAAAATAAAGCTAGAATCCTGCTTCAGAGCATGAATTTACTAATTGTTTTTTTTCAACTTATACTGGTCAGGGAGGCTTCCAAACACCCTTAATGGTTTGTGTTGGATGTCATTGTGCGCCAGCCTTGCTCAGTTGGTAGGACCCTTGCCTCTGAGTCACAAGGTTCTGGGTTTAAGCCCCACATCGGGACTTGGAACTCATATAGTCTAAACTAACACTACAATACAGGGGTATGCTGTATTGTTGGAGGTGCCGTCATTTGGATGAGACATTAAATCGAGACCCTGTTCAGGTGAATGCAAAAGATCCCACAGCACTATTCAAAAAGGGAAGGGACCGTCTACCAATGTCCTGGCCACAATTTCCCCAAATAAAATTGTCCATCCACTTCAATGGTTGTTTGTGGGACATTGCTGTAAGCAAATTGGCTAGTCATAAAACTCATAGTCACTCCACTTTACAATATATCCTCTGAAGCGCTTTGGGACGTCCAACTGACATTAAAGGCACTGTACCAAATGCAAGGATTACATTTTATTATTATTTTCAAGCATTTTGAGATATTCTCCCAACATGAAAGGCACTATATAAATGTAACTTGCAAATTGTATTTTTTTAAATATGTTTTCTCAGAATTATTATCTTTCAAAATGGAAATAAGTAGATGGGGGATCAGATGAGTGACCTGTAAAGCAGAATTAGCTTCTAAGGATTTTGTTGTGAATCTCTGAACTACGATATTCTAATTGTTAGCTATGTATTAGTAATAGGTCTTCTTGTTCTGAATTGTGTTCTTTGATATTCCTATCATGTGAACCATTTGCTCTTTATGAAAGTTACAGAATTCTGGGAAGAACAAAGAAATAGATAACCAATGTAAATTTATTTTTTTGTAAGAGTGCATACATGAATTTGTTATGTTGTATAATTTGTGGTCTCAATTTATGCACTTAATGTATTTCTTTGGGCTGAATTATGTGCTGGGAACTCATGCTTCATGTTCCAGCCATTTCTAACAGAATTGTGGCATTTCTTTTTGCAGACGATATTGTATTATTGGTGGACTCACTTGGGGATATCGTACGCTACCCTCATCATCTTGAACACTGGGCCATCAGTTGGACATGATGGTGGGTGCTGACAAGTACGGTATCATGGCTCTCCACAGCTTGAAACAGTCCTTGAAGGTAAAATAATCCTTGCATTTACGTTCCAATTGCATATGAATTGGAAGAATTGGATATATGTCCCAATTCTTGATTTGTATCAGTACCCAATAGTTATAGTGGATGCCAGTTTTTGCTAGGACACTTTGAGACTGTTCTGAGAGGAGACGAGGGTCACTGGCCCTTCTCGTTTCTTTTCAGCATTAGCAACGTCCCAATGCAGACTAAGCTTGTGGTAAAACAGTTCTCCTTCATTGATTTAAGTTTCCGGGCATGAGGAAGTTTTCAGCTCATTTGTTCAGTCCAGTGTCAAGCAATAAGCTAGAGCTGGGCGAGGATGGAGTGATAGACACATGGAGCGAAACCCAATGCATGGAAAATTCCTCTATCAAATATATCACTCCCTATCACTGAATGGATCGATTTCAAGATCCTCACACTTGTTTTAAAATCCTTTCATGCACTGGCACCTCCCTACCTCTCCGACCAGCTAAACCCCCAACCCACTGCCTCCGCTCACCTGGCTCCGGCCTTCTGCATGTCCCTTGTGCCCTCCGTTCCATCATGGGTGGCTGCGCTTTCAGCCACTATGTCCTGAAACTTTGGAACAATCTTCCTCTATCCCTCCGTCTTGCCTCTTCCTTCCCCATCTTCAGGTCACCCCTGAAGACCTTCCTCTTCAACCCGTGCCTAGGGTCACCACCCCTCCCCCCTTTACTTGGCGTCAAGCTCTGCCACTGTCAAGCGTGCTGGGATGTCACCCTGCATAAGGGGCGCTATATAAATGAAGATTATTGTTGTTGTAAGAATTATTATTATTATAACTAGGTTTCTGTTAAGTGACAAACAGTGTAACATGTGCAGCAGGGCAGATTGAAGTTGGTCAAAGAGAGCAATGTGAGGATATGTGTGAATAAGCTTGACATTGAGCTGACCATTCACAAATTGCATGAACATAAATTAATAAATAGTTTTAAATGTCTGACTTATATAATCACACTGTAATAACACTGAGACAGATGGGTCTGAGAGGCTTCAGAAAAGTAAAACATTTTCCAATTTACCACAGCCAACTTTATTTAAACTGTAATAGTGCACAGAGCAGCATTCCTACTGGAAATGGGAAAACTTCACCCACAGACTCAGAAAATGAAGTTCATCTCTGGGTTCTTGCAGCCACAGACTGTAATGAGTAACAGTTGATTGTTTATTGATTGCTTACTAAAAGAAATTGAAATTGAGGGGTGTTATTATCAAATGCAAGGATTATACAATTGTAGCACCAACAAATCCTTTCCATTCCTCAATTGCTATCGGAGGTGCTGGCCTTCTGATGAGATGTTAAATTGATGCCTTGTCTGACTGTTCTTCAGACAGTCCTTTAGCTTAGTGGTTAGAGCACTCACCTTTCAAGCGAGAGGACCTGGTTTAGATTCCCGGGCAGGGCAAAATATTAGGCAAGTTTCTTTACTTTACACACCTCTGTTTACCTAGCAGTAAGTATGAACCTAGTTGTTAATCGATTGGCAGATTGCTTTTCCAGAGTTAATAATCACTTAAAATAATTATTCGATCACTCATCCTCGACTGTTTGTAGGGCACTGCTGTGCTGAATTGGCTGCCACGTTTCACCCACGAAATATACAATCAATTCACTTTACAGTATATTCTGTGAAGCGCTTTGAGACGCCTCAAAGACGTGATGAGGCGCTATATCAAATGCAAGAATAATTATTATATTATTATTCAGGTGGACATTAAAAATCCCTTGATATTCTTCCAAAAGAGAAGGGAGTTTCTCCGAGGTGTGCGGCCAACAATCTTCCAGATTACTTGATTATTGTTATTATTCGCCTCCTGGCTGTTTACACGCATAATTATTGTGAAGCACTTTCAGCCATTTGGACATTATAGGCATTAAAAAATGCAAGTCCTTCTTTCTGCACTTTTTTCAGATCATTTACTGGGATGTGAAAATAGTTACATTAATAAAGCTCAAACCTAAAAATAGATCCATTCTGTAATATACCGCAAATAGACTTTTCATATTCCATACTTTTAATAATCCTTGCTTTTGATTTAGCATTTTATCACAGTGTCAAATTGTCTCAAAGCACTTCACAGGAATTACTGTGTAGTGCAGTGACTGTTTTTGTAGGAGAACGCAACAACCAATTTGTACACAGCAATGATGGACAAATAGCCATGAAGTGAATGATTTTATATCTGGGGGATTGTTGGCCAGGTCACAGAGAGAAACTTCCTTCTCTTTTTGAACAGTGGCATGGGATCTTCATCATCCACCTTAACAGGCACAGTTGCCTGTTACTTAACTTGATTTAACATCTCATTCAAAGGATTGCACCTCTGGCAATGCAGTACACCCCCAGCACTGAATATTGTGATAATACCGCTGTATATTGTATTTATTGTTGAACTATAATCCAAAAATAGACCAAGGGATTTTCTCCATTACTATCTATTGTTTTCCCAGCTGTCTATTTAAACGAGTTACTAAATTTCACACTTCTACTCCAGGTTGTCAAAATACCAGACCTCCTGTAGATTTAAACGTTTCCACATTTCACATAAAGCACAGACATGCTGCTCCAGTACAGTTTGCTTCTATCTCTGGTACTTGCTAATAAAACACAGAATTGTATTTTTAACTGGATGTACATACAGAGATTAGGAATGGTGCGATTCATTTTAGATCTCAGACTAGGCAATCGATCCCTTGTAGTTCAAAGTTGAATGATAATAATCTCATAATAAACCCACAAGTGTTAAACCAATGGAAGATATTTGATCTCAACGACTCAATCAATGGTTATTAATAGCTAAACAGGCTTGAATTCATCAGGCACCATTGGGATGAAAACGCAAATGATATTTAAGACAAACGTCTGTGGGTATGTTACAAGAAACATTTGACACAAGCAAAGGCATCTTATGGTGTCCAACGCTAGAATAGGAAAGTCACCTGTTCAGCTTTCCCTGTCTGCCACATTGACTGCCTCCTTCACTACGTCTCCCCTTGAGCCGCTGAGACCATTATCCATGCTTTCATCACACTCAGGCTTGACTACGCCAACTCTCTGCTTGCTGGATTTTCCAAATCTTCCCTCCACAAGCTACAGATCATCCAGAAATCTGCAGCTTGTGTCCTCTTGCATACCAGGCTATGTGAGCCTATCATTTCCATTCTTCCCCGGCTCCACTGGCTCCCCATCAGAGGATTGAGTTCAAGATCCTTATTCTCACTTTAAATTTCTCCACAGTCTTAACCCATCCTACCTCTGCAACCTTCTTAAACCTTACTAATCTGCCTGTTCCCTCCATTTGTCAGGGACTTCACATCTCCCGGCCTTCCCAACCGACCATTGGTAGTTGAGCTTTCTGTCCCCACTCTCTAGAACTCCATCCTGGAGTCCCTTCACCTCACCCCTTCCTTCATCTCCTTCAAGATCTGTCTTAACACCTTCCTCTTTGACCGCACGTTTGCTCACTTGCCGCACTCTTCCCCTTCCCCAATCCAACCCCCAGCTCAGGTGCAAACCCTTGACTGTCCAGTGCCATCAGACATCTTCCTGATGTGAAAGTCGCTATATAAAAGCAATTTGTTGTTCGATAATACCTCAGACTTTTGTTTCTGCATTTAGTAGGCCTGAATTAGTGATGATTCATAACTATTGACAGTGATAATTATATGAAATGCCACAAATTTCATCTCCAGATGAGACATCTGATATAAGCTCCATCTCAAACTCTTCTCCCTGCTTTCTGAACATTTCTCTTGGGTATTGAGTTTTCCATAGACATATAAAATATCTTTCATATCAGGAGGACTTCTCAAAGTTCATCACAGGAAATTTCAGTGACTGTATTTTACAGTGGAATGCAGCAGCCAATTTGCACGCAGCAAAGCCCCTCAAACAGTTATGAAGTGAGTGACTCACTACATCAGGTCTGATGAACTCATACCTGAAAGGCTAATGCATCTACTGTGGATTGCCAGCGTTTCTGTAGCTTTGCTGTGGTTGATGTGCAATAGGATTATTTAAATCATCTTTTAAGTGCAGTAAAACAGACATATGATTTTTTTTATTTTTCAGAAATTCCAAACTTTTTGATCACAGTGAGACTTTAATGAACAGGAAGAATGTGCTTGATGTGCTTTGCTTGATGTTGAAGTGATGGCGCTGGCTTTGAAGTTGACAGCTCTTTATTTTCTTGTGTGGCAGGAAACTAAGGTCTATCAATACTTGTGAGGCTGGACTTGGTCTGCGTCACCACCAAATGATGGCAAAACAGAGCTTTACTGAAAAACAGTCGATTCTTTCATCTAAACAGTGCAGAGGTATAAGGAAGAATCGGTGTAATTTAAGAAGCCAACAAGCCATGTTTCATAATTGTACTCATATTCTTGGAAGTGGGGTAATATCCTGCTGGTATTCTTTGAGGGGGTAGACAAAGCTATCCCGCAGATGTAATTTATTTGTAAAATTCTGCACAGGAGGTTTTGATAGAAGATATGGAGTTTATGGAATCATGGCAAATCACCAAAATGAACTGAAAATTGTCTTAATAGACAGCAGAGCCTGATGATAAATGGGAAAAGTGTTTGGGTTCTCTTCTGGGATTACTCGTCTACAGTAATCATTAATCACAAAAGGCCCAAAAGATTTGTGTACTGAAAAAATAATATAGAGCAGGATGCTCCAAGAGGTGTAACATGTGTTGATGACGCCAAGTTATGTAAGACAGGTTGGCAGATTTATTTAATGTAAATCAATCTATGGCTATGCTTATTAGAACAGGGAACAAGGAACATATTTAGACAAAGAATGGGTAACAATTAGAAGAAATAAAAAGGATTAGGGTGTGATTGAAAACTCACTGAGTGAAAGTACAGAGTGACCCTTTTAAACGTGCCAGGTTTGAGCATAGCTTGTTAAAATGCTGGTTTGCTGTGGGCTTGCACTATCCTGGAAATACAGCACACCCAGATACCAACACTCACTAGCTGGATTCCTGTGCTCGAAGAATGGACATTGTTGAACCTTCAGAGGTGATGGCAGGATTTAAGGCTATTATTTATGAATATGGATGCACAGAACTGAGCTTGTTGTTATAAAAGAAAATAAGATTTATAGGAGACATGAGTCAGCCCTTTAGCGCTAAGAAATTCTATTGGTTAGTAAAGTTTCTGATGTTAGCATTGTTCAGTTATAATAGGATTTTGGATTATAAGGATATGCTGGCAAGGGAAATGATTTAACGACCTCCAGAATTTGACTCTCTTGTAGTGCCAGCAGATACAAGAAGCCTCCTGTCTCTGGGCACTGAGCTGTTTAGCACATCTTCAGCTCATTACTGAGACATCAAACTTTCACCTCTCACCCCACCTCAGGTGCCCAGCCAACTTTGATACCACCTTCTGAAAAGTGCTATAAAGTGTAAATTGTATTATATTACTCCTAATGACTATTTCTTATTTCATAATTTTGTATCCTATAATAGCACTATATATATATATTACTATACAATACAATTTACATTTATATAGCATGTTTCACATCAAGAGACCATCTCAAAATGTCTCACAAAGCAGGTTGGGCATTGGAGCCTGGGACGGGGTTGGGGGTGGGGGAGGAAGAAGACTGAACGTGCAATTGAAGAGGTAAATCTTAAAGTGGGCATTAAAAATGGGGATGCAGCAAGGTAATGGGGATAGGGGGGAGGGGAGACAACTCCAAAATGGAGTTCCAGAGGCTGGGTCAGAATGGCTGAAAGCTCGTCCACTGATTGGAACATGAAGCAAGCCAGTGTTCGTTGAGAAGCAGATCAGTAGAGTTGCAGGAGACCACAGAGGTAACATTCTCTTGCTCGAATTCAAGATCCTCATCCTCACCTACAAGGCCATTCACGGCCTTGCTCCCTCCTACCTCTCCGACCTACTATCCCCCTACCTGCCTGCCCGTACCCTCCGTTCCTCTGGCTCCGGTCTGCTCCACATCCCCCGCCCCAACCGCCCTACCATCGGTAGCCGGGCCTTCAGCCTCTCAGCCCCTAGGCTCTGGAACTCTATCCCCCAGTGCCTTCGCCTTGCTTCCTCCCTTTCCTCCTTCAAGGCCGGTCTCAAGACCTTTCTCTTTGACCGTGCCTTTAGCTTCCCTCTCGACTCTACCCCCTCCTCGCTCCCTCCCTTCCCTCCCCTCCCCTCACCCTGACCATTTCCCTCTTGCTCGGGTCCTGACCCAACTGTCCAGCGCCTTGGGACGTCCTCCCGACGTGAAAGGCGCTCAATAAATGGAATCTTGTTGTTGTTGTTGTTGTTGTTGCTCTAAGTCAGAAGGTCAATGCCAGAGTCATCTGTGGCGTAACAATCACAAACAAATCAAGCTAGTCTTTCTATTACTCATTGCTGGGCTTGCTTTGTTGCCTAATTAAATGCACCCTGAAAATGAACAGTGTCAGGGTTTATAAACCTGTTGTCACACATTTCATTTGACAATAAAGTACTGTATTAATAAATGTCACCCTTGTGTTACATTGTGGTTCAAGACTGAAGCCAAGCTCACACTCTAGGCTGAAACTTTAATGCAATGGTAGGGAAGCTTTGCTTCCATCGTATTATGAAATAATGGTAAAGACACCATCCTTTAGGTGAGTTGTTATACCGAGGTCCCTTTTAGTGGTTTAAATAAGTAGTAAAGATCCAATGACACTATTCAAAAAGAGAAGTGAGTTTCTCCCTGTGTCCTGGCTAACAGTTCTCCACACAAAAAAAAATGTTCATTCATTTCATGGTCGTTTGTAAGACTTTGCTGTACACAAATTGACTGGTGTGTTTGCCTGCAAATGCACAGTCATTAATTACACTTTACAGAAAACTGTGAAGCGCTTTGACACATTTTGACATAATAAGATGCGACATCAAACGCAAGCATTATTTGGATTATGATGTTGATGTTTTGCAGGTGGAAAAGCAGGGTAATTGACCCAGCTGCTTAGATTATTTCAAATGTGCATGAACTTCCAAGGTAGTACAATTATCAGTTGATATGGTTTCGCTGTGAAAAGTCCATCACAAATTGCAGATTACTTTTTGGTCCAACATCAAAGCTAAGGGTCTGTGCGATGGCATTTAGTGCAATGAGGATGGAGGATGTCTATTTCACATTTCCAAACGTTTGAAGCATTAAGTTTCACATGCCAGGCAAAAGGTTTTATGATTCATCTCAGCAGTGGCGGAAGTGTCTTGTTAAGACCTTTCAGGCCAAGTATATATTACAGCATGTGTCTATAAAACAATGATTGCTTATATGATTCTCAACTGTGTGCCACTCTGCAAGTGGTCTGGTCACATATTTCAAGGCCTGCTGACACCAAGGTGAAAACAAGAGCAGATGAATCCACAATCAAAACATTGTGAAAATTACCTGCATGGTATATATAGGGTGTAATATTTCCCCAGAACACCTCTCCTTGTCAAGTGACTGTATTTTATCCCTTTCATAACATAACATAACATAACATAACGTAACGTAACATGTAGGAGCAGGAGTCGAGCCTGCCCTGCCATTCAATCATGACTGATCTTCTAATCTAACTCCAGCTAATACCATAACCCTGCCTTATCCCCATATCCCTTAATCCCTTTTGCAGTAAGAAATCTATCTATCTCAGTCTTGAATATGTTCAAGGACTGAGTGTCAACAGCCCTTTGGGGTAGCGAGTCCCATATATTCACCACCCTTTGAGAAAAGAAGTTCTTCCTCAACTCAGTGCGAAAGGGCTGGCCTCTGATTTTAAGGTTGTGACCTCTGGTTTTAGTTTCTCCAACCAGGGGAAACAATCTCCCACTATCTACTCTATCATGCCCTTTGATGATCTTATAGGTTTCTATAAAATCCCCTCTAATTCTTCTATATTCTAGAGAATATAGGCCCAAATTGGTCAGCCTATCCTCGTAACTCATCCCCTTCATCCCTGGTACTAACCTAGTAAATCTACGCTGCACCCCCTCCAAGGCAAGTACATCCTTCCTTAAATAAGGAGACCAAAACTTCACACAGTATTCCAGGTGTGGTCTCACCAGGGCCCTATACAGTTGCAGCAAGACTTCCCTACTCTTATACTCTAATCCTTTCATAATGAATGCTAACATACCGTTCGCCTTCCTAATTGCTGCTGCACCTGCAGACTAACTTTCTGTGATTGGTGTACAAGGACACCCAAGTCCCTCTGGACACTAACACATTCCAATCTCTCCCCTTCTAAAAAATAACCCGCTCTACTGTTTTTGCTACCTAGGTGGATGACTTTGCACTTCCCTACATTATATTTCATTTGCCACCTACCTGCCCAATCACCTAACCTATCTATGTTGCGCTACATTTTTTTAATGGTGTCCTCTGTGTTGACACTTCCTCCTAGTTTTGTGTCATCCGCGAATTTAGATATATTAACTTTGATGTCCTCATCTAGATCGTTGATGTAGATGGTAAATAGCTGAGGCCCAAGGACTGATCCTTGTGGCACTCCACTAGTCACATCCCGCCAATCTGAAAAGGACCCGTTTATCCCTACTCTTTGTTTCCTACCTGTTAACCATTCCCCAATCCACGTTAATATGCTCCCCCAATTCCATGGGCCCCTATCTTTTGGACTAACCTTTTATGCGGCACCTTATCGAATGCCTTCTGGAAGTCCAAATAGACCACATCCACTGATTCACCCTTATCTAGTTTACTTGAAATATCCTCAAAAAATTCTATGAGATTTGTCAAACATGACTTCCCCTTTGTAAAGCCATGTTGACTTGGCCTAATTATATTGTGCTCCTCTAAATACCGCACTACCACATCCTTAATCAATGATTCTAAATTTTTTCCTATCACTGATGTGAGACTAACTGGCCTATAGTTCCCCATCTTTTCCTTTCCACCTTTTTTAAATAGTGGTGTGACATTTGCGATCTTCCAATCCATGGGGACTGTTCCAGAATCCAAGGAATTTTGGAAGATCAGACATAAGGCCTCCACTATCTCATAAGTTACCTCTTTTAAGACCCTGGATGCAAGCCATCCGGACCAGGGAATTTGTCACTTTTTAGTGCTAACAGTTTCCCTAGCACCAATTCTCTACCAATGAAAATTTCCCTAAGTTGCTCCCTGTCCTTATCCCCTTGGTGCATCTCAATTGTTGGCAGATTTGTTGTGTCTTCAAGGATGAAGACAGATGCAAAGTACCCATTTAGGGTCTCTGCCATGTCCTTATCCCCCATTACAACTTCTCCGATCTCTGACTGAAGTGGACCTACATTTACCCTCACTAGCCTATTCCTCTGAATGTATCTGTAAAAACTTTTACAATCAGACTATAGTTCCTAGCTAGCTTACCCTCATACTCCTTTTTCTCGCTCTTAATGAGTTTTTTAGTTTTTTTTTGCTGGTTTCTAAAACTCTCTCAATCTTCAGATTTGCTGCTTTTCTTGGCAGTTTTATAAGCTTTTCTTTTAATTTGATGCTTTCCCTAACTGCTCTAGTTAGCCACGGATGAATTGCTTTCCCTGTGGTACTCTTATTCCGCAAGGGAATATGCGACTGCTGAGAATTATGCACTACATCCTTAAATATTTGCCACTGTTGGTCTACATTTTTACCTCTTAATCTTATTCTCCAGTCTATTTTACCTAAATCTTTCCTCATACCTACAAAGTTAGCCTTATTTAAATTCAGAATACTTGCCTCGGATTTAACTATATCCCTCTCTAACTTAATGCAGAATTCAATCATATTGTGATCACTCTGCCCTAGAGGAGTCTTAATACCTACACTGACGACTAGCCCTGTTTCATTACACAAAACAAGGTCTAAGATGGCCTGTCCCCTAGTTGGTTCCTCAATTTAATGTCATTCCCAATTTAATGTCATGTGTAAAGAACCCACATAGCAAAACATAGAGACTATGGAGTTTGTGGTTAAAGACATCATTCGAATCTGTTATGTGTACCACAGCTTGTAACATACTCTCACCCATAAATATCAGTTTCTGCATATTTAATCCATCCTGTGACTCACGTGTGACAGGCAATATGTGGTGCTGGCATAAAACGACTTGCTGCACGCTAAGTACAGTACATTAAAATTATATCAATGAAAGTCTAGCACAATGTCAGAAGATTCCGCAAGCTCACAGGACTTTGTATTTCCTGGGACAACTGGTGTTAGAATTTAATGGAGTAGACTGTGTCCAACTGGCGATTAGACTCTTATCAGTCACCGCAGGTTATGCATTTTGCAGCTCTCTGTACTGTCAGCTTTTAGCAAGTTCGAATATAGAATTCAATTTTAAGCTTAAGCAACTGAAGCAAAATCAAGAGGAGAGAATTTTCTTCTATTCTGGTTCCAATATGTTTGAAAGCAAAAGACTACAGACTTTAATGTTTGAACTTTAGGTAAAGCAAGTCACTGACACGATGACAATAGATAGTTTGCTTTTTTTTGAAAATATATATTTATTTATAAATATAATATCCCGTACAACAGAAATCCAAAACAAAACATCTTCTGTTACAATTGTTTTTCTTTTCTCCTGATACAAAACATAGTCCTTGTTTATGGTACATTCCTTCCCCGCACGTAGGTTGTGCAGACTGTTTTTTGGGACGTTCCCTTTAACACAGTCTGGAGTCGTTCCTGTGTACACCACATCCATGTGCGCGCCCACACACACTCTGATAAGGTGCCCTTGCTGCTTTCAGAAGGCACCCGATGTGTACCGTATGTGCACATGTTTACCGTACATACATTTTCAGGATGCTCTTTGGTTACATCTCGAGCGTCCTTCTGTACCCTTACTTAAGTCAGTTTTGGGTGCACTCGTGGGCTACCCGGTGGGTGCGCCCTGAGCAGGTTGTACCGGAGCGGCTCCTGCTGGGGTCCGGCCCCATCTGGCCTTTGCCATGGTTGAGCTGAACTTCAGCTTGTCCCTCAGTATCTAGTCCCTGATCCTAGCGTGTGTGAGCCTGGGGCAGGCTCTCACCGTCCCCTGGTTCTGCCAGAAGAACTCCTGGTTTCGGGAATGCCAAAGGGCCTCCTTTACCGAGTTGATGATCCTCCAGACACACTTGATGTGGGTTTCGCTGCGAGTGCCTGGCAACAAGCCATACAGCACTGAGTACCGTGACAGCGAGTCCCCCAGGGACGGACCGCGAGAGAATCGATTCCATCTTTTTCCAAAACCCCTTTGCCAAACAACACTCCAGCAAGAGGTGGTCCACGATCTCTTGGCCTCTGCAGCCGGCCTGAGGGCAACGTGCTGACTGGCCCAGACTTCGACCGTGCATGAAAGCCCTGAGGGGAGGCCCCTTTTATCGCCAGCCAGGCCATGCCCTGATGGTTATTGCTCAGGGCCAGCGATGATGCATTTTACCAGATGTAGCTGTCACCGCAGGGTACCTCCCGATCGGGTCTGCCCTCTCCCCCCTTCTAACTGTTTCGACTACCTACCGCGTGAACCACTCAGTGATTGCGCGGCGGTCTGGGATGGTTTTCTTCAGGAATTTCTCAACATAGGATAGGTGGTTCACGAAAGGGTTTGGGCATTTGACGTTCCAACGCACATAATAATCCTTGCATTTTATATAGCGCCTTACTACATCGTCAAAATATCTCTAAACCCTTCACCAGATTTGCTGAAAAGTGTAGTGACTGTGTATTTGTAGGCAAGCACTGCACCCAAATCGGTGCACAGCAATGTCCCGCAAGCAGCCATGAAATGAACGATACATTTTATTTGGAGGGTTAATGCCTCATTCAAAGGAAGCGCTTCCCCCAGCACTGTACTGAAGTGCCAGCCTGGTCTATCAGCTCAAGTCCTAATATGTGTCTTGAAACCATATCCTTCTGACAGCACAGAGACTACACTACTGATTATTAAATCTGGATTTGGCCACTCCTGGGATCAGTGAACCTGTACTGGATGAGTTAAGATAGGATTTACTGGCATTAATAATAATAATTCTGATATTTGGTATAGTGCCCTTCACATTGGGAGGATGTCTCAAAGTGCTTCACATAATATACTGTAAAGTGTAGTGACTGTGTTTTGTAGGCAAACTTATTCTCCTGGACAGAAATTTGTTTTATTTTTTTCTCTCTCATTGTTTGTTAATTGTTTCTTGTTTCTTACTCTCTATCTCTTTATCCTGGGCCAACAATACTCCAGATTAATCAAGCATTCACCTCATGGCTGTTTATGGAATCTTGTCAGTGAAAATAGCTGCAGCATTTGTCGTACAACAATTGTCTCTACACTTGACAACAAAAACAATGATCACAAAGTAATTTTAAAACATTTCAACATGATGAAATGCTATAATAATGGGAGTTATTTCATTTAGAATAGGGAGTGGAGTGGGTAAGGGGAGAGAGGTAGAAATTTATTGGAACGTTTGGACCAAGTTTGACGCTGTTGTATCTCTTGGGGATGATCGATATCAGTCCATGCTTATTTTTTTTTGCTGACTTTCTGTTTGTTGTTTACGGTTTAATGTGAAAATTGTATTCGAAAAGAATACCGTGACTGTAAGAAGGAATCTTGAGGATAGATTATTTTCTTTCAAAATCAATACTTCTTTCTTTTCATACAATATATACAGGATTATTTTTCTTAAGTTAAAAATAAAACCTGACCTGTTGCTGTCTGCAGATGGCAGGAGGATGTTTGTGGTGAAGGTTTCTTCTTTGTGGTTGTCCACTGTGTAAAGGTACCTTTTCTATTGAAAGTGAATGTGGATCTTAACTGGAGTTGACTTGAAGTAATTTTAACTTTCAGCACAGTGTGGTGCTCCTGCATGCATTGCGCATGAGTAGTACATAGCCCAACCCACATTATAGAATCCAATAATAGCACTTTAAACATCACCAAAAGTATGAATGTGTTTATTACAAACAAGAATATGTCAGAACTTTTACCTGTTCAAGTTATAATATCTCAGCTAGTAAAGGTTTTTCTCAGCACCCAGCACCCACTCAGCACCCATATCCATTTCCACATACTATGTGTTTGCCCACCAAATCCGGGGTGTGTCATTCTGGTGGAATTGGTAGCACTCTTGCCTCAGAGTCAGAAGGTTGTGGGTTCAAGCCCCACCTTGGAACATGGAACCCATGTAGTTTAGACTCTAGTCTGAACGAGGGCCCTGTCTGGTTGTTCAGGTGGACATTGAAGATCTCATGACACTATTTTTCCCCCCTCCACATCTTTTGGCTCTCACACCAGCTTGCGTGCTTAACCAGTACTGTGAACACTGTGACACATTCTCCCAAAGTGAAAGGTGTTATATAAATGTAAATTGCAATGTATTGCATAGTTTGGCTTTGCTTAGTGACTGGATCATGTAAATCTTGTATTTTTTTTAATAACCATCAGATTATTTGACAAATAAACTATAGATTTTCCCTGTCTGGAATTGGAGGTTTCTTGCGGGGGGTGGGGGGTGGGGGGAATCATCAATATTCCTCTGCTTGCAAGAAACTAAGATGGGAAATTAAGTGTCTGTGGCCTCAAGATATATGATCGCTCATCTTTTTAACAGTGTTTAATGAAATACCTACTTTTAGCATCTATTATATGCCCATGTTAGATTGAGTTCTAAAATTGTCTCTGCTCCATTTTGTAATGGGCTCTACATTTTAATTGGGTTTTAAATTTTGATACCCTGTCTTAAATCTTTCAATTTAATTTTTTTAAACAGGGATATGATGTCCAGCAAGACTTGACTAGGGACTGCAAGTCTGGGGCTGCAATGGCATTCTGCAATATGATATTTTGTGCCTGTTGCTGTGTATAAATAAATTCAGATGCAGTTGGGAGGCGAGGGGAAGGAAGAAAAGTATTGAAATACAATGCAGTAAATTATATCTTTACAAAAGTATTTTTATAGTGCAGTAATTGTATCCAAACAGCACACACGTGACCAGCTAGGACTGCCCTACTCATTAAAGCTTTACTTTGAGGACATGTCTACATCTCTAAGCCTATCTTAGAATACTCCAAATATGCTGTTTTTTTCAAGTGCTTCTGTTTGGAACCAGTTGAACCCCAGAGATACAGTGAGACCTTACTTCCCGCCCCCTGAAGCTCGAAACGCTAACCTATTTTAAAAATATTGACCAGTGATGCTTGAAACCTTTTTTTCTCTCTTCTGGCTGCTGTTGAGCCAGTTGTGGAGTGCAGTGTCTTGTCCTTTTATTTCAGAATTCTACAATTTACAGTTTTGCCTCTTGTTTCTGGCAGACAGAGGATATTCAGGCAGATAGAGGATGTTCAGGTAGACAGAGATGTTCCTTGACTCAACGAGATACTGTGCTCCCCTGTCCTGAATTAGTTAATTTGAAACGTGCTGCGTTCAGGATCACTTTATTTCATGATAGCTCGAGTGCACTTTATGCCTTGATTTGGTTTGCAAATCACAGCCAATTGAAGTGAAAAACAGCATAAGATCTGTTACATGCCAGATGACGAAGTGGTTTGCACTGTTTGAACATTGATTTGCACCAGAATAATTCAGCCTCATCTCCCATTAAGGGGCAATTTGCAATACAGTGTTCGTAAAGAGAATCCCTGCTCTTTCAGAGCACCCAAAAATCTAACTGCTATTCAGAGCCGATCAATCCTTAGCTTCAAGCTAAAACAAGAAATTGTATCTCGCTGCTGGTAATTGTTCTCCCGAAAGAGAAAACAAATCACTTCTATTTTTGGCCCCAAAGTATTTTTTTTGCCTCAGGTATTACTTTTTCATTGAGTCGGGATTCATAGATACTGTATGTGTTTTTCATGGTGTTTATGAATTAAAAAAATATTCTGCTCATATATCCCCATAGGCCCAGTGTCTCTTCTCTTCCCTTTAAACCAATTATGTTTTCCACCTCACTCTCTAAAAACCTTTTAATATTTAAATAATTCTCTTACTATTAGAAGATTGAAATGACAATGATACACACATTGTCTCTTCACCATCAGTGGAAAACCTATTCACTGGCAGATTGTAAAATCTTGGTTTTAATATTTTAATCCATTGCTGGCATTGATATTGCTGCACTTAACTCTGCATCTTGGCTTTGGAAAACCGCTATCAAAAGCAGTACTTAGGGTTTCGTATTAGTGTAATGTGGTTTTGGTTGCAATATAGAGTAAGTGAACCTGCCCCTTATGAGCTGAATGCTTAATGCTGGGTCACAACAGTCCAAAGTTAAAAGAATATTGGGCTGCCACCAGTTGGCACATTAAGAGGGACTTATTATGACTCTTTCACTGTTTTACTTCACTCCTCCACAAAGCCTGTAGTCCTGTACCAGCAGCCTTTCCTGTTCATCGTTTAATCTCAAATACTAGGAATAAACTCTCAGTTTTAAAAAAATCAAGATACAAAACCTCAAATGACAATCTGCACTTTAAGACATTAAAAAGAACAGAGCAATAGCTTGTTTCTGATTCAAAATAAGAAGCTAATAGAATTTTTGTTTCCACCAAGCATCCTCACTTCCCCCTCCTAATTTTCTACTGAGGGTAATGACCTGCATTGCAGTACATTTCCACGAGCACCATTCACTCCCCTCAGGAGGCCGTTTAAAACGTTCTATTTTAAGTCATCCACAAGGACACAATTCTAATGAAATGGAAGTGACCATGAAACATATCAGCAGTATTCCTGGCCTTAGCTCCCGTGGTGATCAGATGTGGAGCTTACTCCAAAAGCTGCTGGCTGTGATTATCAGCCCAGTGCGCTGCCTGGCTGAGCTCTATGGGCTCTGACACATTTAGCTCCACCTGAGACATCCTTCCAAGATGCTCCAATGTGTGGTGCTCTCTGTAACCAATTAGCCCCACTAATGTTCCATTTTAAATACTAAAATGCTCATATTTTGCCCACAAAATACATACAATCACATCACTTTACAATGTCTCCCATAAATAGCTTTGAGACATCTCAATGACGCGATAAGGCACTATATTAAATGCAAGGATTATTATTATACTGTTCAAATTGCAATGACGGCTAAGAAACAACTTCCATTTAAATAGAGCCTTTCACTGAGGTAGTGTTTCGGAATTATTGTTGTGAGTGACAACAATAAGGTCTTTCTACAATACAAAATTGATCAACTCTGTTAAAAGCATCATTCATGGTATCTTCAGTGCTGACAGACACCAGGACTTCCACGTCTCTGATGATCAGGCAAGCGCTGATCGTTTACTACCTCTGCAACCTTCTAAACCCCAATCAAGATGCTTGCTCCCTCCGCTCAGCCGGCCCCGGTCTGCTTCACGTCCCCCGTCTCGCCCGCCCCACTATTGCCCAGTGGGCCTTCTGCCACTCTATCCCCATCCCGCAGTTCCTCTGCCTCACTCCCCTCCCTTGCCTCCTTCAAGACCCGTCTTAAGACCCTCCTCTTCGACTGTGCCATCGGTCACCCTCCTTCCCCCCATGCCCTCACCCTCCCCGATCCCGACCCCCAGCTCAGGTCCGAAATACTGATTGTCCAGCGCCTTGGGACGTCCTCCCGACGTGAAAGGTGCTTTAGAATATAAGTTTGTTGTTGTTGTTTTGTTTGTACCTTGAATAGCCTTGAGCAATTTATTGATGGCATCGCCCACATCTCTGATGGCTCTGATAATTCAACAGCAACTTGCATTTGTTTAGCGACCCTCACGCAGATCATCCCAGAGCACTTAGAGCGTGGGGAGTAGAAGGGGGAGCATTTTCGGGGGAGGGGGTGCGGTTCGGGTCAGATCGGCATCCAAAACACGCACGTAGAGACCAAAAACGAGGCGTTCAGCGAGGCATCATCAACCCACAGGAATGGCGGGGGCTTGGGGGGAGACAGCAGAGAGGGCAGAGAGAAGGGTTGGCTCCCATTGCTTTGTTTGGACCAAAGCCAGAGAGGGAGGGGAATGGTGGACAGGGGTGAAAGAGGAGGACAGGGAGGAAGTGAATATAAATAATAATAATAATAATAATAAACAATAACAAAATTGACAAAATAATTCACCAAAACTCCTTTTCCTCACTTCCAATACAATGTCTGTCAGCTTGGCTTGCACTATACGTTTGTCAGACCGGCTCAGTTGGTAGCGCTCTTGCATCTGAGTTAGACGGTTTTGTGATCAAACCTTACCCACATTGTGACTTGCAACTCCACCTTACAGTATATCCTATGAATTGCTTTGGGACATCCTCCCCGACGAGTCAGGTGCTAGATCAAATGTAAGGATTATTATTATATCCATTTCCTCACCTATGTGCACCATATCATATTTGCATCTTGAAAAATAATCTCCAATAAACCTCACCCAGTCACCGAGCCCTGCCGTGTATGGCACTATGGGGGATTCCCTGAGGACCAATAAATTTACAAACTGATGGGCCAGAACATTTTATTCTCTGCTGATCTTTAAATGTGTCTTGAAAAATCTCATTGTAAGATCACATCGCTAAGATCCATAAATTTATTAAGCTTCAAAGGATTGTGTCTTACAAATCACCTGGTTGTAAAGCTCCCAGACGTTATTTTACAATCTCTCCCTGATCTAATTGCAGTTTCCACTTCTTATGAGACCGCAATTTTCTCATGATCTTAATCTTAATGCTTGAAATTTATGATTTTGCAGATTTTGGGAAAAGTCTTTAATTAATTTAGCTTGCATTTATATAGCACCCCTCACACAGAGTAGTATCCCAGAGCCTTTGACAGTGGCATAACACAATACTGAGCAGGGAGGAGAGGGGAGATGACCCCAGGCATGGGCCAAGAGGAAGGTCTTCAGGCTCGACCTGAAGATGATGAAAGAGGGGGCAAGGCAGAGGAATGGAGGAATGTTCCAGAGTTTGGGGCATAGTGGCAAAGTGTGGCCACCGATGGAGGAATGGAGGGCACGAAGGACAAGTAGAGCTAAGAAATGTATGCTACTGATCAAACAATCTTCCGGATAAATTAATCAGTTACTTCCTGGCTGTTTATGTGGGATATTGCAGTCCTCTTTGCACTTGTCTATAAATACACTCACCAAAACAGCAATTATCTATAAAACAATGTTTCAGACACTCTATCAAATACTATATCAAATCCAAAGATGATTATTATTATACTGTTATAAATTCTCCTGAAACTTCTGTGAACTCCTCTTTTCATCATTCTGAAATCCAATCTTAATTTGGAAGCCATTTAGTTTCAAGAACAGGAGACACCCGACTTCCAAATTAAGACTGAATTCTCTCACCTAGTGCAGTCACTGTGATAATAATGATTCCTCAGTTTAGCGAAAGAGGTGTGTTGTACAGACATAATATTTCTCTATGTCTTGTGGAAGTATTTTTCATTAAAATAATTTATCAATTTAAATTCCCCTTTGCCATGTTGTTTAAGATCCACCAAAAACATTGAGATATTAGTCCCTTACAGCGATAGAGTATTAGTCTAAAATTCACTCTGTGTTTAACATTGAATGATTGTTCAATAGAATTTCTCACAACTCCTGCTTCAAGGCAAGTGTTAATTAGGTTTTGCTTTTCCAGTCCATTCCTTGTTGCTAACTTCATCCTTTCTCTCTTGCTAGGGGTATTTGTG
Source organism: Callorhinchus milii (assembly GCF_018977255.1). Classification (NCBI taxonomy): domain Eukaryota; kingdom Metazoa; phylum Chordata; class Chondrichthyes; order Chimaeriformes; family Callorhinchidae; genus Callorhinchus; species Callorhinchus milii. The sequence continues at coordinate 45,327,532 of NW_024704743.1, forward strand.
CACTTGAATCTCCAGCTCATCCCTCTTTTATCAAGAATACCTTTAGCTTCTGGAATCCTGACATAAAACAATATTCATTGCAGGATGGTAAAATGAGGGATTTGAGAATTTTAAACAGGAAGTGCTTTTGTAATGTCACTTTGTGTTTTTCAACAAAATTCCAACAACACTTGGTAAATTGCTCTATACCTGAAGTTCCCAAACTTTATTCGCTGCAGAGATTCATATCCAATGTGCCCTCCCCTTTTCTTAAGAAACCGTATATTTGCATAGAACGAGAGGTTTTTATTTTCTCGGCTCCTATAACATATTGTTTAAGACAGAAATCAACTTAAATAGCACAATATCACTACTCTGCTACAGAATAAACTTAGTGAGTTTCATATACCTCTCCTTGACTCTTGGCCTACATTTAACAGCACAAATTTACCATAAAAGTAGCTAATTTGATTTCAAGATCATTAAGATCCTCATCCTCACCTACAAGGCCATTCACGGCCTTGCTCCCTCCTACCTCTCCAACCTACTATCCCCCTACCTACCTGCCCGTACCCTCCGTTCCTCTGGCTCCGGTCTGCTCCACATCCCCCGCCCCAATCGCCCTACCATTGGTGGTCGGGCCTTCAGCCTCTCAGCCCCGAGGCTCTGGAACTCTATCCCCCAGTGCCTTCGCCGCTTCCTCCCTCTCCTCCTTCAAGGCCGGTCTCAAAACCTTTCTCTTTGACCGTGCCTTCAGCTCCCCTCTCGACTCTCTACCCCCTCCTCGCTCCCTCCCTTCCCTCCCCTCACCCTGACCATTTCCCCCCTGCTCGGGTCATGACCCAACTGTGCAGCGCCTTGGGACGTCCTCCTGACGTGAAAGGCGCTTTATAAATGGAATCTTGTTGTTGTTGTTGTAATACTTAATAACAAAAAGTATATTTAAAAAATACACTTACCATTACATAAAAATACGCTTTCCTTCAGCTCTGACTCTCTTCCTGTCGAGCTCCACATAGAGAAGTATAACATAATACTTATACTATAATATAATACAATGCTTATAACACGTATTAACAAATATTTATACGGTAAAAGAAGAAAGAACTCTGAACAACTGAGAAGTACTTTCTTCTTTTACCATATAAGTATTGCTAAATAGGTGGAAGGAAATTTTCAAACATTAACTTGCCTTTCATCACAAAGCCTCACATACATGTTTCTGGGCTCTCTCCCAACCTCGTGTTACATTCTGTAGTCCTGCCCCACGTTTGTGTTCTCACCTTATTTCTCCATCCCGGGTTCTCTTTCTCTCTCTCTCTCTCTCTCTCTCTCACACACACACACATGTATCCTGGCACTGCAAAAAGCTGGCAACTGGCATGGGAGTACAAACAACAACAAATTACATTTGTATAGTGTCTTTCATGTCGAGAGGACATCTGAAAATAACCGAGAACAAGAGCAGGCTGAGCTGATTAAAAAACAGCCACATGACAACCCTATTGCGCCCCCTGATATCCTCATCATGCCCCTCAGGGGAGCAGGCCCCAGAATGTGTAAAGCCATCCTCTACACGATCACACTTTGGATTTTTGATTATAATAGGGTGAAGTTTTAGGAGTTTAAGAAGGGATTCAATATGACATACCAAAAACGTTATGAAACGCTGCAAATTGCACCTCACCATAGGATAAGGAAGCCAAGCAGTGAATAAGAACTTGATGATTCAGTCTTCCACTTCTCAACTGGTCATAAACCATGAGAGGAAAGCTTGAACAGTTCACAACTATAATCTGAACCATAGATTTGATCACTGCCTTAAACCCATTGTCTGGCATTTTATTTTGTAGAATTTATGGTCTATGTGAATAATAAGAATGGAGTGACTTTAAAGGAGCTGAAAGGACTTTATTGGAATTTTTAAAGGACTTTATTGGAGCCGAAATTCAGACCATGCGGTACAAATTCTATTTAGCATTGTAGGTATGACCTTTGGCGATGCACAAATATAATAGGAAATCCCATTAGTGTGTAACGTTGAATTGAATTTTAACCCACATAACCTCAGCTGCCTTGTTATACTGAAATCTTATAAGGTTATTTGCAGTAGCAGGAACATATAGCCTATACATTATAACACTGAATTATAGATTGTAACTGTGCATTTACAGTTTATGCTGCATATTTTTGTGATGCTATCAACAGCAAAGTAAGACTGTCTATCATGTTTGGTCTATGAGGACTCGCCTTCAAAAAGAGATTAATTGTTCTATTCCTAGAATTTTGTTTAAGGGTTTTCCAAGATCCATAATTACTTGCTTCCAAGACACCATAAAACATAATTTACAGCTATCCAAATGATGCTTTTGGAATATATCTCTGAAAGTAAATCATTTTTAGCCTTGAGTTTTCTATCCTATTCAATTACACATCAGGATCTAGTTTGCGATATTTCTTAACTAGGAATAAGGAATCTGAGTCGCTCAAATGGACTAATTCCAGTAAAAGAAAATATGTTACACACTGACTCCTGGGAACTCCATTTTGACGTGTTTTGCATTTAGAGTGTTTAGCATTTAGTTGCTATTTTGATGAAATTCTTTATTAAGGGATCAAATGAGAAAATACTTCTGTATCGTTGTGTCACTGCGAGCTTGGTGACTGTTGCTAATAGTCTTGCATCTGAGGCAGACAATTGTGGGTTTAAGCCGCACGACAGGACTTTGACCTTATTGTTTGGCTGACTGGAAACTCCAATACAGTGCTGGAGGAGTGTTGTGTTGTTGGGAGATGCAGTCCTTTGGGTGAGACAAAAGTTCTGTTTGCCTGTAAACAAAGGCTCTGCCTGCTGTTTAGGTGAATGTTAAAAATCCTGTGACACTATTCAAAAAAAGGGAATTTTTCCTAGTGTCCAGCCAACAACTCTCCAGATAAAATTGGTCTTTCACTTAAAGGCTGTTTTTTAGGAACGGTGTTGTGCACAAATTGACAATCTTGTTTGCCTTCAAATACAGACATTTATAGTAAATCTTGTAAAGCACTTTGAGATGTCTCAATGACATGATAAGGCAATATACCAAATGCAGGGATTATTTTTACCCATTATATCTCAGCATTTAATTAGTAAACTGCATTTGGTTTATCCAACGAAGGACAAATTAGTTTGAGAATGAAATTACCTTCTACGATCACACATCTTCCTGAAACAAAACAGACACAAACGAGAGAAGATGTTACGCATTAGTGTCTACCAGGCACTGCGCTCACTACTCCACTGTCGTTAAATGCATTCGATGACTACCAAAGCAGGCCAAATTTTCTTGTGACTCACATTTCACATCTCACTTGCTTATTCTCTTCTGTTGTCCTTGTTTGAACAGTGATGTATGTTTTTTTTGTATGTGTGTCACTGAAGTGACTATAATACAACTGTACAATTTTCCATAGAAGGAACTCAACTTTTCTCTAACTTTTTGTACATCAATTGTTAAATCTTATTTTCTTTGTCGATAACAGGGATAACCAAAGCCAATAATAATAATAATCCTTACATTTGATATAGCACCTTATTATGTCATCAAGACATCTCAAAGCACTTCACAGTATAAACTGTAAAGTGGTTTGACTGTATTTTGTGGGCAAAACACGGCAGCCAATTGCACGCAGCAATATCCCACGAACAGTCATGGAGTAAGTGATCAATTTAATTTGGGAGATTTGTTGACCAGGACACCGAGAGAAACATTCTTCTCTTTTTGAATAGTGCTGTGGGAGTTTTAATGTTCACCGGAACACCTTGAACAAAATACTTCCCTATTGTCTCTCCTTTTTATGCTCAAATGTTTTGATTTTTTTTCTTTCTTTAATGCTTCCATTCTCTCGCTTTACTGTTTCTTTTTCTTTGATTCCTATCCAAATATCCTTCCTGAAATGTCTTTTTTTTACATTTCTGGAAAGAAGTTAATTTTACATTCTGAATTAAGCTTAAACCCAAAGGCTATGCTAGTAGCTCTGCAAGTTTATCCAGTGAGGAGTTATGCATACAAATGAGAACGTGCCCAGTTTCATCCCCAGATTTGGTACAGATCAGATAATTGGGCCAAGTTAGCTGATCTCATCTAGAGTGGTACTAGAGACATAATTGACTTCCATGCCCCTGGCTAAAGGAGAGGAAAATAAGTGCAGAGTATCTGGACACTCCTGAGTGTTATGTCGTGTCGGCTGCTTTAGGCGTATGTTTGTATGTACACCATACCAGGTGTAAGCACCCTAGGGTATGATTGTGATGATCCCTGCTTGAATTGTCTGCTGAAAAATATTCAGTATGTCAAGGCTATATATGTACAATGCCTGCCTGGATTGAGACCTCACAAATATTATTATATTGCTGCTAATAATATATTTTTTTGTCAGGGAGTCTGACACATGCAGAAACCCATCACTGTACTTTAGAGTATCCAAACCAAACTGAGAGTTCCATGCCTTACGTGGAAGCTCCCAAGATATAAAATAATAATAATCCTTGCATTTAATATAGAACTTTATCACATTGTTGAGATGACTCAAAGCGCTTCACAGAATATATTGTAAAGTGGGTTGACTGTGTATTTTGTGGGCGAAACGCAGCAGCCAATTACGCACAGCAATGTCTCACAAACAGTTGTGGATTCAGTGACCAAATGTTTTTTTTTGAGAAATTATTACCCCCAGAAAGTGATCCACCAATCAACTAATAACCGGTTCCTAGTTACTGCTAGGTCAACAGAGACGTGTGGAATAAAGAAAGTTACCTAAGGTTTCCCCGCCCCTGCGAATCGAATCCTGGTCCTCACGTTTGCGAGGCGAGTGCTCTAACCACTACACTAAACAACTCCACTTTGATACGTCCTCCTGACATGAAAGGCTGTATGAAGTGTAAATGGTATTGTATTACTCCTATTGGCCCTTTTTCATTTCATATTATTTTATCCTAATGGAAAGATATCTCATATGAGGAGCCTTGGCAAATAGACATGCCTGCTGTGAAGCTGCCTCTGCCTCCATATTGCTTAACAACAGGTCAATATATGCCAGAGAGCTCACTTTCTGCAGTCGCCTCCCATGCCACAAATCCACTTCACTGCTTGATCCAGGAATTTGTAAATGGTTGGAGGAAGCCTCTATAATAATAATAAGCCTTGCATTTGATATAGCGCCTTGTCATGTCATTGAGATGTCTCAAAGCGCTTCATGGAATATACTGTAAAGTGAAATGACTGTACATTTTGTGGGCAAAACACAGCAGTCAATTGCACATAGCAGTGTCCCACAAATAATCGTGAATTGAGTGATCAAATCATTTATTCATTTATTTTTAAAGGGATTATTATCCCGGGAAAATGATCTGCGAATCGACTAACAATCAGGTTCCGACTTACTATTAGGTAAGCAGAGGTGTGTGGAGTAAGGTGGCCTTAGGTTTCGCCTCCCACTTGCAAGGTGAGTGCTCCAACTACTATGCTACAGTACTCCACTGCATCGCCAGGAGATCAGATCCATAAAGAAGGAATTATAATAATATAAATCCTTGCATTGGATATAGCACCATATTGTTGAGGCACCTCAAAGTGCTTCACATGATTTACTGTAAAAGTGTAGTGATTCTATAGTTTGTAGACAAACATGGCTGCCAATTTGCACACAACAATGTCCACAAACAGCCATGAAGTGAATCATCGATAATTAAAAGGAACAATGATGAAACCACCTTCAAGAGAAGAGGGAGTGAAATAAAGTTGAAGAAGCTGGATTCATACTTTCTGGATCCAATCACCCTCGCTTAGACTGAGGAGAGCTGTAGACATGCACAACCTAAAGACACGTCAAAAGCTCTGTTGCTCTGTAAACGTTATTAAAGAGCCAGTCACACTATTGACTCTTTAATAATACTGAAATGATCCCTTGTCCACCCATGACATTTTAAGGGTCCTTTCGAGTGGAAGTTGAATTCATTCACAGCACATTCGGCAGCAATATGGATCAATGTCTTGCCCAAACCATCTTTACAATTGCAAGTCTAAACTCCAGTTTATACTCTGATGCTGTCAAAATGTGGAATGTAAGAAATCTATAAGTTCTTTTACTGCTGTGTTCCTACTTTTTTTTAATAGAAACTACTGTTACTTAGATACATCCACATGAGAAACACATTTCTTTGGGAGAGATTCACATTTGCAGCTTTAAAAAGCCAGTTTTCAGATTTGTTCTACTAGGAGGTGCAAGACCGGAGCCTCTTGAGAGTTTTGTGCTCATCATAAAATGATGTTTAAATTTGTTAGAAGTATTAATCTTGTAATACCGCAGTCCTTCTAAGAATAGTTCTGAATATTATTTTGATTGAAAATTAGATCTGAGAGCTCTATTAAGGAGAGAGTCCTGAATGCTTGACATAAGGTATTTCTGTTTCGTCTGTTCTCAGTGGTACTCAATGCATGTCAATGCACATTCTGGCAATACATAGGAGCTTGAGTCACCTTGGGTGTAAGACTAACACTAGAACACCATTACACTAGAAAAAAATAACTCAGACTCTTGTAGACAACACAGTGCAGTCACTCCGCTAATGCAACATCTTTTTGAAATTATATTTGGTTCAATGCTCCATATACATCTGCAAATCTTTCTCACCTGAACCAGATGATTTCACAATTCAATACACTTTGTTGCAAAGACAGATGATGCCAAAATATATCATTATTTTGAGTCTTGAAATAACTTTTTACAGCTATTTGTACCAAGATAAAATTGACAAGCTACACACCGAGATCAATAGAATACCCACATTGATTCATACTGTGACATGGCCAACTCTTGACTCCTGAAATCCACCTGTTTTAGTCAGTAAGATTAGGTTATAATAATAATAATAATAATAATTCTTGCATTTGATATAGTGCCTTATCACGTCATTGAGACATCTCAAGGTGCTTCACAGAATATACTGTAAAGTGCAGTGACTGTGTATTTTATGGGCGAAACGCGGCAGCCAACTTCCCACAGTCATGGATTGAGTAGCCAAATTATTATTATGTTTTTTTAAGGGATTATTACCCCTGGAAAAATGATCCGCCAATCGAACAACAACCGGGTTCCCACTTACTGCTAGGTAAACAGAGGTGTGGGGTAAGGAAACTTGCCTAAGGTTTCACCCTGCCTAGGAATCAAACCTAGGTCCTCTTGCTTGCGAGGAAGTGCTTTCGCTCATTCGCTCATTCGTGGAGTCCAGTAGCTCAGTGGTTAGAGCACTCACTTTGCAAGCGAGAGACCTGAGTTCAATTCCAGGCAGAGGGCGAAACCTTGGGCAAGTTTCCTTACTCCACACAGAGCCTAATAATAATCCCTCCAAAACAAAACAATAATAAATTGGTCATTTTCAATCTACGACTGTTTGTGGGACATTGCTGTGTGCAATTGGCTGCCGCGTTCGCCCCCAAATATACAGTCAATTCACTTTACAGTGTGTTCTGTGAAGCGCTTTGGGACATCCTCCCGACGTGAAAAGCGCTATATCAAATGCAAGGATTAGTATTATTATTATTCCACGTACGAGAAGCATTTAAGTAAATATAACACAAACTTAAGTAAAAGTGTAGCTAGTGAAGCGAGCTGGTGTGTGTTAAAATGTAAAGGTTTTCTTAAAATGTAATATCATGTGGAACATTCTTAAGTTTGATCTTAATTTAGAAGCTGGTTCTTTTAAGAATTTTGGGAAGCTCTCTTCCAAATTAAGACTAAATGTAAGAATTTTCCACAACTCTACATAATAATAAGAATCCTTGAATTTGATATAGTGACTGTCATGCTAGGAACACATCTCAAAGAGCTTCACAGAATCAACTGTAATGTGTAATGACTGTATTTTGTAAACCTTCGGTTCCATATCAACACCTAAAACTTTTCACAAACAAAAGCACCCCTCGTCTCCTTTCAGTCATTTCTTACTTGAACATATTTAATTGTAGATTAATATGGATATGTGTGTTTGCGGTGTGCTTTTAGGCGTGAAAGATCTAACCAACTTCAACAATATCTATTTGGTTTCTCCATGATATCTCTGTCTTTTCACACAATTATTTCATTATCTAAGCAACAATTAATATCATAGACACAATACTCCAAAAAGGTGAAAAATTCCTATGTGACTCACTCGGGAAAGAGAGGCACATTCAAAAATGATCAGAGCACCAACGAAATAAAGATGCAGAGGTTTTCAAAAAGCTACTGCTTGAGAAGTTATACTCAATACTTTCATTAGCTAAATAGATTCGCTACTATGTGGAATGGATTGTACATATCAGCAGGCCATCAGGACAAAGTGTTTCAGTACACTGCAGGATAGTCCGTAAAGAGTGGGAAGCTGCCAGCGTTTACTTGTCTTTGGTTAACAAAATTCTCTGTGAGCAGATACCAAAATGAAGGATAGACAAATTACCAGCAGATAATGACTAAGTGCTGATTTTTGGGTTACTGTATACATCTGGAATTTAACTAAACAGGTAAAAGGTGCTGTCTGGCTCATTAAAAGATGGGATTTGTTCACTTTGCTTCAACAGTCTTGCAGTTTGTCAGTTGCAACCCAAATATTCTAGTCCTATTTGAATATTTAAAGAATATAAGTATAGTGTCTAAGAAAGTGAATATATTCATTGCTTTAATATATCTTAATCCATTCCAAATGCACGGAAATTTTTAGCTAAGAACTATCTCTGCTAAATTGATTGATCTTTTAGTTTATGATGCTGTATAGCCTGCAACAAAACCGCTTGCTGTGCTTTTTCAATTGAATCCACTGCTATTGGTGAAAAAAAATCAATGGTTCCTTAATTTAGAAAGACTAAAGCAGAATGCTGCTGCATCAGGAGACATGTTTCCCTGCCATCAACCCGGAGCGCATAAGGAAGATCTGAAAATTGAAGCAGAGATTATTATTGTGCTTCAACATTGGGGTCAAAAAAGCAGTGGTTTGGAATGGGATTCACTAAGAGTGATTCAGCCGCTAGAAGCGAGTCCTGACAGGTGTCAGATTTATGTCTCTGCTGATTCCCAAGAACCTTGTGATTTACTCTCGACACTCAGGGGTGGGGAACCCACGAGGCAACTGTGAGCTACCTCTGGTCTCAGTTATCAGCAGAATTCCTCATCGGCGTCTGTCAGTCACTGTTGTTAATACCGCGGCAAACTGCTGCCTTTTCAACTTCAGTGAAGCATTTTGAGTGTCCACCTGATGTGAAAGTTGCTATATCAATTTAAATTGCATTGAATTATGTTGAATCTGGAATTTCTAGATTTGCAACAAACCTGCTGAAATTCACTTTTTATAATATTAGCACATCCAAATGGAGTTTTTACTCGCTAAACTACAGAATTGCCACAAACTGTTTCCATCAATATGCCTGACGTTTAAGAAAATAAATAAGACAAAGAACGATTCTTGAAATCACTGATCAAACATGTTTTGTACAAAAATAATTGGTTTAGTATTCACTGCATGAAGTGACTCCTTCAGAATTAACAAAATAAAAGCTCCCAGCAATACTGTACTCTCCAATCGATGGGCTCTATGCTTAGCCTGTGAAATGAATAAATTACTGTATGGGAAACTAGCTCTGGGGAAGAAAGTCTTCTTTCTTCTGATCAACAAAGTGGCCTAATTAACATTGATGGTAAAGTGCTCAATGGGGGCTGGGAATCGTGACAAGCCAAGACGATTGCTATTCCTGACCTCTACCAAATTCAGTTTGTTCTCGAGTCTGAAAGAGAAATACAGCAGGCAGAAAATCATGTTTTTCTTAAACATTTGGGGTTTGGAGCAGTCGGGAATCATTCGCTGGGTTAGAAAGATCAGACGAGGAGATCTGTCCTGTTTAAAGCAGATCCTTAACGTAAGTTATATGACTTTTAAGTGATGATTCAAAGACTTCCTCTCCATTTGGGCTGTTATGCAGCATGGGAGAAGAATGTTTGTGACTGAGATCGATTCCAACAATAATAAAATGACATTTGTATAGCACCTTTCACTTTGGAAGGATGTTCTACATCCAAGCTGGGGGTTGGTATCAAGAGGGGTGGAGGGTAGGGGGATGGGAGTATGGCCCAAAGCACGATCAAAGAGGAAAGTCTGGCTTGTCCAGACGAATGTTAAAGATCTTATGTCACAATTGGTAAAGAGAAGGGAGTTTCTCCCAGTGTCTGGCCAACAGTCGTCTGGATACATTGGTCATTCACCTCTTGGTGATTTGTGGGACATTGTTATTTGGAAATTGGCTGCCACATTTCGCTCACAAACAATTCAGTCAATTCACTTTACAGCATCTTCTGTGAAGCATTTTTAGATGTCTCAAACACATGATAAGGCTCTATATTCACTGCAAGGTTTAATTATTATATTATTAAAAAATACACTGTCATTACAATTAATGCTGAATGACCGTCTCTCCACAACCTTCAACTTCCTGGCTGCCCTGAAATCTAGGCTTGTGTCCAAACCCACTCGCTCCCCCGGTACAACAGTCATCTCCGCTGACTCAAAACACAAACCCAGATCCTCGAGCGCAGATGCCAGAAATCTGGCCTCAGGATTCACCCCCAGTTGTGGCTTGAGCACCTCCGCACCTACCACCTCTTCCTTTCACAAGCCAAAACTGACTTTTACTCCAAAGTAGAGTCTTGCAGTCTTCTCTCCCCCTGCTGGCCGACATGGTCAACCAGTCTCTCTCCTCAGGCCCTGTTCCACTCCTCCTGATAACCGTTGTCATCACACCCCTCCTCAAAAAACCCACCCTCGATCCATCTAATCTCTCACACTACCATACCATCTCCAACCTACCCTTCCTTGCCAAAGTCCTGGAATGCACTGTTGCAGTTCAACTTCAGTCACACCTCTCACCTCCATTCCCTCCTCGAGCCCCTGCAGGCTGGTTTTCGCCCTGCCCACAGCACAGAGACAGCGCTTGTCAACGTCAAAAATTACATTCTCTCTATCTGTGGCCAGGGCTCCCTCTGCCTCCTCGTCCTCCTAGATCTCTCTGCCGCGTTCAACACAGTCAACCACGCCATCGTCCTCCATCTACTCTCCTCCCTCATCCACTTCAGTGGGACCACACTCACATGGTTTGAGTCCTACTTAACCAACCACCTCCATTTCATCTCAGCAAATGGTTTCTCCTCCCACCCCCGCCTGTTCACCTGCGAGATATCCCAGGGCTCTATCGGTGGCCCTCTTCTTTTCCTTATCTATATGGTCCCTCTGGGAGATTTCATCCGCAGACACGGGGTAAACTTCCACATGTACGTGGATGTCACACAAATCCACTTTGCCTCTTCCAGTACCAACTCCAGGTCCACCGATGTTCTATCAGCTTGTCTGGCAAAACTCAAGGCCTGGATGAGTGTAAACTTTCTGCAGCTGAATATGGATAAGACGGAAGCCATACTACTTGTTAGAAAATAAAATCAGCCAAATCTGTAAGGAAATAACGCTAATTTCTCTAACCAGATATCAGACTGTTTTATTATTATTCGTTTGTTATTCCCCAATATCCCGATGGGTCAGACCAAAGGCCGGTACAATCAACAGATCTTATAACAGAATAATACCACTATAGATAACTCGAGTTCAAGAGTTCAACACTGTGTCTTTCCAGCACACAAACTTGATTCTTCATGCTTTCAGTCTTCTTGCTTACAGCTTTCAATCTTCCATCTGATATCCTCAGTCTTAGTGTTTCTAGCTCTCAGTCTTCCATCTCCCGTATCCTTGTCTCCGCAGCCCAGGATGGCTCCATCTCCCGGATCCTTGTCTCCGCGACCCGGGACGGCCCCATCTCCCGTATCCTTGTCTCCGCGACCCGGGACGGCCCCGTACACAAAGTTAACGGAACTCTTATACCAATGTTCATCCAATCATGGTGCGGACATTAGATCACGTGGTCGAAATCATGCTGGGTTCACGTGAACACCTCATGGGGGGTACGTGCCTCAGCACACAAACACACTGTCCTTAATTGTCTAAGATAGAGGATTGATCAGTTTAGGGCTGTATCTGGTGCTCATTATTTTGTGGTGTGGGATCATTAGTACATTCCTTTTAAGTGACTGGTTATTTCTTATCAGTATCCCGGGATGGTACCAAGGTCCTCCAGTTTAAACAACTTGCTCATTAGTTGCTATTCTTGAGGGTTGCCTTTTGTCGGTTGGCCCTGTCAGAATCTAGCGACTTATCGCTCAGTTGAGATCCTGTGTCGACCGGTACCTTGGACCGTTACCTCTGTGGGCTTGTTGTCATTTACTGATAAGAGGTGACCCCCTGCCCCTGTCCGTTGTTCTTTCAAAAACAGAGAAAACCAGATGTGTCATGGTCATGACTGTCAGTCCAGTTGTCCCTCACACTTAACTTAAAAGTTAACCCGTTCGCAACATCTATTGTGATTCTAACATTATACAAAAAGTGTAAATTCTAACATACTTGGCTCCCGTCAACATCTTCACTCCTGCGGATCTAAACTCCTCAACATCCCTGAGCTCTTCCTCAGACTCACCGAATCAGTATGCAACCTCGGCATCCGGTTCGACCCCCAACTGTCCTTCCTCCCCCATATCCGGTCCCTGACCAGGACAACCTTCTACCTCTGCCACTTTGCCTGGCTCAACCGTACCTTACCTCAAATGCAGCCAAAACCCTTGTGCATGCATTTGTCACCTCCCACTTGGATTATTCCAACGCACACTCACTGGTCTCCCCAGCTCCACCATTCAAAAGATCCAGCTCATTCAAAACTCTGCCATCCGCATACTGACCGGAACTAAACTCCGTATCCACATCTCACCAGTTCTGGCCAGGCTCCATTGGCTCCCCATCACCAAACAGATCGACTTCAAGATCCTCACACTCGTATTCAAATCCATTCACTCCTTGGCACCTCCCTACCTCTCCGACCTCCTCACTCCCCAATCCACCACCTGACACCATCGCTCGACTGGCACTGACCTCCTGATCGTCGGTCGCACCTTCTGCTCCACCATCGGAGGTCGTGCTTTCAGCCACTACGCTCCAAAATTCTGGAACACTCTCCCTCAATCCCTCCGACTTGCCCCCTCTCTCCCCTCTTGCAAGTCCTGCTTGAAAACCTTCCTCTTCGACCGCACTGACGGCCATCTCCCCCCTCCCCCCGGCTCGCAGTCAGCCTCCGCCACTGTTAAGCGCTCTGAGACACTGCCCTGCGTGGAGGGTGCTATATAAGTGCAAGTTGTTGTTGTTGTTAATAATAATTCCCATAAAATACTTAGATCTAGTTCAATGTTATAAGCTTTATAATCAAATGCAAGGATTATTATAATTATCTGTTATAGCGTGTTAACACTATACCAAAATGTCTCAAAGCGATCACACGGTGTGTTTGCATCTCATTCCTTTTGTGGGATGTTGCTGGCATAGATTAGCTGCCACATTTGCTCACATAACAGCAGTAACTGCACTTCAACTTGCCAATAACAGATTGAAAACCTTTTCTTGGGAGGATATAATGGCTTTGTAGTGTGCAGCTGATAGGTGCTGTAGTTAATAGCTTTCCTTGGCTGTACTACTGCTAGTTTTAAACTGCATTTTTAATTCAGTGAATACTGTATTGGACTAGAAAGTTGATTTTTTTTTGTCAGCCAGGTGTGTGTTTTTTGTCACCCATCACCATGCTTAAGAGTATCCAAATCATGCTGAGAGATCCATGCATCCTACATATGCATAAAAATTCCTGATATATTTATTGGAATGGAATATGCACTCTCTCCCTGGAGAGATATCTTATCTGATTCTGATTCTGGAAAGTATTAGACGCAAGTTGGTGAGAGCCAAGGCTTGGGGACCCTGAAGCCCAGCATTGGAGTACTACTGGAATTTAACCAGCTAAAACTGCATAGCTTGCCATTGATATCACTGTCTATCAAGCTTTCTCACTGCCTGTCCAGCTAGGACCACCCTACCCAAAGGGCTTTGGCTTACAGGGTTAAAGGAGTTGAGTTGGTAGAATTCCTGCCTCCAGTGACTGGTCTGTCCTTCTAGGTCCTGCCGATGAGCCAGGCTGGCTAGGCTGTTGTCAGCAGTGCCCTGGAATACTGAAGACCTGCCTGGCTCAGGAACTGGACAATTGAGACTGTCACAGAGAGTTGCATCGATTCTGACATTCTGTTGCCAACATGTCAGCTTGCAACCAGTTCAGCTCCAAGGAGGATAGTTAGTAGTTGGTCATTTGACATCCGATAAGTGTGAGTTTCAGCCCCCACTCGGTGGACACAGGTACCTGGAACTCCCTGTGGACAACACAGCTCAGTATGAAAATGTGAGAGCATTCCCACCATCTTCCTGTCCGCAGCTCGGACACACATCTCTTCCCATTGAGCGATGGTTCCTCCGGTTGAGCTGGTATCATGATATCTGGCTGTCCTGTAAAGATCCTCCCAGCAAGCTGAAGGCAGATGTTCACCAGATAGCTGATGAGGAATCTCTGAGGGTTTGGGTGACAGTTACCTCACTGCAGACCAATCAGGGTGGATTCCAGGCGCTGGATGTATGAACATGTGTTCACAAACTCAGACTCCAGGCAATGCCTTCCAGCAGCTGTCACCCCAAGCTTCAGAGTGCCTTCATTCAGGAATCTAGCCTGTGATTCTTTCAAACACAGATTAGATAGTTTTCTTTTAGGAAAGAACATTATGGGATATAGTACAAAGGTAGTTTGGGACATATTTCCATGCGACCACCAGGAAGGTGGAAGGTGAACTAGATGGACCTTGGTCATTTTTCGTCTAGAATTTCATATGTTCTTATGAGCTATCTGACAGATGCCTGCTTTCAGCGTGTGGGCGAACCTTTACAGGACAGCTTGTGATGTGTCAGCCATCTTGATGTTCTTGAGTCCAAGTCTAATATCGTGTACTAGGCTTACTCAGCACCAACTGCTCAATCCAGCTCCTCATTCGAGACATGTCTGCTGTGAAGCCTCCAGGGTGCTTAGTGACAGGTCAGTCTGGGTGATCACTGACCACAATCTAGGACTGCCAATAGCCCTGGACACTATTGCCAGGACTATTGGACATAAATTACGACTCCTACTACTGCTAACAATTCTTGCATTTGATATATGATTTACCACTTCTTCGACAAGTCTCAAAGCACTTCAAAGAATATACTGTAAAATGGATTGACTGTATAGTTTGTGGGGGAAACGCGACAGCCAAGTTCGCACAGAGGTGTCCCACAAACAGTTTGGGATTGAGTGACCAAATTATTATTTTTTAAAAAAAATATTTTGAAGAGATTAGTATCCCCGGAAAAGTGATCTACCAATTGACTAACAACCAGGTTCCTTCTTACTGCTGGGTAAACAGAGGCATGTGGAGGAAGGAAACTTGCCTAAGGTGTCGCCCTGCCCAGGAATTGACCCCAGGTCCTCTTGCTTGCGAGGCGAGTGCTCTAGCCATTACTCTACAGGATTCCATCTTGTCCAATATATTGTTAGAATATTCCCACAATAAAATATTGCTTTGAACAGTTTTAAAGACGATAAATAATTCATGTTTGAAATCATTGAGCATCAATTATAAAAATAGCAGCAGACTCGATGATCAGCACCACATTGGATATCTTTGTGACAAAGGTGAAGTGTGGCTGCAACTCAATATATTTAGAGTCATTTAATTTACAATTCAGTTTGTCTTGCATACCATAGAGCTGGGAAGGTTAAAAGTTATATGATTGGGAAATTTAAAATAATAAAGGGAATTGACAAGATACAAGCAATTCCATCCTCTATTAAGGGAATCTAGAATAAGGTGAACATAATTATAAAACCAGAGCTAAACTGGTTAGAATTAAGATCAGAAAAGTTTCTTTGCAGAAAGGATTGTGAGAATGTGCCCCAGAAATTCACAGATGCAATATTAATTGAGACGTTGAGGAGGAAGGCAGACAGATACTTGGGATGTAAGGGTATTAAGGGAGATAGAGACTTTGATGGAAGGAATGGCGGGGGAGAAGGTGATTTTTTTTAATGCAAAAAGTAACATCAAGAAGTATGTTTGAATGAAAATTCAAACTAAGCATGCTTCCTCTGCCTCATGAAAGCTGTCAGCATAGCTATCGCTATGACTGGTGCTTTTAGGGATGAAAGTCACTAGATTCATAGGTCCCAGCACAAAGAAATGACACTCGTAACAAATATCAGCAACTCCTTTTTATGTAATGATATCTTTTGCTTTATTTATATGGTTTATTATAGCATGTATTCCCATTAGTATTCAATAGAATACTGTGATTCGCCAGAGAACAGATTTGCTGAATATTCTGAATACTTTAATTTGCCTCAATAAGGAAACTTTGTCTTTGCCTCTGAATTGTAATGGAGTAGCACTGGGACAGTGTATATTTGAATGCTCATTTTAGATGTCCCAAGGGTAGACGAAACCCATTTTCCTCTTTGTGGGTGCCTTTATACCAATGTACTTGACAAAATGCTGTTGAAAATGTGGCTTTACGAAGGCTCACTCTGGATTATTCTAGGCAGATAATTTGATTTACATCCTGCGGAAAAAGAAAGCAGATTAGGCATTGTAGTCGGTTCACAGGCTTCCAAATAACAGTGAGAAAGAAATCATTTGGGCCCAAGGGTATTCTGGCAGATCCTAGCATTTGGTAAGGCATTGGAAGATTTCCGGCACAGTGAGGCTGGAAGACAAAAGAACACTTAGTCCATTGCAGCTTCTCCAGTTCTTTTGTTTCCTCCTTAAGATCTGTGCAGAGAATATTCAGAACCATCCTGTTCTGTAATTTGCCTACAAAATTTACAGGCACTACATTTTACAGTAAGATCCAGTGAAGTGCTCAAAAACATCTTCCTAATTTGAAAGGCGCTACATCAAACCAAAGATTATTAATTCTGCAAAGCTTCTAGTTTGAAATAGTCATCAGGCCCCAGATTCATTCAACTTCATTCTAAGCCACTATTACGGGCCTCATGAACCTATTCCATACACTGCAGTGAGATTCCACTGTATTTTGCAGTGTTTTGACACATATTACTGACAATCTTGGCACTGTAAATCATCATGATCCATTAATTACTGCTGCAGCCAACTGCATTAGACAATTAAGTGTCAGATTTTGCTAATGAAACTTCTCATTTGGTTTATAGTTTAAATTGTTATCACAAAGGATTTATGGTTAGACATTAATTTTTAAAAGCAAGCTGAACATTGCGACATCTTATTAGCATCTTTGTTGTTAAGCTCCAAGGTTTTCTGTGATGATTTAGTAAAAGCATATCAAAGGACCCTATATTATAATATTCTCCTTGAACGCCTGGAAATGCATTACAAATATATGAGCTATACATGGCATTAGCAATAACTATGTACATTTGTATAGTGCATTTCACTTAAAGGAACTTCTTGATGTGCTTTTCCTTAAAAACTGTGGGTGACCACGTGATTCTAATACATTGTACAGTATGTGATGAAAACTGTTCTTTGGGTACAGTGTGTATGTGATTATAACCATTCTCTTCCATTGCTTCACTACACAGTGAACGTTTTCAGTTAGAAGACTGGGAACACTTTCTGGTGTGAGATGCTGTTTTCTTGACAAATATTTTCTTAATGCAATTATTTTGGGAGTGCATTCTATCACTAATTTTGGGAGTGCATTCTATCAGGAATTTTGTGACATCATAAATCTCTCACAGATTGATATGTAAATTCATTTATTCAGGAACTCCTTTCCAGAAAGCTTACAGCACAGTTGAAGGCCGTTACAGCCCATTATCCAATAAACACATCTGAAATTCACACATGTACACAGCACATTGTCCCTTGCATTTATCTGAATTATGGGGTAAAATTTGCAATGGGTTAAGAATGGGTAAAAATGGGTTAAGAAACATCACAAGTGTCACCTCTATATTACTAAAGAGATGCTGTGATGTCAGTGTTCAGATAATCTCTAAGGCTTGCCTTTCTGATGTGTGTCACTCTCCTGTGCTCAATGGTGTGCACCCTTGTTCTTCCCTATTGGCAGTCTCTTCACCCTAACTTGCAAACTGAATATTTCTCATGGCAAAAACAAGGAGAAAAAAGCAAAAAGCCTTGCTGTGTTTAAGTCTGTATATAGGTGCAAGCCTCCATCAAGGCATGTCTCAAGACCCTCCCCTTCAACCGTGCCTTCGGCCACCCTCCTACCCCCATTAGCCTCTATCCTCCCTGACTCCAACCCCCCAGCTCAGGTCCAAATCCCTGACTGTCTAGCGCCTTGGGACGTACTCCCGACATGAAAGGCTCTATACAAATGTAATTTTTTATTGAATTGTATTGTATTGATCTATGACCATATGTCATTCATAGGTTTTGCTCAATAGTTTTCAGTTTTACACCAGTATTATAAATGACTTTTTCTCACTAAGAAATTGATCTTCGATCACCTTGCCCCAAGCATAGAGCAAACTATCATTCCTGAGAATCCTGCAATTGTTTTTGAATCAAATTTAAACTTCCAGACCAAGCTGGAGCCTTTTTCTTAGCTGGTAGAAATTTTTATTACAGTGTGACTGGCTAAGGAATGAAGAGCATTTGTCCTTGTTAAGTGAAAGGTGGGAGGTCAGAAATTCCACCTAGTCTAAGCTTATAAGACCATTTTGTATTTGCATTTTGTATTTGCATATTTAAAATTTTGCATTTTGTAGGATGGAACTGTAAAAATAAATCTTCAGTTCAATCATATTTTGGAAACTGGTTCTTTTTCAAAACTGCAGAATAAGAATTATATTAAGAATGTTCCACAATTCTGCTCAATCTTGAGTTTTAAAAAAATGTTCCTACAGGCTAAAACTAGGTATAATTTGGACCTGAGGTTTTTGGACATTGACAACAACAACAACAAGATTCCATTTATAAAGCGCCTTTCACGTCAGGAGGACGTCCCAAGGCGCTGCACAGTTGGGTCATGACCCGAGCAGGGGGGAAATGGTCAGGGTGAGGGGAGGGAGGGAGCGAGGAGGGGGGAAATGGTCAGGGTGAGGGGAGGGAAGGGAGGGAGCGAGGAGGGGGAAGAGAGTCGAGAGGGGAGCTGAAGGCTCGGTCAAAGAGAAGTGCAATTCTCTGTAAAATTTGTGCCTAAGTTTCTAAGTAAGAGTAAATACTCGAGGGTTGTGGTTGCAGAGGGATTCATTGTTCAGCATTACCTTCCAGTTCAACAGAATAACTTGCAATGGCTCTGTAACGGTAGTACAGTAATCTGATCCAAAGAAGTATTAAGATACTTAGATGTACATTGGAAATTCTAATAGCAGAAAGAATTAATTGGCAGCAGGTCTTGTTGATCACACTTGTTTCTCTGGATTTATTTTTTAAGGATATTGTTTACGAGAGCCAAGAATTACCAGATTGCCTGACAATGCAAACTTGTCTCCTTATTTACTGCTTGTTTTACCTTCATTATTAAATGTGACGAGTGGAAACTGAAACACACAACTGTTGCTTCTACTTAGCTCATGGGTGGATCAGAAAGCATGGAAATAGACAAAGCCAATTCAGCTCATCATGCCTACTTTTTTCCATGGACCTATTGAAAACTTATTCCAATCCTGCCACATTCGCCCATAAAATACACAGTCACTCCATTTAACAGTATATCCTTTGAAGCGCTTTGAGACATCTTTCTGGGGTGAAAGGTGTTATACCAAATGTCAGATTATTATTATTGTTATTAATAGTCCCTCACTCTCCTTGGGGATGTTCTGCACAGGCACTTCCCAGTCGTTTTAGTCAACCAAACAAAATTGGTATCACCCAAATTTCCCTTATTTAACCTTGGACACACTCCACAGGTGACGCTTTCCTTGCAATCAGGCTCCAATAGCCCAGAAACACCGTGTCCTTTGACAGTTTGCTCATCTCAGTTAGTGCCTTTACCTTCAACTTCTAATATTATCCTTTGATAGGTACACAGGCAGTTAATTTTTGAAGGCATTAACAATCACATCAAAGTACTTTGCTAAGAGTCTGTTCCATACCTGCACTACAGGCTAATGAGTCGTACATTTGTACACCGCCACTTCTTATACAATGCAGTTTACATTTATATAGCAGGACAACATCTTATAGTGTAAGGTTTATGAAGTCCAACATATTCTTAGGAACTAGCTTACATAGTTTTTAATGATCTTAAATACTTCAAGATTATTTATATACAGTGTAAATGGCAAGCCTAAAATTCTACCTAGTCTTAGCCTGTAAGAGTATTCAGTCTTAAAATTTGTAGAAAGCACTTCAATTCATTCTCAATGTGAAACCTCTTCTTTTGCAGAACTGCAGAGTACCAGCTTCCAAATTAAGCACTTCGAGGTGCTATCTTGCGTGAAAGGCGCTATATTAATGCAAGTTGTTGCTGTTGAAATTGAAGAATTTTACACACACTAGCCTGGAGATCATGGCACTGGAGAGTTGGTTAGAGGGAAACCAGCAAAACTCTGAGTATCTTTTATTTGAGTCGTTATTTCACAAAATGTCAATGCATCTTCTGTAGGGAATCACAAGGTATGTCACACGAACTTGCAAGTTCAGCTCAGCTCTGAAGAGAACTTAGGTTTGAGGCGAGGTCTCATGACTCAGTGTGACTGACACACAGGGCTTGCTGAAAAAAATGTAGTTGATGTTGAGAGGCACTTTTCTGATGGCAAGGCACTTGGAATGAATGTGACTGCTTTGCTGAGGAGCACTTGTGTAAACTGTTTCAGATCTAAGCTTGTGAAAATATATGAATCATCTCCTGAAACTTCCAAAAAAAAGTATTGTCAATCATTTGCAATGAAAGCACATCAGTATAAAAATCTTGTTTATTGACCTATTTTAATCTATTCTAGTGCCCTGGGACAACCTCCCGATATGAAATATAAATGTTGTTGTTATTGAAGGGGGTGCAGTGTTTGGGACTTGATTGTATTTGCTTTGTGAACGTCTCAATCCAACGCAATGACAACACTTGCAGTCTGGACTCTCGGATTTGTGACAGTTTCTAGCTGTGTAAAACTGTTTCTTCCTTCATTTCTGCAAAGGTTAGATTCATTCCCACGTTAAGAAGTAGAGAAGGAACACATCTAACTAGACGACATTTGAACAGTCATCTGGTATTAAGGCTTCTGTGAAAATAATCTTAAATTGAATTAAGTCTGGAGGCAGGTTGAGTCTTACGTTTTGATATTCAGATCTATACAAAGAACGTGAAAGACTTGAATATTCCCTGTTTTTCCATTTCCTTAGTAGCCCTCACCAATTCTACATCTCTCCCACACAGCCTTTCCCCGACCCACCCCACCAAGGCATATCAAGCGTCCTATACCTTCCTGCGGAGAAGTGGAGGGAACAAAGCTTTATTACTGTTGAAACAGATCCTTGATACGTTTGAGTTCAGTAAGATGACAATGGTCTCTGAATCATGGAATCATTCAGCACACAAAAATGCCATTTAATTTACCAAGCCTGTGGTGACTCTGTTTTTACAGATGATGTGCATTGGCTGATTCATCTCTATTGTAGAAAAACCAAGAACTGCTTAAGCTTTTCAAGACGTTCATGCTACATCAAAGGAATTATTATATAAATGCTTGATTGTTGTGTTGTTACTCCCTCATAAGATCCAGTGAGTCTGTTTTCCCGGATGTCTTCAATACCAGAGGAACTACTAACCTTTAGAACCTCTGGCAATGTTCCTCTCTCTTTACTGGTGCTAAGTGATTCACAAGGTGCTTAACCCATTCTTCCTGCAGTTCCCATGTGCCCGATGCTGTGCTCATGCCTGTACCGACTGATGCCGTTATGCTACTGTACGCCTACAAAATACACAGTCACTTCACCTTACAGTAAAATTTGGTGAAGTGCTTTGAAATGTTCTCCCCACGTGAAAGGTATTATATCAAATGCAAGTATTATTATTATTTATTATTATTTATTATTATAAGGTCTAGGGGCTGAGTTTAAGGGAGATTCAAAGGCAATGAAACATTTAGAAAACATGTGAATAATGAAGTAACTATTATCTTATGTTCCAACAAGGTGATCTCTTCTGATATTCTATTTATGCAAAAGAAAACTAATGTTAATTAATGTTGAGGTGTTGACATTTCAGAAAAGTTGGTATTGTATAAAGAGAAAAATCAGGAAGAAATTGGAGCCTCTTTTACACCTATGTGTCGCAGGAGGATAAATCTAAAGGTGAAACTGCAATGTGTGATATTATCACCAATCACAATTATCATATCGACCAGAAATGCATTCAGAAGCAATCGATTGTTATCATTGACCTCAGTGATGGACCGTCTTCTTACCCCCATCCCCAGGGGTGTGATATATAAAAAATTGGTTACTTCTTGGCTGTTTATTGGACATTGCTGTGCACAAATTGACTGTTGCATTTGCCTACAAAATACAGTCACTATACTTTACAGTAAACTCCTGCGAAGCCCTTTGAGACTCCCCCTGATCTGAAAGGCACTAAATCAAATGCAAATATTATTATTTATACTATTGACAGCTCCTGATGATATTTTAGTCAATGTATATCACATAAATAGGTATATCACATGCTGTATTTTCTCCCCTATGTTTTACAAATTAGAGTTCAGCCCTTGTGTGAGTAAATTTACAGAGGTTGCGGAACAATGCTATTTCTAAGCTTATTTTTAAAGGCATTTCTACCCGTTTAAGTTCACTGAGGTATTCCGCTGATTGTTCGCCTGATAATTTGTTTATAGTTAAATATAGTTTGCTGTGATATTTTCCTCCTGACCAGAGGGTGACAGAATGACACATAGTCAGCTCGCAAAAGTCAAAAGTGGTCCTGTGCATGTGTCACATTCTCTGTATCAGCTCTCACTGAAGAGACTGCAGTGGAAAACTGGTTTGTTAATTCAATAATAATAATAATAATCCTTGCATTTGATATAGCGCTTTTCACGTCTTCTAGATGTCTCAAAGTGCTTCACAGAATAGACTGTAAAGTGAATTGACTGCATGTTTGTGGGTGAAATGCGGCAGCCAATTGTGCACAGCAGTGTCCCACAAACAGTCGTGGATTGAAGTGACCAATTTTTTTTTCTTGAGAGATTATTATCAGGCACTTGGAGTAAGGAAACTTACCCAAGGTTTCACCCTGACAATGAATGGATGTCTTTGAAATAGTTTAAGAACAACCCATTTTACCCCAGAAACGGGTTGACATTTACTTTTTACTTTCTCTTTTAATCGTAATCTGTTTCTTTATATTGTCTTGTTTGACATTAATTCCCTATCAAACATTAAGCATATGTAGAAAAAGTTAACCTTCCAAGGCTGATGAAAGTGCTGGCACCTTTCTGGTTCTCAATCCTCAAATGAAATATTCTGAACAAATATACAGAATATGTAAAATGGCTAAATTCCAGAGCTTGACAAATCTCTGATTGAATTCTGTAAGAAATGTTGGCTCTAAATTTCCAGCTTAGTGCTGTTCCTCATCAATCATGCTACCAAACTGGTTCATGTCCCAACTCAGGATATTCAGCTGTCATCTCCCTTTGTCGCAGGAAGGGATAAGTCTAGGTAGTGCTTTCTGCAGGATATAATGTGCCTATTTGGGTTAGTTTTACAAAAAATGCAAAATAAAATCACAAAACAGAATAGAACAACTGGGGATAAGTTGGACCAGGGGCTTAGAATTATTCTATTTATATAACCTGTAAAGAAACGTTCAAAAAACTGGCTTCAAAATTAAGGTTGTATGTAAGATTTTCCAAAATTCTGGACACTCTGAAATGCTAAATAAATAAAATTAATCTGGTCTAAGCTGGAATTTCTACCCAATATCTATGTTTTATCTTTTGGGATTTTGAAAGTTTCTCCTTAGAAAGTCAAAGATCTCCCCTGCCATTGTGTTCATCTTATATCAAATGCAAGGATTATTCTTATTATTATCATCAAGTGAAATGTAGGAATAAACAAAGAATGGAGAGATTGGTGAACTACATTTTCTAATCAATTAAGTTCAATTTTCCCCAGAGTTCATGCTCAAGCTGTAGATTGTTTTTGGCCTAGTCATACCTTGAGTGCTGAGAACTGCTTCAAGCCTCAGAACCAGTGTGGAGGAGAGCAATAAAATTTAATTGATGGATGCACTCTTACCAGCCTTGGAAGGTTACCAATGTCCATCTTGACTGGCACTATTAAAGAAAGCCATCTGTCCATGCTGCTGTTGAGCAGTGAAGGTCCTTGGTGCAGTAGGTAATGGTATTGGTGTATTAGATGGGAAGGAATTTGTTCCGATGACCACTTGCATCATGAGGGTGCTTGCTGGATCTGTGAAAATAACTTGGCTCCCTCGCTGGGAGAAGTGGACATTTACAGGTGCAGAATCTTAATCAGACAGCAGATCCTGAGGTATATTTATGTTCACTCCACAAGCCCGTGGACCTCACAGGGTAGGGGAGTCAACATAGCAATATAATGTCTACCTGCCATATAATTCCACATGTTTCATCTAAAAGTATCTTAATGCAGCCCCCTCTTCCTAGGTACTCCATTAGGGTGCCACACTAGATTATCAGCACAAGTCCTGACACAGAGGCAAATCTGCCACTTTCTGACCAAAGGTGCCACCAACTGAGCTAAACTGACACTCCAGGACTATCTATTCTAAGAGGTACTGTATTGTTGATTCAAAGCAGATTAGCAATAGATGCCCAACAATATTTTATTCCACGGTTAAGAAATTTTGCACGCCACTACATGCAGTGCCTTTGATGCCAAAGGCTCAATACCCCTATAACTGCACTTTGGCAGCATAGCAACATTTAGCAACACGAGGGGGTGCTTGCCAAATCAATTGTGATTGAGAGATTTCAAAATAAATTTGCCTACCAAGAACCTCTGTTAAGTGTGGACTAATTATTTTCGACTTTCATAATAAGAAACTGCTTAACGCATCTAACTCTTAACACACAGTGAGTAACATTGTCCGTATTTGAAGTCTCTCAAAGTGACCTTAAAGTACTTAGTTCCAACGGATGCATAGATTTGCATTTTTATGAATTATAATTAGCAAATCTTCAAAGGAAGTGGCTTACAGCTGCATACCTTAAGATTAGAGAAAATTAAGTAGGAAAATATAATCCATTAAGCATTAATATGATCCAGTAATAATTGAATTTTGCATGCAAATTGTTGTCCTTGCTTCCATAACCCCCAAACAAGATCACTCCTATTTGAAATAGTGGTTAGCGCATTTGTGTTATAATTTTTTATTTGGGGATGCTTAAACATTTTAAAAGCATACTTTAAAGGTACTTACACAATGAAAATAATTTAACTGGAAAACTGAATCAGTTTGTTTCCCCATCTATCGACATTGATTAGTTGACATAAGCATTACATTCACTGACAATTTAAAGCCTGTTTTTTCCCAACCAACAGCTATTACATTTCTATGTTCAAATGCTAAGAAGGTGACCTTTCACGTTTAAAAATCCCCGTGATGAATGCACCTACCCTATAGCTTTTTGAAAAATGAGTGTCTTATTCATTTCCTTATTGGGATAATCAATATCTCTGCCAGTCAGGGCAATTTTACTCGGGAATTCAGGAAGTTTTTTTTATCTATCCTTAATGACTGTTCTTAGCAGCAGAATGCTGAATAAGCACATTCACAAAAGCTGCAGATATCACACAGCAAGTACGATTGATCAGCAGAGTGAAAGTGGTACAGAACTCCAGGCGACCTGTTGGAAGACACTTTTAGTTCCTAACTTGTTTGTTTCGGTTAAGATTTGATTGTAGTCCTTTGCAGTCAATTGGCAAGTCTCCCACCACCATCTAACCTCCATCAGTGTGTTCATTCAATGTTCTGAAGCAGAATATTGCTTCCTGAGCAATGACAAGTCCACTGTCATCTAAGAAAGAAAATCACAATTTTAGAAGGCAATAAAAATGTAACAATACCTAAAATCTCTGGAACTCTCCAACTGAATCCCATTGCCTTACTCTTCTTCTCTGCTTTCAAATCCCATCTAAAAATGATCTCTTTGTGTTTTCAGTCATCTGATTCTAATTCCCCTGTTCTCCCACCCAGTTCAGACTCCCACTCAGGCTCTCTAAAACATTTTGAAGTGGTTTCCTATGCGAAAGACATTATTTTAGTGCAAGTCATTGTTGTAAATCAACAAAATGTAATATTTCAACAAAAATATTAGCTGTAGTATATTTGTACTGTACTTATAACAGTTTGTTGTTGAAGAAGCAGTTATTTTGGACTTGAACTCTAATCGTCCCTGAGAGCCCTTCTGCGAAGTGGGTTTCATCTATGATCACTTTGCTATTTCTTAAGTGACAATCAAATAGTGAAATTGACACTGTTGAATCTCTTTTCTCCATTTCTTTATTTTCGATATTCTCTGTTAGTGAGGGGCAGAACAGTGATTTATAGAAATGTTATTTATTTTGGCTTTCACCAAAATGGCTGTATTTTGCTGTACTCTGAAAGAAACTGTCCCTTGATAAATCCACACTGCCCAACTGCCAAACCAGTACACCATGTAGAACAAGATGAATCTCAATCACTGATTTTACTGACAAACTAAGAATCACTACCTAGACTCATGAAACAGAAAAGCAAAATGATTTTAACCAAACAAAAACTAAACAACTGTGTTAAATAAACATAGTGTTAAACAGAATGTAAATAAGGGCAGTGTAAAGAATTCATTGAAGAACAACAAAAATAACTCCATTACTGGTTTCATTAAACTCCAAATGAGTCCATGTCCTACTAAGGTTGGAGCAAATTGTAATTTTATTTCTTTCAATTCTTCAAAGAAAAACATTTCTTCATGTTTGTCATAAAACTACCAACTTTGACCCCTCATTACATTTATGGCCTCACTCTTAATGCTTCTTCTCCTTTTATAAACTTGCTATGTCTCACATCTTCTGATTGTCGAACCTCCACTGCCAAAATGATCCTCAACTGGTTTGGTTTTCTCGTTTGTACTAAAAAATTTTATTTTGCTCAAAACTTATGATGCAACAACAACAACAACAACAAAATACATTTGCATAGCGCCTTTCACATCGGGAGGACGTCCCAAGGTTCTGGATAGTCAGTGTTTCGGACCCGAGCTGGGGGTCGGGATCAGGTAAGCTGGAGGGCTGGGGGGGAAGCAGAGTGATCGAAAGCGCAGTCGAAGAGGAGGGTCTTGATATGGGGCTTGAAGGAGGCAAGGGAGGGGGTGTGGTGGAGGGACTGCGTGATGGAGTTCCAGAGAGTGGGGGAAGAGTGGCAGAAGGCCCACCCGCCTAGAGTGGGGTGAGCGAGGCGGGGGACGTGAAACAGGCTGCTGAGCTGAGGGAGCGAGCAGGATGGTAGGGGGTTAAGAGATTGCAGAGGTAGGCGGAAGCAAGACCATGGAGGACTTTGAAGGTGAGGACCAGGATCTTGAACTGTATCTTCTGTGTGATGGGAAGCCACTGGAGTTGGGCGATGATGGGGGTGATAGGGTCACGGAGCCTGCAGAGTTCTGCAGAATTCTGGATGAGAATATGGATAATATTCCATAAAATGCATATTTGTGCAAAATTTGAATTCTGATCCCATACTTAGAGAGGTTTTTCTGATGCTTTATTTGTATTAATGGACAGGATACCCATCAAAGTTTGTTTTTAATAGGTGATCATACCCTCAACACCCTTTCCTCCCTCCATTGTAATATTTCCCATCACTTTTTATTTATCAATACTAAAGTAGATATTACTCTTCTTGTTTTCCCCCAACTCCAAATACATCATCTTACACACTCTTCCTCATTGTTATATCCTCAATGTGTTGAAATCCAAGCTAATTTAAATGACACATATCGACTAATTCAACCACTCACTGAGTTTTAAAACATGATGGTTTTGTTAAGTTAAGAATAAACAGGATCTTCACAGTAATGCATTCGAGGCAATTTTGAACTTTGCTAGTACATCTGGATGGTCTGATTGAAATCCCTCAGACTCCAGCTGATCCATACAGTTTTATTATTGCAGTTACAGTGCTATCCCCATTAGAATACTGCAAAATCTCTGCAGAGAGAAAAAACATTCCAATTAACATCTATCAGAACTTCATTGTAATGTGAGTAGAATATCTGCAGTGAATGATAAATAAGGTTTTTATGAAACACAATCGTCCTAAACACAGGTTAATTAAGGAAAACTTTAGATTTCCCTACGGGATGAAAATCAGTTGCGCTGCTGAGTTAATAAAATAATTTAATCCGGACAGTGATACCTCACCCTTTGCTAATGAAACTCACTAACTTTTCAGAGGGATGTGCTGAAGAATAGTTTAGAATGAAGAATGCTTTCCTGGTGAAGAATATAATGAATACTCTTAACATTTCTTTCACCATCACATTCTAACAACCACTAATGTCTGAAGTAATGACTAAATTTGAGAAATTTACCAATTAAGTTGTTTCAATTAGAAGGAATTGGTGCCGTTAATCTGGTCAAGTGTATCAGTCGATAAAAACACGCTTGCTAGAAGCTGATAGTTTGAAGCTTGAAGACAGTTGTGCAGTGATGAAATCATCACAGGTACATTTTCACAATTTCTTCAAAAAAAATCTAAATGCAGGTTATGTCCAACATTTTAATAAATTGAAACAGTAGGAATGAAAATTTTATCTTGAGCGAAAGAATATCTCTTCGAATGGCCTTGTAGACTTTTTTTCCAAAAAAATGGTTCTGTTTGTATCTGATTCCTTTTCAAAAGAACACCCTCAATGGTATTGGTGTCGTATTTAGATTGCCAACATTTCTTGTCTGAAAATCTCTCTGAGATTGATTGTGAATGTTGTGCAAATCACTGAATATGTGAGCAATTTTATGCTGTGGACATTTTCTGCCATTAATAAGATTGAGAGCATCCAAATTAATTCCACTTATTCAAAAGCTATCAGCAAATCAACACCTGTGTCCCTCTCTTTCTGGACTCTAATTTAACCCAGGTCCCAGAAATGAAAGGACTTTGTTCAATCAAGATACCATCACACTATTCTTTGAGCATTTCATTGTTAAACTTGATGAATAGTGATAGAATACAAAAACAGTGCAGGGTGCATTTCACCTTTAACTATTCCACCTATCCATCCATAGCATCAACTGAAAATCAAATCCAAACCATCATGTAAGGCTTCACTTGAATATTCTTTAATTAAGTGCCTTTCAAAATATGTCCTATCCCATTTGATATATATATGCCTTTCAGAATATGTCCTGTCACATATGATATGATATGATATGACACAGTCCCTCCGTCTCGCCCCCTCCCTCGCCACTTTAAGACCCACCTCAAGACCCTCCTCTTTGACCGTGCTTTTGATCTCCCTGCTTCCCCTCTTGCCCTCCACCCTCCCCCACCCTGACCCTCAGCTCAGGTCCATAACTTCTGTTTGTCCAGGGCCTTGGGACGTCCTCCCGACGTGAAAGGCGCTGTACAAATGTAATTTTGTTGTTATTGTTGTCACCTCTTATTCTTGATATGCATCTGGAATGCTAAGAGTGAATCTTAAAAAACCTAAATGGTTACCAAACAAAAGCAAAAACAGGAGCTGACATTTTTTTCCCTTCAAGGCATTAAACAAAGTTTAAACAAACCACTAAATCAGAGAGTGGCTTGGAATCCAAAAATATCTTTGCACGAGTAAATTTACACAGAGCACTTCACCGCACATTGGTAGTAATGTTGGTCCATGTACAATGCATTCAAAATCAAAACATGACATTTTAAAATGTTACAAAATGCAAGAATAAATTATTTAAAAACCTGTTTCACTTTTGTGTTGTTACAGTGGATGTGCTAAAGAGCAGCGTAGATTCTGCATGGACAATGTAAAATGCTGTCCACAACATTCATGTCACTCTCTTCCTATTTTACTCCTTACTTTTGTTATAGTTGTGTATTGTCTAAAAAGGATGGTGATTGTTCTTGATTGTTGCTAAATGGATGCAATCAATTCAATAGGTTATCACCCAAGCCAAACATTGATTTTCCAGCATTAAACAGGCCAATGAACAATGTGACACAAGGTTATAACTGAGGGCAATTATCAGACCTCTTTGACGCTGCCCATCTTCTTCCAAATCAGCTATGTGATGGGCTTAGAGAGATGCGACAGCAGAGAGGAGTAATTAGAAATATTGATGGAATTCCTCATTCCTCTCTCGCTGATGGACACTGATGGACACTAATGCACTTCTTACATTAACATGTATTCTTATTGGTAGTTGAGATGAAAATAGCATTCTGTCATCTGATGAAAGACCCTGAAAAATAAATGCTTCAGGGAATTTCTGTTTATAATATTTATGTTGCTACAAGAAAACGATAAATGCTTGATGACTGGCTGTCATTTATTCTAAGACACAGGCAAAGAGAATTCATCACCAGGTGCATCAGATTTATGTAAATCCATTCCTAAAGAGAATTTGAAGATCTCTTTAGAAAACATAAACAGTCTAACATTCACCCATTTAATTAAGTCCCACTGACTGCATTAAGCAAGCTTTATTTACTGCAAGAAACAAGTTAGGTGCATTGTCCTTCTAATTTTAAACGGAACAATATAAAAGATAATATGAATGGAGGATCATCTCATAGAATATCTGTATGAATGCAAGTAATATATTTATTCACTGATTGTTTAAACATCATGGTGTTAATGTTCACTTGTATCCTCTCATTGGATCCAGATGGACTGCATTATGGTATAACTAGTTTTCTATGCAAAGTGGCAACACACCCAATTCTTTACACAACATAATGCTGCACTCATCAAAATATTGAGAGGATCAAAGACGGTTTGTACCATTAGCCTGGGAACAGGTCACTGGTTCACTGTCTTTATGTAAGGAGTTATTGCATAAATGAATCTATTAGAAGGCAATGTAACAATAACAACAATTGCACTTATATGGTACGCTTCATGTAGGGTAGCGTCTTGGAGCACTTAATAATCCTTGTATTTGATTTAGAGCGTTTTGATATGTCCTCACAAAGTGAATAGCAATATATATAGTGTACAGTGTATAGTCTGTAACCTACATTGTCAGCCTGGACTATGAGTTCAAAGTCCCCAAAATGGGTCTTGAACCCTCAACCTTCTGACACTGAGGCAAGCCAACATTGTTACTTTCAAAACCCTGAAGACATTTAATGTATGTGTATAAAATGTAAAATGTATGATATATTGTACATTGCCATATTTTGTACATCCCAAAGACTTCCCTGGTTGTTGGCGTGGACCCTGATGATTCTGCGCCACTAAAGGGCAGCACGGCCTGTCCAAAATAATGATGAGTGGAAGCGGTTCAAATATATCTTCAGGCCAAGGAGCACCTCGAGGCCTGGTTTAGCGGGCTGATGCACAAAGCCGAGGATGGCGTGCAATGTTGCAACCTGTGATCGGCTTTCCACGTAGTTCAACGCATGATAAGGCACCATATAAAATACAAGGATTATTATTATTAATAATAATATTTCTCTTAATTAATCAAATCTGGAGTGATTGACAAAGCTGAACAAACCAGAAGGTTAGAGGTTTGAATCCTAGTGCTGAATGAGTTAATCTCAGGTGGGGCAAAATTTGGGGCACGAAAGTAACTCTAGCACATTCCTGTAGCAGAAAGAAAAAATAATCAGACAGGGTTCCAGCTCCTGATCACTATATGACTCATGTTGGAATGTGTGCATGTTGAGTAAGGACAGAATCAGGCTTGGTTGTGATGTCTGCTCATTGCCTAAACTCACATACAAAGAATGGCCAATGAAGCTTTATATCAAACTATCACATCTAACATTACAATAGGGGGAAATTCAACTCTAACAACTTAAATTCCAGAGATAACATCAGCAGCACAAGAACTATTATGTTGCTTCAGACAGTAATCATCTCTATGCATGATTGCTTTTACAATTTGCAATCCCATTTTTATCTAGATCTTTTTCTAAAGAATGTAATCAAAATAACAATCAAATGAATACCTTTGATGTGAGTCCATTTCACATTTGTACTATTCTCTGTGGGGAACAGAAAAATTCCCTGCTCACTTGAGGCTTGTTAATGTTATTCAGGTCTTACAGTTTTCAGTCAATAAATACAATTAAATATGTTTCTATAGAGTTATTCAATTTTAATACTAATAGAACCATGTTCTATTTTATTAGTATCATTCTACTGTACTTCTTTGTAAATTATTAAAATAAAATAAATAAAGTAATCGATTGATAAATCTTATTCTGATTCATCTAGCTATCCCGTGTATTACTAAAGTAAAACTTACAATAATATTAATCCTTGCATTTGATATAGCGCCTCATCACATTGCCCAAACGTCTCAAAGTGCTTCACAGGATTTTGCAGTAAAATGTAGTGACTGTGTATTGCAGTCACACAGCAACGTCCAACAGACAGCCATGAAGTAAATGACTATTTTTATATTTGGAGGATTACTGGCCAGGACATCAGGAAAACATCCTTCTCTTTTGGAAGCGTGCTACGGGATCTTCAACGTTCATCTGAACAGGTAGAATGGACCTTGATTTAATGTCTCTTATTGAGAGACATTCAGTTATTGAGTGGAGGGAGCGGTCAGGTTGATATGGGGTTAGTAGGTCACAGAGGTAGGATGGGGCGATGAGGATTTTGAACTCTATCCTCTGGAGGATGGGGAGCCAGTGGAGCCAGACGAGGGTGGGGGTGATAATAATAATAATCCTTGCATTTGATATAGTGCTTTTACATCTTCGACGTCTCAAAGCGCTTCACAGAATATGCTGTAAAGTGAATTGACCGTATATTTGTGGGCAAAAGGCAGCAGCCAATTGAGCACAGCAGTGTCCCACAAACAGTCGTGGATTGAAAATGACCAATTTATTATTTTTTTTGTTTTGGAGGGATTATTATTAGGCGTGTGGAGTAAGGAAACTTGCCCAAGGTTTCACCCTGCCTGGAATTGAACTCAGGTGTCTCACTTGCACGGCAAGTGCTCTAACCACTGAGCTACAGGACTCCGTGATGGGGTCATGGAGCCTGGTGTGGGAGAGGACACGAGTTGCAGAATTCTAGATGACCTGCAGCTTGTGGAGGGAAGAGTTGGGAAGGCCAACAAGCAGGGAGTTGGTGTAGTCGAGCCTACATGTAATGAACGTGTGAATGAGGGTTTCGGCAGCCTAAGGAATGAGGCGGTGGCGGAGATGGGCGATGTTGCGGAGATGGGGGAAGGCAGAGGGGTCATGACAGAGATGTGGGGTAGAAAGGACAGTTGAGGATCAAACAAATTTGGATTTTGTGTTCAGTTTTCCGCACTAATTGGTGATCATTCCTTCAAAAATAAAATAATAATAAATTGGTCACTTCATTCCACAACTGTTTGTGGGACACTGTTGTGGGCATTTGGCTGCCGCGTTTTGCCCACAAAATATACAGTCAATTCACTTTACAGTATATTCTGTGAAGCGCTTTGAGACGCCTCAAAGACATGATAAGGCACTATATCAAATGCAAGGATTATCATATTATCATATAGATCAAAATACACAATAACAACATTTTACAGCAAAACCTGTGAATCACTTTGAGACATCCTCCTGTTTATAAATTTGGATAACAAGGTACAATAACAACTTTCATTTATATAACGCTCTTCAAAAGTTACTAGGAATGTTGATAGAAATTATTAGAGATTATTAGATAATCTAATAATCCTTAGATTTGACAGAGCGCCTTTCACATTGGGAGGATGTCTCAAAGTGCCTGTGTATTTTGTAGGTGATTGTGATAGCCCATTTGCACAGAGCAATGTCCCACAAAGACCCATGAAGTTCATAATTAATTTTATTTGGGGGATTGTTGGCCAGGACGGAAGAAGTTCCCTTCTCCTTTCGGAAAATGTCATGGGATCCTTAATGACCACCTGAACAAGCAAGCAAGACCTTGGTACAGTGAATCATCCAAATGACAGCACCTCTGTCAATGCAGTGTTTCCCTGGCATTATAATGGAGTGTAAGACTGAACTGTGTGAGTTCAATTTCCAACTTGGGGCTTGAATTCACAACCTTCTAACTCAAAGAGAAGATTGTTACCAAATGAGCCAAGCTGACACCTATACACATGACCAATGCAGTAATTTATCTCCCTCCGATCTGCTAATATAAGGATACTAAAAACAAGCTGGACTGTTAGCTGCCTAGTATAAAGCCTGTGAAATGATGCTGTGCTCTTACAGTCAGTGACTGCATATACTGTCAACACATAAATCTGCCTGCTTAATCTGTGCCTGCAGCGTGACCATTGGTGTATCTCAATGGCGCAGCCTCAAAAATCCATACTGAGCAATATTTCAGACATTTTCATATTTCACAGAATTGCATCTGCGTAAGTGAGATATTTCTGCTGTTATTGATCTTTGCCGGTCACATCCAAACACACGCTGATGAATCGTGTGTTGTAAAGTAATGAGATCATTCTTTAAAGCATTGATTTGAAGAATCACACACTGCAATTTCAGACAAATGTTGCTTGCCAATATTACGCAGTAAATGGCTTAACATCACTCTTTCCCAATATTGTCCCCACCTAATTCATGTTGGGTAAAGCTGGACAAGTGCTCACCCCAATCCTTTTCTCACTCGTGTACAAATCAATTTGGATCAATTATAGATCGGATTAATTTGAAGATTTTCACTTTCAAATAACTTCATGCCCTGGCACCTCCCTACCTCTCCAAGCTACTCACACCCCGCTCCACTTCCCTCCACCCTTCCTCAGTTGGCTCGGGTCTTCTGCACACCCCTCATCCCCTCCTCTCCACCACTGGTGGCCATGCTTTTAGCCGCAAATGCCCCAAATCTCTGTCGCAATCCGTCAGTTTTTTCCCTTCTTTGCCTGTCTTCAAATCATACCTAAAGACTTTCTTTCCTTTTTGACTGTTCCTTCAGTCACCTCCCCTCTCCTTCCAACTCAGCATTAAACCACACTGCTGTTAAATGCCCTGTGACACTACCAGCATAAAGGACACTATTTATATGCAATATTGTTGTTTGTTGTACTTAGTGCTGTCTCAATTGTGATATGAACTAACTCAGGATAGCCTGGGAATCAAACTATGATCATCTGATCTGATTGTCTTTGTGCTATCAATCCCAAAAGGCCATCAACTAAGATGATTTATATGTTTTTTATAGAATAATAATCCTTGCATTTGATAAAGCATCTTATCATGTCATTGAGACGTCTTAAAGTGCTTCACAATATATTGTAAGTGAATTGACTGGAGAGAGGGGGAGGGGGAGAGAGAGGGGGAGAGAGAGAGGGAGAGAGGGAGGG
>NW_024704743.1:45363010-45368010 GCF_018977255.1 Callorhinchus milii
TAAGATGTGGATGACACAAACTGGGTTAAATTGAGAGGAAAACATGCGCATTGCTTCAGCAAATTCAAACAATCCTGAACTGTTCAATTTTCAACAAATATTTTAAAAGCACTGTAGATAGATTGCTCCTTTTATTCTTTCTTTCCCTGGGTAGCCATTGGTTGCTATAATTCATCAAAATAGACTTTCCCTGTTTTTCTGCACAGTCATCCAGCTCTTTATCACCAACCTCCCTGGTTGCTCACAGAGCCTGTCAGAACCTTGCCATTTTGTTCCACATTTACTTCTCCTCTAAACCTCTCACGTGGGCTCTGACTAAATCCGTTACCTCCATCCCTACAACATCCCGCTCGTCTGTTTTTGCCTGGTACCCAACACGGCTTAAACCCTCTTCTATGCCTGAGTCACTTCCAGACTTGATTTCTCCAATGCTCTGCTCGTCAGTCTACCCAACAATATTCTTCACAAGCTCCAGGTGATCCAGGGCTCTGTAGCTTGCATGCTTACCGCGCATTTCATCAGCCCATTCTTGCCCAGTTACATTGGCTCCTTGCCCCCCCAGTGGATATATTTTAAAATTCTAATTGTAACCTTCAAATTCTTTCACATCTTTATCACACCCTACTTCTGCAATCTCCTGCAATCCTTCTCCCCAATTCTGGCCTCCTTCCTTGCCACCCCCTTCACCTGCTCTGCCCCACCAAACTTTCAGCCATATTGCCCATTTCTCTGCAACTCATTCCCTCTCTCTTTCTGTCTCTCTCTCTCACAGCTTTCAAAACCTATCTAAAAAGTAACGTTTTTTACTGCACCTTTAGCCACTTCCACAAACTTCACCTCTACTTACCCCTCCACCCACCCCCACCACTGCCTCCCCATCCCTCGCTTATTTTCCTTCCTGCTCAGCTCCCACGCTGCCATTGTAAAGCTTTTTCAGACGTTCTCCTACGTGATAGGCTTTATTATAAGTGCAGATTGTTGTTGTTGTCCTGACAACATGAGGCAATCTCAAGGAATTAAATAGCTCTGTCTCTATCTGAATTTTTTTTATTCAGAATGCCAACATTCAACTGGCTTTAGCTTCACTGACTCAAGGTTATTCGAAGTTCCCTTTATTTTAGTACGTGCAAAACATTAGGAAAGTAGCTTGTGTAAATGTATCTCTGGATCACAAATATAGCAAATAACCATGTACCTTGACAGAGAAGCAACAAGCATTGCAATAAAATAAACAAACAGTAATCCTTACAGTTGATGTAGTGCCTTTCACATTGAGAGGACAACAACAACAATTTGCCTGGAGAATAATAACAATCAAGGCATCTCACAAGTATACTATAAAGTGTAGTGTTTGTGTATTTGTATTGTAGCCAGTTTGCACACAGCAATGTCCCATAAACAATTATGAAGGAATGACCAATTTTATCAGGATTGTGGTCAGGATAAATGCTATCCTCTGAATAGTCATGAAATAAATTGCCTCCTGACACTCACACATTCTATTGGTAACACTCACAGATATCAAAATACAATTTCCGATTTAGGTATTTTAATCAAGAAGGTGTACTTATCTGATCAATTAATGTGAATTCGAGCCATTATATTAGCTTCTGGGATTTGATAATGTGTTAAATATGTTTGACAGTATTTGATCATCAGCAGCTGGGTTTCATCCTATTCTGTCCTTCCCATCCTCTGACTCGTTTCCTTCCTCATCTTGTTCAAGGTCCATCTCAAGACTTCCTTCTTTGACCATATGTTTGTTCATCTTTCCCTCTCCACCACCCTCACCTCCCTGCCCCAGTGCCAAACCAGGATTGAAGGTACTAATTCATGCTGGAGATAGTTATGTGGATACCACAGCTCACCAAATACCTGTTCTTCCTGTGTCATGACTATTCTATTGAGCACGACACCAAATGGAAATCTGTTGTGGTCTTTACTCAGTACACACACACACACACACACACACATTCCAGCAGGGATCATTAGATTGTAATTAACAGATGAAACACTTGGTTCCCCCTTGCTAGCCCAGGGACACTGAGGTGCTTTTGTATTCCCTCCTACCCATCTTTAAGTTAAACAGACACTTAGGTCAGACCTGGATCTTTCTGCTCTCTATGCTCAGTACTAGACCATGTGTTGCATTTAAATATGGAGCCACAAGGGAAGCATCCTTTTACTTACTCAAATTGCCATTGACTTGCTCTATAGATAACTAATTGTGACCTATCACAGATGTTTTTGAGACAAAACTATATTGGTTAGATTTTAGTTAAAAGAACCATAAAAGTGTATTCATTAGCTGAACTCAAAATATTAATTAACCACTGCTTATTGTCCCACAAGGGTAGAAATTGGTGCTACATGCAGTCTAATAATCAATCATTGTAAGCATATAAGTAACTGGAGGTATTGCCAGACCTAAGGCTACCAGATAACATTAAAAAGCAATCAGGTAATGTGCAGAAAGACGTGATCACTCATCAAATCGAGCACTCACTGCAGGGCTCACTTCCAAATAATAATTCCAATTTCCTGAAAAAAACAGCACTGTAGATTTTTTCCATTTTATTTCAGTGGGAAATATTTTCTTTTAAGAAAAGTTAATGGGTGGTTGTACAACAACTGCTTCCTGAAGCTTTTCAGTTTGGAGGATGTAAACATGTCTTTCATGTTCCATTTGGAGATTGCCAGCAGACGTGTTGCAAAGAAGGGAGCCACTTAGAATACAGGGATAGCTGGAAGCAGCTGTAAAAACAGTGGACAGGATCTGCACAAAAAGCAACACAGGCGAAAGAATAAACAGGGTAGGGTTATTTTCATTCATTTAGCTAGAAGACACATTAGGGTTAATACGGATTACCCCAAAATACTGCAATGAAGTAATGTCAGTGTCAGAAAGAAGAAGCAGAATTTGTAATTTTATGGAAAATATTGGAACCTTTTGTTGCCATTTACAACACAAAAAAAGCTTGCAAAAAAGAATTAAATTGAGGCAGGTGACATGGTACGGGTTGATGAAGTCAGGAGAAGGAAGTTGTTTCTGAGGCATTTAATAAATGTGAGACAGTGACGAGCAAGAATTATTGTAACAAGATTTCTGGGTGAGGAAAGAGAATGATAAATGAATTGTAACAAGGTGGCTATTGTTAAGTGTGAGGGAAATGTCAGAGCTCAGTCGTTTCTTGGATGAACTTATCTGAAAAAGCTGGTTATCTGAATTGATAATAATTTGATTGTGCTTCAGGGGAAACAGCAATATCTGACTGCATCTAATTGTGAGAATGGTTTGAACAGTTTGTGCATTTAAATTATTAAAAGTTAGTGTCTGGAAAGAGTATTGGAATAGATCAGCAATGATCCATGAAAAGACTCTTCTGCATTCATTTATTAGCCCAGTATGCATTTGAATGAAAGGTAATTGTCAATATAAGGAAATTAAAATGAACAGAAAGGAATGCATTTGCTTTGTCATGGGAGCAGTAATTGTTAAGTGCATTATATATCTTCAACCTTTCTATTGTAGAAGACCTTGAAGTTAAATTGATTGATCTTTTGTGGAGTTCTGCTTTGTCATTTCATAGAGCTATAAATCTATCTGTTATTACAAAGTGTACAATAATGTTCAATAATAATGGAAACCTTTGTTTAAATGATTTCACAATTTCCTACACGCACAATAAAATAGCAGTCATAAAGAAATAGAATCAGCGGAGCTCAGGCAGTTGAATAGAAATGTTGCCTTTTCTCTAACATCACAGAAGAAAGCTCCTTGGCCTATTTGATCTCATCCTTCCAGAATACCCAACCTCCATTACCGCAATACATTGAGTCCAGTGTCTCAGCCGTTGCCTGGTAACCTTTCGTCATTAATTAACCTCTGAGTAAAGAAGTACTTCCTGATGTCTGTTCTGAAATTTATTGCAGCTATCTCAAACTGAGTAGAGGCAAAAGAAAAGCTCCTCAGTCCACTGAAGGATTAATTCATATCTCCTTGAAGAGGGACATTTCTTTTGTGTGATTTAATAAACTAAACTAAATAGCTGCCCCAAATGTGATTATGGTCACCTTGCCTTGCCTATGATCAACTCCCCTTTCTCTTTGGCTCAGCTTCAGACTGCCATTGGTCAGTGCTCTGGGATGCTACCCCATGTGAAGGGCACTATATAAATTCAAGTTGTCGTACCCATATCTTCCAAATATCGATTTATCTCACTCTTAATCTTCTCAGTCATTTACGCATCTATGGCCTTCTGGACAGTCCATTCCACAATCTCGCAATGCTTTATGTGCAGAAATGTTCTTCTTTACCCAGCTATTGTTTTAGATCCCGCCATCACAGGGAAGATTCATTCCTATCATCCTCCCATTGCAGCATCACCCTGTTTCTTAACTGAGTCCAGGATCTTGGCTTCAATCACTCTTCCGAGTAACTTATAATAATAATAACTCTTGCATTTGATATAACGCCTAATCACGTCTTCAAGACGTCTCAAAGCGCTTCACAGAATTTACTGTAAAGTGAATTGACTGTATATTTTGTGGGCAAACACAGTAGCCAATTGGGCACAGCAATGTCCCACAAACAGTCGTCGATTGAGTGATCAAATTATTATTTTTTTTTGAAGGATTATTACCCCCAGAAAAGCAATCTGCCAATCGACTAACAACCGAGTTTCTACCCTGCTAAGTAAATAAAGGCGTGTGGAGTTAGGAAACTTATCTGAGCTTTCACCCTGCTGGGAATCGAACCCAGGTCCTCTCGCCTGCGAGGCGAGTGCTTGTTCCAGTGGTACCATTGTGCTGAATGCTTACGACCTCACTCAAATGCCTCTTCTCCATGTGTGAGGCTGGATAGTGAGTTTTGGCAGGCTCCCTAGCCAGAGGGGGCATCGCCTTAATCCTGTTATTACCCACATCCAATCCAACTTCCAGCAGTGGGTAGTGATCGGGAGTAAGAATTCTCGTTGTACATTAATAATTATCACAATGCC